>NW_026902382.1:0-309379 GCF_027409185.1 Cynocephalus volans
CCAACATTGGAGAAGAGTTCTCCTTTCCTCATATCCTCAGTAGCATTTCTTATTAATGGTCTTTTTAACAATGGCCAGTCTATCTGGGTTGACATGATATCTCAATGTGGTTTTGATTTGCATTTCTCTGATGACTAGTGATGCTGAGCATTTTTTCGTGTACCGTTGGCCATTTGTATGTCTTTGAAAAATGTCTATTCATCTCGTTTGCCCAGTTTTAAATCGGATTACTTGTTTTCATACTGTACAGCTGTTTGAGTTCTTGGTATGTTCTGGATATTAAGCCCTTGGCAGACGTATAGTTTACACATATTTTCTCCCTTTTTTTAGGGTGCCTTTCTGCTCTGTTGATTGTTTCCTTTGCTGTGTGGAAGCTTCTTAGTTTGACATTAGCTCATTTGTTTAGTTTTTATATTGTTGCTTGTGGGTTTCGGGTCTTATTCATAAAGCCTTTGCCCCCACCTACTTCCTGGAGTGTTTCCCCTCTGTTTTCCTTCAGTCATGTAATGGTTTGGGGTCTTATATTCTGGTCTTTAATCCATTTCGAGTCGATTTTGGCATATGGTGAGATGCTGGTCCAGTTTCATTCTTCTGCATGTGGATTGTCCAATTTTGCGGGCACCGTTTATTTCCTGAAGAGGCTGTCTTTTCCACAGCGTATGTTCTGGTTTGCTTTGTCAAAAATCGGTTGGCTGTAAGTAGGCAAATTGATTATTCCTGGGTTTTCTATCCTGTTCCATTGATCTGAGTGTCTGTTTCTATGCCATCACCATGCTGTTTTGAGCCTTGTCATAGAATTTGAAATTGGGTGGTGTTATGCCTCCAGCCTTTCTGTTTTTGGGGTGCTTTTAAGCTCAAAATTGCTTTGGCTATTCAGGATCTTTTCGTATTCCATATGAATGTTAGCACTGCTTTTTCTATTTCTGTGAAGAAAGTTGTTGCTATTTTGACGGAGATTGCGTTGAATTTGTAGACTGCTATGGGTAGAAAGGACATTTTCACGACGTTAATTCTTCCCGTACCAGAGCCTGGTATGTCATTCCACTATTTTTGGGTGCTCTTTAATTTCTCTCACTGGTGTTTGGTAGTTCTCATTGTAGAGATCTGCATTAACCTCCTTGGTTCAATTGGTTCCTAGGTATTTTATCTTGGGGGTGACTATTGTAAATGGGCTTGCTTTCTTGATTTCTTTTTCTGCCAGTTCATTATCGGAGTATAAAAATGCTCCTGATCTGTGGGTGTTGATTTTGTACCCCGCAAAATTATTAAAATTGTTAGTCAGCCGTAAGGGCGTTCTGGTAGCCTTTAGGTTTTCTATCTATAAGATCGCGTCATCTGCAAACAGGGACAACTTGACTTTGTCCTTCCCAATCTGAATGCCCTTTATTTCTTTGTCTTGCTTGATTGCTCTGGTTAGGGCTTTCAGTACTATGTTGAATGAGTGTGGTGAGAGTGGGCAAAGCTAATGGTTTGTCTATTTTATTTATCTTCTCAAAAAACAACTTTGTGTTTCGCTGATCCTTTGTATCGTTTTGGGGGTCTCCATTTCATTGAACTCTGCCCTGATGTTAATTATTTCTTTCTCTCTAGTACTTTTATGATTGCATTGTTGTGGTGGTGGTGGTTCTTTGAGGTGTACGGTTCGGTCATTTACGTGAAGTTTCTCCATCCTTTTGATGTGAGCATGTATTGCAATATATTGCCTCGTCGCTGTTGCTTTTACAGTATCCCACAGGTTTTGGTAGGATGCATCTTTTTTCATTAGTTTCAAGAACGTTTTTGATTTCCTTTTTAATTTCTTCTTGGACCCATAGGTCATTCGGGAGCCTGTTGTTCAGTTTTCATGCACTGGAGTAGTTTCCAGAAATTCGCTTGTAATTGATTTCCAGTGCTAGTCAATTGTGGTCAGAAAAGATACTAGGAATGATGTCAGCTTTGAAAAATTTGCTGAAACCTGTTTTGTGACCTAACATGTGGTCTATCCTGGAGAATGTTCCATGTGCCGATGAGAAAAAATGTGTATTCTCTAGTTGTTGCATGAAATGTTCTGTAGATGTCTGCCAGGTCCAATTGGACCTGCACGAGCTACAGATAAATTGGTATAAAGGTGTAAACTATTTAATATTTGTTTGTCATACATGAACGCTAACGTAGTTATAGTCTTAGCTTTTGGGACTTAGAGAAGTAAACTTAGGAAATCAGTAAGGGTTTTTGCAGCTTTTATCTACTTCAGTGAAAGTTGAGGCAACTTTTACTTGATGCAACCCTGGAAGTGTTCAGTGAGAAGAACACACGGTTACTGGCCGCATATACTGCACCGTGCTTTGCACAGTGCCTTCAGCTCTGGGGATATGCGCATGTGACCGTCTGGGAGAAGGGGAGTGTGAATGGACGGCTTTCACACGCTTCTGTCTTGCTGGGGTATGTAGTCAACAGTTTAGGCACCAAAAAAGGATGTCGGTTTAAACTTAACCTTATTAAAGTGAACAGTGCTTGTTTCTGGCTTGGAAAATCTGGAAAAGCAGCAGCTCTGGCCTTGGCCCCAGACACATCACCACACAGCTGGGAGGTGACCCACATTCCAGTTGAGGGCAATCCCCATCTCCCCTTGTGACGTGAAATTCACTTGGAAATGTTGAAGCATACTGAGGGGAGCAAAAGCAAAACATTTTCTTTTGCTACTGACACCTTGGTCTCTCACACCAAAAGAAATCTTGACAGCGAAGCAACAGTTGAGATGGGAAACTACATTGTGCACGTGCCTCACTGAGGTGGAAAAGTGGAGCAGAATTTCCTCGCATGCTTTCTCCACTGTGTCGCTTCAGACCCTTAGCTTGCAGGTTCACAGAAGAGAAACAGTCCTTGCAGCTGTAGCTGATGGTGAGGATTCAGGACACGGTGGGAGTGAGAGAGGGCCTGGAGCCTGACTTCCCTGAATCCGTCACCAGGTACAGAGAAGGGGTGTGTCTCACCTGTTCCTTTGCCTGTGGGGAGCCATCCAGTGTGTGCGGTTACTGGACATGGGCATCTGTGGGGTTGGTTGGGATTGTGCAGACTTGACCTCTTGCCCCATAGTTTTCATCCCTGTCCTGCTGCGACTTCCATGTGGGTTATTGTGCAAATTCTACCCAGAGGAGCGCATTAGCATCATTCCTTTGCTGGAGGCCAGATTGTCTGTGCCTGGTTTCTGTGAGGCCCTCTACTGCCACCCAGCGTCCAGCGATGCTGTAGTGCCACAGCCATCCTTGGAGTGAGACAAGACACCTAGTTTCAAGCTTTGGGGAAATTAGCCCACTAGGATGTGCTGTTGCTCCCTGTGCCCAAGGGGCCCGCTTCATTCTAGAGTCTGCTGAACCCCAAACAACTTATTTCCGTTGGGAAGAGATGGCCAGGCCCGGCAGCAACAGTTTCATCTGGGGCAGTGGCCTGGCCACGGGCAGCTGTTCCTCCTGCTGCTAAGGTTTAAGCCAGCTGCCGCGGGTGACAGCTTTCCTCCCAACAAGCAGGCCCCAAGGGTGCAGGTGCTCAAGGAAGCTGTGTGGACAGAATGGCGCCCCTCCAGTCCAGCGGACAGATGGGAGGGGACTGGGTGAGGCACCTCTGGCGGTGACAGGGTCAGTGCTACCGGGATGACATCACCGGTGACCAGCAGAGAGCTCAGCAGCTTGCAGGGTTGTCTCATCCCTGAAAGGCAGAGCTGCTGTTTTTCTAGAATAGGTTTTGTTTTCCTTTGGTCACACAGTTATCCCTTGGCCGCCTGTAAATGTATACGCGACACTGTTCACTAAAAATTGCACTTGCACGTTTACGTCTTAGCTGTGCTGAAACATGAGTTTCTCTTTCACTGCCATTCCAGCAGGGCTGACCCGAGTCCAGCACCGCCGATGTGGTTGCCACTCGCAGTGGGACAGAAGTGCATGCAGGTTCCCGGGGCGGCTGCTGGGTAGAACTTTGGGCATGTTTTGAACATTTTTCCTCAAAGTACAACGGAGGCTTCAATATGTGTCACAGGACACCAGCAGGTAAGCTGTGGGCAACTGGCCGTTGAGTTCTCCCAGTTATAGAACATTTTATCCATAATTTACTTATTCCTGTTTGTATAGTCTTTAAAGAGTAGGTAAAGGATAATGAAGGTTGGCTTGTAAGAGAAGCAGCTAATTTTATAAAATGCCATCTTCGTGGTTAAGGAAGGCAATTACCTTTTTTAATGTATTACATTAATTTCCTATTACTGCTCTTGGGTAATAGGTGACTTTAGTCACCAAAAGCCTTGCAGTTTCAAATATTGACCTTGCAAAGGACAGGAATTTTAACCCCCGGGCATCGAGTCTCTGTTGCAGGAAAAGAATCATAACACAGCAAGGCTGCTGATTCTAAGACAGACAAGTGACTAATTGATAGGCAACGTTACTAAAAAGCTGCTAGAGGGAAAAGGAATTTCGGGTAAATCAAGGCTTTGTTATAGTGGATCACTTAATTGCCTAACAGAGTGTCATCTGACTTGTTTTGACTGAATGTTACCAGCTTCTATTGCAAAACTTGTAAAACTGAACCTATGTTCAAAACCCCACCTATGTCTCTTCCTGTAACTTCTTGGTCTGGAGAATAAATGCAGGAAGAGAAGCCCGGGGCTTCTCACTGCTCAAAAGAGATGGGCTTTGAGGAATCTTTGGCAGCTCCATCACCCAGGGGAAAAGGGGGGACAGATCTGTGGGAGGCAAAGCAACAGTGGCCCACCCACGTGGAAGTGGTGTTTCGGTGTGCTTCATGACTGCTTCCAGGCAGGAGATGCTGCCCTCGGTTCATGCCAAGGACTCCAGGCATGGCCTGCTTCAGGGTAGAGGAGGCTGCCCTTGGCTCCTGCCAAGATTGTCCTGTTTTGGTACTCTGTGGAATTTGGGGAGAATTCAGGCCTGGCTGGAAATCACAGGTTCTTGTCTCTGGCCTGTCCTGGGGCTCAGATTGATGTTCCATTTATGACAAGCAAAGTGTAACTAGCAGTGTTTGGAGAGTTTTCTTGAGTATTTTCAAATACTTATGTAACTTTTGAGGTGACTTAATTTTTAAGGGCGGCAGTGTTGGATCATAGAACTGACGAAGAAGCGTTTGCTGCTGCACCCAGGAGGAGAATGGCAGCACCAAGCGTGCCCTGGGCTTGGCAGAGGATAAAGAAACATCATTTGTGCTCTTCTTGCATCCTGTGTCACTGCTCTCATACCTCAGCAAGGATCCCTCTGTGTCAGGGATCTTCTTGTCGCTCAAAAAGTTGGAATCCTGAATAAGAGGAAGGAGTGCTAAGGGTTTGCTGGATGTGCAAGGGTAGCCAGACTGCTGCTGAGCAAATGTGGTGTGCAGACTCAGGGTGGATGACCCAAAGAAGGGATAGGATCATGACCTTTCTTTTTCAGTGAAATGAAGTGGACGTGTATTTTCTGGCCTTCTTAATGCTTGGGGTTTTACTGACTATCCAGGGAGGTGTTAAAAGCTCTTCTCTGCAGAAGAGACAAGCTCCAGGAAAAGAAAGAAAAAGAAGAAGAAGAAGGCACAGTGAAGAAGGCGGTGGTGGCTTTTTCTAGGAGCAAATCCCTCAGGAAGGAGACAACTTGTGACAGCAGCATGCTGTCCTGAGCAAGCGACCACAATTACAGCGCAGTACAGCTGGAAAAGACTTCCAGTGGCTCGCCGTCACTGTTGTGCAAACGTATGTATCACCTGGGGGCTGGCCTCCTGGACCCCTCCCACTCTTTCCAGATAGCCGCTTCCTGAGCCTGTCCAGGACTGGGGGTTGCAGTTGTGTTTTAATTCTTATCATCGACACTGGCTGCACCATCAGTGCTGGAAGCTAATGCCCATGTCCGGGATGCCTCCTGACACTGGCCTACCTCTAGCCGGTTGGGACTTCCAGTCAGTGTTTTCCGAAAAGCTGTACAAACCTCATTACTAAATGCTTCACCTTGATGATTAAGTTTTTTTAATCTGTTTTTATTATCAGGCTCTTATAAGTATTTGCATTGTCTTCAGCGGAATCTGAGTATAGAGACTGTCCAGCATTTAAAATTCCTCATTTTCCAGACCTCAGTTAGTCTTCGTACAGCCCCGTATAAAACTTTAGTTTTCACACACGATCTGCTATCAACACATAACGTCAGCCCTTTTGTTCCTATGTTGTGGGAACCTCTGCAAATTAGTGTTGCATCTGATGTTCAACTAAGGTGTGCTTCTCAGGAGTTAAATTTCTCTCGGACTGGACAGGTGGGAGTTTTTTCATGTCCTACCCCTATACCGCACACCCACATAACACGCATTTGAGTTTTGAAGGGCATGTACAGCTGCTCTGTAGATCCCGCAGTGAGCGAGGGGTGTGCTTGCACGCGTGGAACCGCAGGGTGTGCTCACTAGAGGAAAGTGCATAGAATTCTAAGCGCGACTGACTTCCTGCCTCATCTCTTGAGCGGTTATTAAAGATCAGACTGTTAGAGGTCATACCCTGGCCTCCATTTCAAATTAATCAAATGAAGGTATTTCAAACAGGTCCGTAAATTCTCAGATTAGATCATGCAGCTTTAGATCTTGTATCTCAGACTAATGCGGCACAGTTAGGTTTTAGAAATTTGAATTAGACCCATCAGGTACATTTTATCTATTATAAAACTTTGCTCAAATCAGTTCTTATTTATGCTGCTCATAGTACATTTTTTGCCTTTAAAATTAAGCAGCAGAAAGGTTAAGTAGCCCTAGATTTTCAGGATTATAAATGTGTTCTGTGTTTTCCTTTTTGTTGGCCTTTAAACACATCACTTGGCAGGGGGGTACTTGTGCAGGTAGGTGCTAGGTCAAGTGTGGTACACACACACACACACACACACACACACACACACACACACTCCTTTTGGTTATGTAAACAGCCCAAGACCTAAGAAATGGAGTCCCAAGTAAACTGAGTTAACCAATTACTGTGTTATACTGAATCTCCATACACCTTAGCTTGTTTGAGCTGAGAATTTCTTGCTAGCAAATAGCATGTCTCATGTGTTCATCAAATTACAGCACCTCCACGAAACAGCACTTTGACAGAGCTGATAAGCAGATGTAAACATAAGCATCACCTATCTGAAGGGGTTGGGAGCAGTCACTCTTTAGTACTCTGCTAAAATGATGGAAGTTGATTATAGGCACTTAACAGTAAAGGAAAGAAAACCCGGGAAGGTATAAATAAGCACAGCAGAGATAATTCGGTGGATTCGTTTTGGTTCAGTTGGTTTTCCTCTGTGTCGACCAGTATTGGAGAGCTGACCCTGAGACTCCAAGTGTGCGGGTTGAGGAGACTGTGCACTGGAGAAAGGAAAAGATGGGGAAATAATTTGCCCTAATCTCAATCTTATCATCTCCTACCTCACTCAACTTTTGAGGACGGACAGGGATATATGGAAGCAGAGAAGATAAGATTAGCCGAAGTCTAATTTCTCTACTCATGGGTTTTCTCCTTTGGCCTTTCGCACTTCTTCCATCAGCTCTTCACTGACACTGATAGGGCCAATTAACCTTCCCAGCACTTCTCTATATCTCAAAATTGAAATTGATGGATATCCGAAATTTACAAGGGACATACATTTGAGCTACTTGCTTCTGATCACCTTCTGTTTCCCCAGAAATGTCATCTTTCGCAAAGAGGGTTGGGAGGAGAGAAGGGTCATGGGTAAAATGATCCAAATTCAATGTGCCTCTTCCGCTCTGCCCCCATCAAACATCTCTTCGGCTTTGTGGTAGCAGGGCACATCGTCTGGGTCTCGACGGGTACAGTGGGAGGGGGCAGCGTGAACACAGATTCATTGTAACTCTGCACGCCATGAAGACCCTTCCTTTGCCTCCCTGGCTGGCTGTGGAGATGTTTTCGGGTGGGGGAGGTCTTGAGGCTGATGTGGGGTCCACTTGCAGTCTGTGCGACTGTGTCCGTTGTCAGAAGTCCTGTGGCGTAGAGCCGAGCGTTGCTGCGGCTTGCGGAGTTGACCGGGACAACCTCCTCTGCTCCCGCCTGGCTGGTGCTGCCCTCTGGGTGTGGGCACAGGTCCAGCTGCTCAGTGAACTAGGCCTTGCTGTGCACGAAGCACTCTGCTGCTGCTTTAAGGAGGTGTGCTGCCTGTACAAAAGTATCCTTCGTGTTCTCAAGGTGATGCGATGAACGTGAGATCGTTCGTCTGATTTTCAGTCAATTGTTTTTCTGGGATTTCTGTATAATTTCTTTCGTTATAGACACAATTTGCATTTTAGTTCTCCCCAAGAGCATGATGTCTCCCTTGTGCTTTTATATCCGTTTGCTTCCATGTTGCCTCTCTTGGTTTCCACTGTTTACCCACCATTACTCAAGGCACGAAGTGGGCTGAAAAGGTTTTTCTAAAGTATCCCTGGTTTATGACAATTTTGAAATGGAAGTTTCTGGTGTTTCTAGTTACAGGCACACTTCCCGGTATTTCGGACTACCAAAGGCTTGTTAAGTAACTTAAAAAACACTTGGGATGTGAACAGATTTTAACTAGAAAACGGATTTCTACACTTTCGTTCTAGCTGTGGAAGTTGAAACGGAAAACCTTAATAACCTGCAGACCTAAACCCAGATAATTGCTTGTGCGGGTTCCCCATCTCAAAGCCTTGTCCTCCTGCTCCTATGTGTGTATGCCACACAGGTGGCCAGGCACGGGGTGAAATGGATCCAGGGGAACAGGGGTCCTCAGAGATAAATCATGGCATGGGATCCAGAAGCACATTGCAGTGAAATCCTAAGGAGCAAATTTCCTGTAAGAGAACAAACATGTGCAAGAATACTAGAACCCAAGGACGTTTTGTAGAAATTGAAAGTTGGTGGTGGAGGGCGTGTCTGTATTTTAAAAGTTGTAGAAACCGTTTTTTTTTTTTTTTTTCCGTCTGTCCCAGGGTCGTCAGTGACAAATAGATGAGGCTGGGAGTGACCAGACATTGTACATCGAAACCAACATTCTCCTCCCAATTTGAAGAAATATCAAAATTTGTACTGATAAAGGATTTAGCTTGACAGCTGGTTTTTAATGTTATCCACATAGCTGGAATTTTCTGGAATGTCAATAATGGCATTCTTTTTGTGTTTTAAAGTGTCTTACTTTTTAAATTATTTTTATTAGCATATTCATTATTACAAATCATGATTTTTCTTTATGCCCTTTGCCTGACCCATCACGCCCCCAACTCCCTCCTCCGTCCATCCCCTCATCTCTAGTAACCATTGGTTTCTTCTGTCCTTCTGAAAGTTCAAGGAACTGTTGTAGTCCTTTGCTTCCTTCCTTCCTTCCTTCCTTCCTTCCTTCCTTCCTTCCTTCCTTTCTACCTAGTTATAAGTGAGAGCATGTGATATTTATCTTCCCTTGTCTGGCTTATTTCACACAACATAATTTTCTCCAGACTCATCCAGGTTGTTACCGATGGCAGAATTTCATTCTTTTCCTTTATCACTGAGTATTATTCCATGGTGTACGTGTATCACATTTTTTTTATCCAGTCATCTGTCGAAGGGCACTGAGGTTGGTTCTATATTTTGGCTATTGTAAGTAAAGCTGCAGTGAACATGGGAGTGCAGGTGTCCCTTCCATATGACTTCCATTTCTTTGGATATATACCCAGTAGTGGAACTGCTGGATCATATGGTAGTACTATCTGTATTGGAGGAAACTTCTTTACTGTTTTCCATAGTGGCTGTGCTAATTTACAGTCCCACCAACATTGGAGAAGAGTTCTCCTTTCCTCATATCCTCAGTAGCATTTCTTATTAATGGTCTTTTTAACAATGGCCAGTCTATCTGGGTTGACATGATATCTCAATGTGGTTTTGATTTGCATTTCTCTGATGACTAGTGATGCTGAGCATTTTTTCGTGTACCGTTGGCCATTTGTATGTCTTTGAAAAATGTCTATTCATCTCGTTTGCCCAGTTTTAAATCGGATTACTTGTTTTCATACTGTACAGCTGTTTGAGTTCTTGGTATGTTCTGGATATTAAGCCCTTGGCAGACGTATAGTTTACACATATTTTCTCCCTTTTTTTAGGGTGCCTTTCTGCTCTGTTGATTGTTTCCTTTGCTGTGTGGAAGCTTCTTAGTTTGACATTAGCTCATTTGTTTAGTTTTTATATTGTTGCTTGTGGGTTTTCGGGTCTTATTCATAAAGCCTTTGCCCCCACCTACTTCCTGGAGTGTTTCCCCTCTGTTTTCCTTCAGTCATGTAATGGTTTGGGGTCTTATATTCTGGTCTTTAATCCATTTCGAGTCGATTTTGGCATATGGTGAGATGCTGGTCCAGTTTCATTCTTCTGCATGTGGATTGTCCAATTTTGCGGGCACCGTTTATTTCCTGAAGAGGCTGTCTTTTCCACAGCGTATGTTCTGGTTGGCTTTGTCAAAAATCGGTTGGCTGTAAGTAGGCAAATTGATTATTCCTGGGTTTTCTATCCTGTTCCATTGATCTGAGTGTCTGTTTCTATGCCATCACCATGCTGTTTTGAGCCTTGTCATAGAATTTGAAATTGGGTGGTGTTATGCCTCCAGCCTTTCTGTTTTTGGGGTGCTTTTAAGCTCAAAATTGCTTTGGCTATTCAGGATCTTTTCGTATTCCATATGAATGTTAGCACTGCTTTTTCTATTTCTGTGAAGAAAGTTGTTGCTATTTTGACGGAGATTGCGTTGAATTTGTAGACTGCTATGGGTAGAAAGGACATTTTCACGACGTTAATTCTTCCCGTACCAGAGCCTGGTATGTCATTCCACTATTTTTGGGTGCTCTTTAATTTCTCTCACTGGTGTTTGGTAGTTCTCATTGTAGAGATCTGCATTAACCTCCTTGGTTCAATTGGTTCCTAGGTATTTTATCTTGGGGGTGACTATTGTAAATGGGCTTGCTTTCTTGATTTCTTTTTCTGCCAGTTCATTATCGGAGTATAAAAATGCTCCTGATCTGTGGGTGTTGATTTTGTACCCCGCAAAATTATTAAAATTGTTAGTCAGCCGTAAGGGCGTTCTGGTAGCCTTTAGGTTTTCTATCTATAAGATCGCGTCATCTGCAAACAGGGACAACTTGACTTTGTCCTTCCCAATCTGAATGCCCTTTATTTCTTTGTCTTGCTTGATTGCTCTGGTTAGGGCTTTCAGTACTATGTTGAATGAGTGTGGTGAGAGTGGGCAAAGCTAATGGTTTGTCTATTTTATTTATCTTCTCAAAAAACAACTTTGTGTTTCGCTGATCCTTTGTATCGTTTTGGGGGTCTCCATTTCATTGAACTCTGCCCTGATGTTAATTATTTCTTTCTCTCTAGTACTTTTATGATTGCATTGTTGTGGTGGTGGTGGTTCTTTGAGGTGTACGGTTCGGTCATTTACGTGAAGTTTCTCCATCCTTTTGATGTGAGCATGTATTGCAATATATTGCCTCGTCGCTGTTGCTTTTACAGTATCCCACAGGTTTTGGTAGGATGCATCTTTTTTCATTAGTTTCAAGAACGTTTTTGATTTCCTTTTTAATTTCTTCTTGGACCCATAGGTCATTCGGGAGCCTGTTGTTCAGTTTTCATGCACTGGAGTAGTTTCCAGAAATTCGCTTGTAATTGATTTCCAGTGCTAGTCAATTGTGGTCAGAAAAGATACTAGGAATGATGTCAGCTTTGAAAAATTTGCTGAAACCTGTTTTGTGACCTAACATGTGGTCTATCCTGGAGAATGTTCCATGTGCCGATGAGAAAAAATGTGTATTCTCTAGTTGTTGCATGAAATGTTCTGTAGATGTCTGCCAGGTCCAATTGGACCTGCACGAGCTACAGATAAATTGGTATAAAGGTGTAAACTATTTAATATTTGTTTGTCATACATGAACGCTAACGTAGTTATAGTCTTAGCTTTTGGGACTTAGAGAAGTAAACTTAGGAAATCAGTAAGGGTTTTTGCAGCTTTTATCTACTTCAGTGAAAGTTGAGGCAACTTTTACTTGATGCAACCCTGGAAGTGTTCAGTGAGAAGAACACACGGTTACTGGCCGCATATACTGCACCGTGCTTTGCACAGTGCCTTCAGCTCTGGGGATATGCGCATGTGACCGTCTGGGAGAAGGGGAGTGTGAATGGACGGCTTTCACACGCTTCTGTCTTGCTGGGGTATGTAGTCAACAGTTTAGGCACCAAAAAAGGATGTCGGTTTAAACTTAACCTTATTAAAGTGAACAGTGCTTGTTTCTGGCTTGGAAAATCTGGAAAAGCAGCAGCTCTGGCCTTGGCCCCAGACACATCACCACACAGCTGGGAGGTGACCCACATTCCAGTTGAGGGCAATCCCCATCTCCCCTTGTGACGTGAAATTCACTTGGAAATGTTGAAGCATACTGAGGGGAGCAAAAGCAAAACATTTTCTTTTGCTACTGACACCTTGGTCTCTCACACCAAAAGAAATCTTGACAGCGAAGCAACAGTTGAGATGGGAAACTACATTGTGCACGTGCCTCACTGAGGTGGAAAAGTGGAGCAGAATTTCCTCGCATGCTTTCTCCACTGTGTCGCTTCAGACCCTTAGCTTGCAGGTTCACAGAAGAGAAACAGTCCTTGCAGCTGTAGCTGATGGTGAGGATTCAGGACACGGTGGGAGTGAGAGAGGGCCTGGAGCCTGACTTCCCTGAATCCGTCACCAGGTACAGAGAAGGGGTGTGTCTCACCTGTTCCTTTGCCTGTGGGGAGCCATCCAGTGTGTGCGGTTACTGGACATGGGCATCTGTGGGGTTGGTTG
This sequence comes from Cynocephalus volans, assembly GCF_027409185.1. Classification (NCBI taxonomy): domain Eukaryota; kingdom Metazoa; phylum Chordata; class Mammalia; order Dermoptera; family Cynocephalidae; genus Cynocephalus; species Cynocephalus volans. Next base: position 12,786 of record NW_026902382.1, read on the forward strand.
GGATTGTGCAGACTTGACCTCTTGCCCCATAGTTTTCATCCCTGTCCTGCTGCGACTTCCATGTGGGTTATTGTGCAAATTCTACCCAGAGGAGCGCATTAGCATCATTCCTTTGCTGGAGGCCAGATTGTCTGTGCCTGGTTTCTGTGAGGCCCTCTACTGCCACCCAGCGTCCAGCGATGCTGTAGTGCCACAGCCATCCTTGGAGTGAGACAAGACACCTAGTTTCAAGCTTTGGGGAAATTAGCCCACTAGGATGTGCTGTTGCTCCCTGTGCCCAAGGGGCCCGCTTCATTCTAGAGTCTGCTGAACCCCAAACAACTTATTTCCGTTGGGAAGAGATGGCCAGGCCCGGCAGCAACAGTTTCATCTGGGGCAGTGGCCTGGCCACGGGCAGCTGTTCCTCCTGCTGCTAAGGTTTAAGCCAGCTGCCGCGGGTGACAGCTTTCCTCCCAACAAGCAGGCCCCAAGGGTGCAGGTGCTCAAGGAAGCTGTGGGGACAGAATGGCGCCCCTCCAGTCCAGCGGACAGATGGGAGGGGACTGGGTGAGGCACCTCTGGCGGTGACAGGGTCAGTGCTACCGGGATGACATCACCGGTGACCAGCAGAGAGCTCAGCAGCTTGCAGGGTTGTCTCATCCCTGAAAGGCAGAGCTGCTGTTTTTCTAGAATAGGTTTTGTTTTCCTTTGGTCACAGAGTTATCCCTTGGCCGCCTGTAAATGTATACGCGACACTGTTCACTAAAAATTGCACTTGCACGTTTACGTCTTAGCTGTGCTGAAACATGAGTTTCTCTTTCACTGCCATTCCAGCAGGGCTGACCCGAGTCCAGCACCGCCGATGTGGTTGCCACTCGCAGTGGGACAGAAGTGCATGCAGGTTCCCGGGGCGGCTGCTGGGTAGAACTTTGGGCATGTTTTGAACATTTTTCCTCAAAGTACAACGGAGGCTTCAATATGTGTCACAGGACACCAGCAGGTAAGCTGTGGGCAACTGGCCGTTGAGTTCTCCCAGTTATAGAACATTTTATCCATAATTTACTTATTCCTGTTTGTATAGTCTTTAAAGAGTAGGTAAAGGATAATGAAGGTTGGCTTGTAAGAGAAGCAGCTAATTTTATAAAATGCCATCTTCGTGGTTAAGGAAGGCAATTACCTTTTTTAATGTATTACATTAATTTCCTATTACTGCTCTTGGGTAATAGGTGACTTTAGTCACCAAAAGCCTTGCAGTTTCAAATATTGACCTTGCAAAGGACAGGAATTTTAACCCCCGGGCATCGAGTCTCTGTTGCAGGAAAAGAATCATAACACAGCAAGGCTGCTGATTCTAAGACAGACAAGTGACTAATTGATAGGCAACGTTACTAAAAAGCTGCTAGAGGGAAAAGGAATTTCGGGTAAATCAAGGCTTTGTTATAGTGGATCACTTAATTGCCTAACAGAGTGTCATCTGACTTGTTTTGACTGAATGTTACCAGCTTCTATTGCAAAACTTGTAAAACTGAACCTATGTTCAAAACCCCACCTATGTCTCTTCCTGTAACTTCTTGGTCTGGAGAATAAATGCAGGAAGAGAAGCCCGGGGCTTCTCACTGCTCAAAAGAGATGGGCTTTGAGGAATCTTTGGCAGCTCCATCACCCAGGGGAAAAGGGGGGACAGATCTGTGGGAGGCAAAGCAACAGTGGCCCACCCACGTGGAAGTGGTGTTTCGGTGTGCTTCATGACTGCTTCCAGGCAGGAGATGCTGCCCTCGGTTCATGCCAAGGACTCCAGGCATGGCCTGCTTCAGGGTAGAGGAGGCTGCCCTTGGCTCCTGCCAAGATTGTCCTGTTTTGGTACTCTGTGGAATTTGGGGAGAATTCAGGCCTGGCTGGAAATCACAGGTTCTTGTCTCTGGCCTGTCCTGGGGCTCAGATTGATGTTCCATTTATGACAAGCAAAGTGTAACTAGCAGTGTTTGGAGAGTTTTCTTGAGTATTTTCAAATACTTATGTAACTTTTGAGGTGACTTAATTTTTAAGGGCGGCAGTGTTGGATCATAGAACTGACGAAGAAGCGTTTGCTGCTGCACCCAGGAGGAGAATGGCAGCACCAAGCGTGCCCTGGGCTTGGCAGAGGATAAAGAAACATCATTTGTGCTCTTCTTGCATCCTGTGTCACTGCTCTCATACCTCAGCAAGGATCCCTCTGTGTCAGGGATCTTCTTGTCGCTCAAAAAGTTGGAATCCTGAATAAGAGGAAGGAGTGCTAAGGGTTTGCTGGATGTGCAAGGGTAGCCAGACTGCTGCTGAGCAAATGTGGTGTGCAGACTCAGGGTGGATGACCCAAAGAAGGGATAGGATCATGACCTTTCTTTTTCAGTGAAATGAAGTGGACGTGTATTTTCTGGCCTTCTTAATGCTTGGGGTTTTACTGACTATCCAGGGAGGTGTTAAAAGCTCTTCTCTGCAGAAGAGACAAGCTCCAGGAAAAGAAAGAAAAAGAAGAAGAAGAAGGCACAGTGAAGAAGGCGGTGGTGGCTTTTTCTAGGAGCAAATCCCTCAGGAAGGAGACAACTTGTGACAGCAGCATGCTGTCCTGAGCAAGCGACCACAATTACAGCGCAGTACAGCTGGAAAAGACTTCCAGTGGCTCGCCGTCACTGTTGTGCAAACGTATGTATCACCTGGGGGCTGGCCTCCTGGACCCCTCCCACTCTTTCCAGATAGCCGCTTCCTGAGCCTGTCCAGGACTGGGGGTTGCAGTTGTGTTTTAATTCTTATCATCGACACTGGCTGCACCATCAGTGCTGGAAGCTAATGCCCATGTCCGGGATGCCTCCTGACACTGGCCTACCTCTAGCCGGTTGGGACTTCCAGTCAGTGTTTTCCGAAAAGCTGTACAAACCTCATTACTAAATGCTTCACCTTGATGATTAAGTTTTTTTAATCTGTTTTTATTATCAGGCTCTTATAAGTATTTGCATTGTCTTCAGCGGAATCTGAGTATAGAGACTGTCCAGCATTTAAAATTCCTCATTTTCCAGACCTCAGTTAGTCTTCGTACAGCCCCGTATAAAACTTTAGTTTTCACACACGATCTGCTATCAACACATAACGTCAGCCCTTTTGTTCCTATGTTGTGGGAACCTCTGCAAATTAGTGTTGCATCTGATGTTCAACTAAGGTGTGCTTCTCAGGAGTTAAATTTCTCTCGGACTGGACAGGTGGGAGTTTTTTCATGTCCTACCCCTATACCGCACACCCACATAACACGCATTTGAGTTTTGAAGGGCATGTACAGCTGCTCTGTAGATCCCGCAGTGAGCGAGGGGTGTGCTTGCACGCGTGGAACCGCAGGGTGTGCTCACTAGAGGAAAGTGCATAGAATTCTAAGCGCGACTGACTTCCTGCCTCATCTCTTGAGCGGTTATTAAAGATCAGACTGTTAGAGGTCATACCCTGGCCTCCATTTCAAATTAATCAAATGAAGGTATTTCAAACAGGTCCGTAAATTCTCAGATTAGATCATGCAGCTTTAGATCTTGTATCTCAGACTAATGCGGCACAGTTAGGTTTTAGAAATTTGAATTAGACCCATCAGGTACATTTTATCTATTATAAAACTTTGCTCAAATCAGTTCTTATTTATGCTGCTCATAGTACATTTTTTGCCTTTAAAATTAAGCAGCAGAAAGGTTAAGTAGCCCTAGATTTTCAGGATTATAAATGTGTTCTGTGTTTTCCTTTTTGTTGGCCTTTAAACACATCACTTGGCAGGGGGGTACTTGTGCAGGTAGGTGCTAGGTCAAGTGTGGTACACACACACACACACACACACACACACACACACACACACACACACACACTCCTTTTGGTTATGTAAACAGCCCAAGACCTAAGAAATGGAGTCCCAAGTAAACTGAGTTAACCAATTACTGTGTTATACTGAATCTCCATACACCTTAGCTTGTTTGAGCTGAGAATTTCTTGCTAGCAAATAGCATGTCTCATGTGTTCATCAAATTACAGCACCTCCACGAAACAGCACTTTGACAGAGCTGATAAGCAGATGTAAACATAAGCATCACCTATCTGAAGGGGTTGGGAGCAGTCACTCTTTAGTACTCTGCTAAAATGATGGAAGTTGATTATAGGCACTTAACAGTAAAGGAAAGAAAACCCGGGAAGGTATAAATAAGCACAGCAGAGATAATTCGGTGGATTCGTTTTGGTTCAGTTGGTTTTCCTCTGTGTCGACCAGTATTGGAGAGCTGACCCTGAGACTCCAAGTGTGCGGGTTGAGGAGACTGTGCACTGGAGAAAGGAAAAGATGGGGAAATAATTTGCCCTAATCTCAATCTTATCATCTCCTACCTCACTCAACTTTTGAGGACGGACAGGGATATATGGAAGCAGAGAAGATAAGATTAGCCGAAGTCTAATTTCTCTACTCATGGGTTTTCTCCTTTGGCCTTTCGCACTTCTTCCATCAGCTCTTCACTGACACTGATAGGGCCAATTAACCTTCCCAGCACTTCTCTATATCTCAAAATTGAAATTGATGGATATCCGAAATTTACAAGGGACATACATTTGAGCTACTTGCTTCTGATCACCTTCTGTTTCCCCAGAAATGTCATCTTTCGCAAAGAGGGTTGGGAGGAGAGAAGGGTCATGGGTAAAATGATCCAAATTCAATGTGCCTCTTCCGCTCTGCCCCCATCAAACATCTCTTCGGCTTTGTGGTAGCAGGGCACATCGTCTGGGTCTCGACGGGTACAGTGGGAGGGGGCAGCATGAACACAGATTCATTGTAACTCTGCACGCCATGAAGACCCTTCCTTTGCCTCCCTGGCTGGCTGTGGAGATGTTTTCGGGTGGGGGAGGTCTTGAGGCTGATGTGGGGTCCACTTGCAGTCTGTGCGACTGTGTCCGTTGTCAGAAGTCCTGTGGCGTAGAGCCGAGCGTTGCTGCGGCTTGCGGAGTTGACCGGGACAACCTCCTCTGCTCCCGCCTGGCTGGTGCTGCCCTCTGGGTGTGGGCACAGGTCCAGCTGCTCAGTGAACTAGGCCTTGCTGTGCACGAAGCACTCTGCTGCTGCTTTAAGGAGGTGTGCTGCCTGTACAAAAGTATCCTTCGTGTTCTCAAGGTGATGCGATGAACGTGAGATCGTTCGTCTGATTTTCAGTCAATTGTTTTTCTGGGATTTCTGTATAATTTCTTTCGTTATAGACACAATTTGCATTTTAGTTCTCCCAAGAGCATGATGTCTCCCTTGTGCTTTTATATCCGTTTGCTTCCATGTTGCCTCTCTTGGTTTCCACTGTTTACCCACCATTACTCAAGGCACGAAGTGGGCTGAAAAGGTTTTTCTAAAGTATCCCTGGTTTATGACAATTTTGAAATGGAAGTTTCTGGTGTTTCTAGTTACAGGCACACTTCCCGGTATTTCGGACTACCAAAGGCTTGTTAAGTAACTTAAAAAACACTTGGGATGTGAACAGATTTTAACTAGAAAACGGATTTCTACACTTTCGTTCTAGCTGTGGAAGTTGAAACGGAAAACCTTAATAACCTGCAGACCTAAACCCAGATAATTGCTTGTGCGGGTTCCCCATCTCAAAGCCTTGTCCTCCTGCTCCTATGTGTGTATGCCACACAGGTGGCCAGGCACGGGGTGAAATGGATCCAGGGGAACAGGGGTCCTCAGAGATAAATCATGGCATGGGATCCAGAAGCACATTGCAGTGAAATCCTAAGGAGCAAATTTCCTGTAAGAGAACAAACATGTGCAAGAATACTAGAACCCAAGGACGTTTTGTAGAAATTGAAAGTTGGTGGTGGAGGGCGTGTCTGTATTTTAAAAGTTGTAGAAACCGTTTTTTTTTTTTTTTTTCCGTCTGTCCCAGGGTCGTCAGTGACAAATAGATGAGGCTGGGAGTGACCAGACATTGTACATCGAAACCAACATTCTCCTCCCAATTTGAAGAAATATCAAAATTTGTACTGATAAAGGATTTAGCTTGACAGCTGGTTTTTAATGTTATCCACATAGCTGGAATTTTCTGGAATGTCAATAATGGCATTCTTTTTGTGTTTTAAAGTGTCTTACTTTTTAAATTATTTTTATTAGCATATTCATTATTACAAATCATGATTTTTCTTTATGCCCTTTGCCTGACCCATCACGCCCCCAACTCCCTCCTCCGTCCATCCCCTCATCTCTAGTAACCATTGGTTTCTTCTGTCCTTCTGAAAGTTCAAGGAACTGTTGTAGTCCTTTGCTTCCTTCCTTCCTTCCTTCCTTCCTTCCTTCCTTCCTTCCTTCCTTCCTTTCTTCCTAGTTATAAGTGAGAGCATGTGATATTTATCTTCCCTTGTCTGGCTTATTTCACACAACATAATTTTCTCCAGACTCATCCAGGTTGTTACCGATGGCAGAATTTCATTCTTTTCCTTTATCACTGAGTATTATTCCATGGTGTACGTGTATCACATTTTTTTTATCCAGTCATCTGTCGAAGGGCACTGAGGTTGGTTCTATATTTTGGCTATTGTAAGTAAAGCTGCAGTGAACATGGGAGTGCAGGTGTCCCTTCCATATGACTTCCATTTCTTTGGATATATACCCAGTAGTGGAACTGCTGGATCATATGGTAGTACTATCTGTATTGGAGGAAACTTCTTTACTGTTTTCCATAGTGGCTGTGCTAATTTACAGTCCCACCAACATTGGAGAAGAGTTCTCCTTTCCTCATATCCTCAGTAGCATTTCTTATTAATGGTCTTTTTAACAATGGCCAGTCTATCTGGGTTGACATGATATCTCAATGTGGTTTTGATTTGCATTTCTCTGATGACTAGTGATGCTGAGCATTTTTTCGTGTACCGTTGGCCATTTGTATGTCTTTGAAAAATGTCTATTCATCTCGTTTGCCCAGTTTTAAATCGGATTACTTGTTTTCATACTGTACAGCTGTTTGAGTTCTTGGTATGTTCTGGATATTAAGCCCTTGGCAGACGTATAGTTTACACATATTTTCTCCCTTTTTTTAGGGTGCCTTTCTGCTCTGTTGATTGTTTCCTTTGCTGTGTGGAAGCTTCTTAGTTTGACATTAGCTCATTTGTTTAGTTTTTATATTGTTGCTTTTGGGTTTTCGGGTCTTATTCATAAAGCCTTTGCCCCCACCTACTTCCTGGAGTGTTTCCCCTCTGTTTTCCTTCAGTCATGTAATGGTTTGGGGTCTTATATTCTGGTCTTTAATCCATTTCGAGTCGATTTTGGCATATGGTGAGATGCTGGTCCAGTTTCATTCTTCTGCATGTGGATTGTCCAATTTTGCGGGCACCGTTTATTTCCTGAAGAGGCTGTCTTTTCCACAGCGTATGTTCTGGTTGGCTTTGTCAAAAATCGGTTGGCTGTAAGTAGGCAAATTGATTATTCCTGGGTTTTCTATCCTGTTCCATTGATCTGAGTGTCTGTTTCTATGCCATCACCATGCTGTTTTGAGCCTTGTCATAGAATTTGAAATTGGGTGGTGTTATGCCTCCAGCCTTTCTGTTTTTGGGGTGCTTTTAAGCTCAAAATTGCTTTGGCTATTCAGGATCTTTTCGTATTCCATATGAATGTTAGCACTGCTTTTTCTATTTCTGTGAAGAAAGTTGTTGCTATTTTGACGGAGATTGCGTTGAATTTGTAGACTGCTATGGGTAGAAAGGACATTTTCACGACGTTAATTCTTCCCGTACCAGAGCCTGGTATGTCATTCCACTATTTTTGGGTGCTCTTTAATTTCTCTCACTGGTGTTTGGTAGTTCTCATTGTAGAGATCTGCATTAACCTCCTTGGTTCAATTGGTTCCTAGGTATTTTATCTTGGGGGTGACTATTGTAAATGGGCTTGCTTTCTTGATTTCTTTTTCTGCCAGTTCATTATCGGAGTATAAAAATGCTCCTGATCTGTGGGTGTTGATTTTGTACCCCGCAAAATTATTAAAATTGTTAGTCAGCCGTAAGGGCGTTCTGGTAGCCTTTAGGTTTTCTATCTATAAGATCGCGTCATCTGCAAACAGGGACAACTTGACTTTGTCCTTCCCAATCTGAATGCCCTTTATTTCTTTGTCTTGCTTGATTGCTCTGGTTAGGGCTTTCAGTACTATGTTGAATGAGTGTGGTGAGAGTGGGCAAAGCTAATGGTTTGTCTATTTTATTTATCTTCTCAAAAAACAACTTTGTGTTTCGCTGATCCTTTGTATCGTTTTGGGGGTCTCCATTTCATTGAACTCTGCCCTGATGTTAATTATTTCTTTCTCTCTAGTACTTTTATGATTGCATTGTTGTGGTGGTGGTGGTTCTTTGAGGTGTACGGTTCGGTCATTTACGTGAAGTTTCTCCATCCTTTTGATGTGAGCATGTATTGCAATATATTGCCTCGTCGCTGTTGCTTTTACAGTATCCCACAGGTTTTGGTAGGATGCATCTTTTTTCATTAGTTTCAAGAACGTTTTTGATTTCCTTTTTAATTTCTTCTTGGACCCATAGGTCATTCGGGAGCCTGTTGTTCAGTTTTCATGCACTGGAGTAGTTTCCAGAAATTCGCTTGTAATTGATTTCCAGTGCTAGTCAATTGTGGTCAGAAAAGATACTAGGAATGATGTCAGCTTTGAAAAATTTGCTGAAACCTGTTTTGTGACCTAACATGTGGTCTATCCTGGAGAATGTTCCATGTGCCGATGAGAAAAAATGTGTATTCTCTAGTTGTTGCATGAAATGTTCTGTAGATGTCTGCCAGGTCCAATTGGACCTGCACGAGCTACAGATAAATTGGTATAAAGGTGTAAACTATTTAATATTTGTTTGTCATACATGAACGCTAACGTAGTTATAGTCTTAGCTTTTGGGACTTAGAGAAGTAAACTTAGGAAATCAGTAAGGGTTTTTGCAGCTTTTATCTACTTCAGTGAAAGTTGAGGCAACTTTTACTTGATGCAACCCTGGAAGTGTTCAGTGAGAAGAACACACGGTTACTGGCCGCATATACTGCACCGTGCTTTGCACAGTGCCTTCAGCTCTGGGGATATGCGCATGTGGCCGTCTGGGAGAAGGGGAGTGTGAATGGACGGCTTTCACACGCTTCTGTCTTGCTGGGGTATGTAGTCAACAGTTTAGGCACCAAAAAAGGATGTCGGTTTAAACTTAACCTTATTAAAGTGAACAGTGCTTGTTTCTGGCTTGGAAAATCTGGAAAAGCAGCAGCTCTGGCCTTGGCCCCAGACACATCACCACACAGCTGGGAGGTGACCCACATTCCAGTTGAGGGCAATCCCCATCTCCCCTTGTGACGTGAAATTCACTTGGAAATGTTGAAGCATACTGAGGGGAGCAAAAGCAAAACATTTTCTTTTGCTACTGACACCTTGGTCTCTCACACCAAAAGAAATCTTGACAGCGAAGCAACAGTTGAGATGGGAAACTACATTGTGCACGTGCCTCACTGAGGTGGAAAAGTGGAGCAGAATTTCCTCGCATGCTTTCTCCACTGTGTCGCTTCAGACCCTTAGCTTGCAGGTTCACAGAAGAGAAACAGTCCTTGCAGCTGTAGCTGATGGTGAGGATTCAGGACACGGTGGGAGTGAGAGAGGGCCTGGAGCCTGACTTCCCTGAATCCGTCACCAGGTACAGAGAAGGGGTGTGTCTCACCTGTTCCTTTGCCTGTGGGGAGCCATCCAGTGTGTGCGGTTACTGGACATGGGCATCTGTGGGGTTGGTTGGGATTGTGCAGACTTGACCTCTTGCCCCATAGTTTTCATCCCTGTCCTGCTGCGACTTCCATGTGGGTTATTGTGCAAATTCTACCCAGAGGAGCGCATTAGCATCATTCCTTTGCTGGAGGCCAGATTGTCTGTGCCTGGTTTCTGTGAGGCCCTCTACTGCCACCCAGCGTCCAGCGATGCTGTAGTGCCACAGCCATCCTTGGAGTGAGACAAGACACCTAGTTTCAAGCTTTGGGGAAATTAGCCCACTAGGATGTGCTGTTGCTCCCTGTGCCCAAGGGGCCCGCTTCATTCTAGAGTCTGCTGAACCCCAAACAACTTATTTCCGTTGGGAAGAGATGGCCAGGCCCGGCAGCAACAGTTTCATCTGGGGCAGTGGCCTGGCCACGGGCAGCTGTTCCTCCTGCTGCTAAGGTTTAAGCCAGCTGCCGCGGGTGACAGCTTTCCTCCCAACAAGCAGGCCCCAAGGGTGCAGGTGCTCAAGGAAGCTGTGGGGACAGAATGGCGCCCCTCCAGTCCAGCGGACAGATGGGAGGGGACTGGGTGAGGCACCTCTGGCGGTGACAGGGTCAGTGCTACCGGGATGACATCACCGGTGACCAGCAGAGAGCTCAGCAGCTTGCAGGGTTGTCTCATCCCTGAAAGGCAGAGCTGCTGTTTTTCTAGAATAGGTTTTGTTTTCCTTTGGTCACAGAGTTATCCCTTGGCCGCCTGTAAATGTATACGCGACACTGTTCACTAAAAATTGCACTTGCACGTTTACGTCTTAGCTGTGCTGAAACATGAGTTTCTCTTTCACTGCCATTCCAGCAGGGCTGACCCGAGTCCAGCACCGCCGATGTGGTTGCCACTCGCAGTGGGACAGAAGTGCATGCAGGTTCCCGGGGCGGCTGCTGGGTAGAACTTTGGGCATGTTTTGAACATTTTTCCTCAAAGTACAACGGAGGCTTCAATATGTGTCACAGGACACCAGCAGGTAAGCTGTGGGCAACTGGCCGTTGAGTTCTCCCAGTTATAGAACATTTTATCCATAATTTACTTATTCCTGTTTGTATAGTCTTTAAAGAGTAGGTAAAGGATAATGAAGGTTGGCTTGTAAGAGAAGCAGCTAATTTTATAAAATGCCATCTTCGTGGTTAAGGAAGGCAATTACCTTTTTTAATGTATTACATTAATTTCCTATTACTGCTCTTGGGTAATAGGTGACTTTAGTCACCAAAAGCCTTGCAGTTTCAAATATTGACCTTGCAAAGGACAGGAATTTTAACCCCCGGGCATCGAGTCTCTGTTGCAGGAAAAGAATCATAACACAGCAAGGCTGCTGATTCTAAGACAGACAAGTGACTAATTGATAGGCAACGTTACTAAAAAGCTGCTAGAGGGAAAAGGAATTTCGGGTAAATCAAGGCTTTGTTATAGTGGATCACTTAATTGCCTAACAGAGTGTCATCTGACTTGTTTTGACTGAATGTTACCAGCTTCTATTGCAAAACTTGTAAAACTGAACCTATGTTCAAAACCCCACCTATGTCTCTTCCTGTAACTTCTTGGTCTGGAGAATAAATGCAGGAAGAGAAGCCCGGGGCTTCTCACTGCTCAAAAGAGATGGGCTTTGAGGAATCTTTGGCAGCTCCATCACCCAGGGGAAAAGGGGGGACAGATCTGTGGGAGGCAAAGCAACAGTGGCCCACCCACGTGGAAGTGGTGTTTCGGTGTGCTTCATGACTGCTTCCAGGCAGGAGATGCTGCCCTCGGTTCATGCCAAGGACTCCAGGCATGGCCTGCTTCAGGGTAGAGGAGGCTGCCCTTGGCTCCTGCCAAGATTGTCCTGTTTTGGTACTCTGTGGAATTTGGGGAGAATTCAGGCCTGGCTGGAAATCACAGGTTCTTGTCTCTGGCCTGTCCTGGGGCTCAGATTGATGTTCCATTTATGACAAGCAAAGTGTAACTAGCAGTGTTTGGAGAGTTTTCTTGAGTATTTTCAAATACTTATGTAACTTTTGAGGTGACTTAATTTTTAAGGGCGGCAGTGTTGGATCATAGAACTGACGAAGAAGCGTTTGCTGCTGCACCCAGGAGGAGAATGGCAGCACCAAGCGTGCCCTGGGCTTGGCAGAGGATAAAGAAACATCATTTGTGCTCTTCTTGCATCCTGTGTCACTGCTCTCATACCTCAGCAAGGATCCCTCTGTGTCAGGGATCTTCTTGTCGCTCAAAAAGTTGGAATCCTGAATAAGAGGAAGGAGTGCTAAGGGTTTGCTGGATGTGCAAGGGTAGCCAGACTGCTGCTGAGCAAATGTGGTGTGCAGACTCAGGGTGGATGACCCAAAGAAGGGATAGGATCATGACCTTTCTTTTTCAGTGAAATGAAGTGGACGTGTATTTTCTGGCCTTCTTAATGCTTGGGGTTTTACTGACTATCCAGGGAGGTGTTAAAAGCTCTTCTCTGCAGAAGAGACAAGCTCCAGGAAAAAAAAGAAAAAGAAGAAGAAGAAGGCACAGTGAAGAAGGCGGTGGTGGCTTTTTCTAGGAGCAAATCCCTCAGGAAGGAGACAACTTGTGAAAGCAGCATGCTGTCCTGAGCAAGCGACCACAATTACAGCGCAGTACAGCTGGAAAAGACTTCCAGTGGCTCGCCGTCACTGTTGTGCAAACGTATGTATCACCTGGGGGCTGGCCTCCTGGACCCCTCCCACTCTTTCCAGATAGCCGCTTCCTGAGCCTGTCCAGGACTGGGGGTTGCAGTTGTGTTTTAATTCTTATCATCGACACTGGCTGCACCATCAGTGCTGGAAGCTAATGCCCATGTCCGGGATGCCTCCTGACACTGGCCTACCTCTAGCCGGTTGGGACTTCCAGTCAGTGTTTTCCGAAAAGCTGTACAAACCTCATTACTAAATGCTTCACCTTGATGATTAAGTTTTTTTAATCTGTTTTTATTATCAGGCTCTTATAAGTATTTGCATTGTCTTCAGCGGAATCTGAGTATAGAGACTGTCCAGCATTTAAAATTCCTCATTTTCCAGACCTCAGTTAGTCTTCGTACAGCCCCGTATAAAACTTTAGTTTTCACACACGATCTGCTATCAACACATAACGTCAGCCCTTTTGTTCCTATGTTGTGGGAACCTCTGCAAATTAGTGTTGCATCTGATGTTCAACTAAGGTGTGCTTCTCAGGAGTTAAATTTCTCTCGGACTGGACAGGTGGGAGTTTTTTCATGTCCTACCCCTATACCGCACACCCACATAACACGCATTTGAGTTTTGAAGGGCATGTACAGCTGCTCTGTAGATCCCGCAGTGAGCGAGGGGTGTGCTTGCACGCGTGGAACCGCAGGGTGTGCTCACTAGAGGAAAGTGCATAGAATTCTAAGCGCGACTGACTTCCTGCCTCATCTCTTGAGCGGTTATTAAAGATCAGACTGTTAGAGGTCATACCCTGGCCTCCATTTCAAATTAATCAAATGAAGGTATTTCAAACAGGTCCGTAAATTCTCAGATTAGATCATGCAGCTTTAGATCTTGTATCTCAGACTAATGCGGCACAGTTAGGTTTTAGAAATTTGAATTAGACCCATCAGGTACATTTTATCTATTATAAAACTATGCTCAAATCAGTTCTTATTTATGCTGCTCATAGTACATTTTTTGCCTTTAAAATTAAGCAGCAGAAAGGTTAAGTAGCCCTAGATTTTCAGGATTATAAATGTGTTCTGTGTTTTCCTTTTTGTTGGCCTTTAAACACATCACTTGGCAGGGGGGTACTTGTGCAGGTAGGTGCTAGGTCAAGTGTGGTACACACACACACACACACACACACACACACACACACACACACACACACACACACACTCCTTTTGGTTATGTAAACAGCCCAAGACCTAAGAAATGGAGTCCCAAGTAAACTGAGTTAACCAATTACTGTGTTATACTGAATCTCCATACACCTTAGCTTGTTTGAGCTGAGAATTTCTTGCTAGCAAATAGCATGTCTCATGTGTTCATCAAATTACAGCACCTCCACGAAACAGCACTTTGACAGAGCTGATAAGCAGATGTAAACATAAGCATCACCTATCTGAAGGGGTTGGGAGCAGTCACTCTTTAGTACTCTGCTAAAATGATTGAAGTTGATTATAGGCAGTAAAGGAAAGAAAACCCGGGAAGGTATAAATAAGCACAGCAGAGATAATTCGGTGGATTCGTTTTGGTTCAGTTGGTTTTCCTCTGTGTCGACCAGTATTGGAGAGCTGACCCTGAGACTCCAAGTGTGCGGGTTGAGGAGACTGTGCACTGGAGAAAGGAAAAGATGGGGAAATAATTTGCCCTAATCTCAATCTTATCATCTCCTACCTCACTCAACTTTTGAGGATGGACAGGGATATATGGAAGCAGAGAAGATAAGATTAGCCGAAGGCTAATTTCTCTACTCATGGGTTTTCTCCTTTGGCCTTTCGCACTTCTTCCATCAGCTCTTCACTGACACTGATAGGGCCAATTAACCTTCCCAGCACTTCTCTATATCTCAAAATTGAAATTGATGGATATCCGAAATTTACAAGGGACATACATTTGAGCTACTTGCTTCTGATCACCTTCTGTTTCCCCAGAAATGTCATCTTTCGCAAAGAGGGTTGGGAGGAGAGAAGGGTCATGGGTAAAATGATCCAAATTCAATGTGCCTCTTCCGCTCTGCCCCCATCAAACATCTCTTCGACTTTGTAGTAGCAGGGCACATCGTCTGGGTCTCGACGGGTACAGTGGGAGGGGGCAGCGTGAACACAGATTCATTGTAACTCTGCACGCCATGAAGACCCTTCCTTTGCCTCCCTGGCTGGCTGTGGAGATGTTTTCGGGTGGGGGAGGTCTTGAGGCTGATGTGGGGTCCACTTGCAGTCTGTGCGACTGTGTCCGTTGTCAGAAGTCCTGTGGCGTAGAGCCTAGCGTTGCTGCCGCTTGTGGAGTTCACCGGGACAACCTCCTCTGCACCCACGTGGCTGGTGCTGCCCTCTGGGTGTGGGCACAGGTCCAGCTGCTCAGTGAACTAGGCCTTGCTGTGCACGAAGCACTCTGCTGCTGCTTTAAGGAGGTGTGCTGCCTGTACAAAAGTATCCTTCGTGTTCTCAAGGTGATGAGATGAACATGGGATCGTTCGTCTGATTTTCAGTCAATTGTTTTTCTGGGATTTCTGTATAATTTCTTTCATTTACAGACACAATTTGCATTTTAGTTCTCCCCAAGAGCATGATGTCTCCCTTGTGCTTTTATATCCGTTTGCTTCCATGTTGCCTCTCTTGGTTTCCACTGTTTACCCACCATTACTCAAGGCACGAAGTGGGCTGAAAAGGTTTTTCTAAAGTATCCCTGGTTTATGACAATTTTGAAATGGAAGTTTCTGGTGTTTCTAGTTACAGGCACACTTCCCGGTATTTCGGACTACCAAAGGCTTGTTAAGTAACTTAAAAAACACTTGGGATGTGAACAGATTTTAACTAGAAAACGGATTTCTACACTTTCGTTCTAGCTGTGGAAGTTGAAACGGAAAACCTTAATAACCTGCAGACCTAAACCCAGATAATTGCTTGTGCGGGTTCCCCATCTCAAAGCCTTGTCCTCCTGCTCCTATGTGTGTGTGCCACACAGGTGGCCAGGCACGGGGTGAAATGGATCCAGGGGAACAGGGGTCCTCAGAGATAAATCATGGCATGGGATCCAGAAGCACATTGCAGTGAAATCCTAAGGAGCAAATTTCCTGTAAGAGAACAAACATGTGCAAGAATACTAGAACCCAAGGACGTTTTGTAGACATTGAAAGTTGGTGGTGGAGGGCGTGTCTGTATTTTAAAAGTTGCAGAAACCGTTTTTTTTTTTTTTTCCGTCTGTCCCAGGGTCGTCAGTGACAAATAGATGAGGCTGGGAGTGACCAGACATTGTACATCGAAACCAACATTCTCCTCCCAATTTGAAGAAATATCAAAATTTGTACTGATAAAGGATTTAGCTTGACAGCTGGTTTTTAATGTTATCCACATAGCTGGAATTTTCTGGAATGTCAATAATGGCATTCTTTTTGTGTTTTAAAGTGTCTTACTTTTTAAATTATTTTTATTAGCATATTCATTATTACAAATCATGATTTTTCTTTATGCCCTTTGCCTGACCCATCACGCCCCCAACTCCCTCCCTCCGTCCATCCCCTCATCTCTAGTAACCATTGGTTTCTTCTGTCCTTCTGAAAGTTCAAGGAACTGTTGTAGTCCTTTGCTTCCTTCCTTCCTTCCTTCCTTCCTTCCTTCCTTCCTTCCTTCCTTCCTTCCTTCCTTCCTTCCTTCCTTCCTTCCTTCCTTTCTACCTAGTTATAAGTGAGAGCATGTGATATTTATCTTCCCTTGTCTGGCTTATTTCACACAACATAATTTTCTCCAGACTCATCCAGGTTGTTACCGATGGCAGAATTTCATTCTTTTCCTTTATCACTGAGTATTATTCCATGGTGTACGTGTATCACATTTTTTTTATCCAGTCATCTGTCGAAGGGCACTGAGGTTGGTTCTATATTTTGGCTATTGTAAGTAAAGCTGCAGTGAACATGGGAGTGCAGGTGTCCCTTCCATATGACTTCCATTTCTTTGGATATATACCCAGTAGTGGAACTGCTGGATCATATGGTAGTACTATCTGTATTGGAGGAAACTTCTTTACTGTTTTCCATAGTGACTGTGCTAATTTACAGTCCCACCAACATTGGAGAAGAGTTCTCCTTTCCTCATATCCTCAGTAGCATTTCTTATTAATGGTCTTTTTAACAATGGCCAGTCTATCTGGGTTGACATGATATCTCAATGTGGTTTTGATTTGCATTTCTCTGATGACTAGTGATGCTGAGCATTTTTTCGTGTACCGTTGGCCATTTGTATGTCTTTGAAAAATGTCTATTCATCTCGTTTGCCCAGTTTTAAATCGGATTACTTGTTTTCATACTGTACAGCTGTTTGAGTTCTTGGTATGTTCTGGATATTAAGCCCTTGGCAGACGTATAGTTTACACATATTTTCTCCCTTTTTTTAGGGTGCCTTTCTGCTCTGTTGATTGTTTCCTTTGCTGTGTGGAAGCTTCTTAGTTTGACATTAGCTCATTTGTTTAGTTTTTATATTGTTGCTTGTGGGTTTCGGGTCTTATTCATAAAGCCTTTGCCCCCACCTACTTCCTGGAGTGTTTCCCCTCTGTTTTCCTTCAGTCATGTAATGGTTTGGGGTCTTATATTCTGGTCTTTAATCCATTTCGAGTCGATTTTGGCATATGGTGAGATGCTGGTCCAGTTTCATTCTTCTGCATGTGGATTGTCCAATTTTGCGGGCACCGTTTATTTCCTGAAGAGGCTGTCTTTTCCACAGCGTATGTTCTGGTTTGCTTTGTCAAAAATCGGTTGGCTGTAAGTAGGCAAATTGATTATTCCTGGGTTTTCTATCCTGTTCCATTGATCTGAGTGTCTGTTTCTATGCCATCACCATGCTGTTTTGAGCCTTGTCATAGAATTTGAAATTGGGTGGTGTTATGCCTCCAGCCTTTCTGTTTTTGGGGTGCTTTTAAGCTCAAAATTGCTTTGGCTATTCAGGATCTTTTCGTATTCCATATGAATGTTAGCACTGCTTTTTCTATTTCTGTGAAGAAAGTTGTTGCTATTTTGACGGAGATTGCGTTGAATTTGTAGACTGCTATGGGTAGAAAGGACATTTTCACGACGTTAATTCTTCCCGTACCAGAGCCTGGTATGTCATTCCACTATTTTTGGGTGCTCTTTAATTTCTCTCACTGGTGTTTGGTAGTTCTCATTGTAGAGATCTGCATTAACCTCCTTGGTTCAATTGGTTCCTAGGTATTTTATCTTGGGGGTGACTATTGTAAATGGGCTTGCTTTCTTGATTTCTTTTTCTGCCAGTTCATTATCGGAGTATAAAAATGCTCCTGATCTGTGGGTGTTGATTTTGTACCCCGCAAAATTATTAAAATTGTTAGTCAGCCGTAAGGGCGTTCTGGTAGCCTTTAGGTTTTCTATCTATAAGATCGCGTCATCTGCAAACAGGGACAACTTGACTTTGTCCTTCCCAATCTGAATGCCCTTTATTTCTTTGTCTTGCTTGATTGCTCTGGTTAGGGCTTTCAGTACTATGTTGAATGAGTGTGGTGAGAGTGGGCAAAGCTAATGGTTTGTCTATTTTATTTATCTTCTCAAAAAACAACTTTGTGTTTCGCTGATCCTTTGTATCGTTTTGGGGGTCTCCATTTCATTGAACTCTGCCCTGATGTTAATTATTTCTTTCTCTCTAGTACTTTTATGATTGCATTGTTGTGGTGGTGGTGGTTCTTTGAGGTGTACGGTTCGGTCATTTACGTGAAGTTTCTCCATCCTTTTGATGTGAGCATGTATTGCAATATATTGCCTCGTCGCTGTTGCTTTTACAGTATCCCACAGGTTTTGGTAGGATGCATCTTTTTTCATTAGTTTCAAGAACGTTTTTGATTTCCTTTTTAATTTCTTCTTGGACCCATAGGTCATTCGGGAGCCTGTTGTTCAGTTTTCATGCACTGGAGTAGTTTCCAGAAATTCGCTTGTAATTGATTTCCAGTGCTAGTCAATTGTGGTCAGAAAAGATACTAGGAATGATGTCAGCTTTGAAAAATTTGCTGAAACCTGTTTTGTGACCTAACATGTGGTCTATCCTGGAGAATGTTCCATGTGCCGATGAGAAAAAATGTGTATTCTCTAGTTGTTGCATGAAATGTTCTGTAGATGTCTGCCAGGTCCAATTGGACCTGCACGAGCTACAGATAAATTGGTATAAAGGTGTAAACTATTTAATATTTGTTTGTCATACATGAACGCTAACGTAGTTATAGTCTTAGCTTTTGGGACTTAGAGAAGTAAACTTAGGAAATCAGTAAGGGTTTTTGCAGCTTTTATCTACTTCAGTGAAAGTTGAGGCAACTTTTACTTGATGCAACCCTGGAAGTGTTCAGTGAGAAGAACACACGGTTACTGGCCGCATATACTGCACCGTGCTTTGCACAGTGCCTTCAGCTCTGGGGATATGCGCATGTGACCGTCTGGGAGAAGGGGAGTGTGAATGGACGGCTTTCACACGCTTCTGTCTTGCTGGGGTATGTAGTCAACAGTTTAGGCACCAAAAAAGGATGTCGGTTTAAACTTAACCTTATTAAAGTGAACAGTGCTTGTTTCTGGCTTGGAAAATCTGGAAAAGCAGCAGCTCTGGCCTTGGCCCCAGACACATCACCACACAGCTGGGAGGTGACCCACATTCCAGTTGAGGGCAATCCCCATCTCCCCTTGTGACGTGAAATTCACTTGGAAATGTTGAAGCATACTGAGGGGAGCAAAAGCAAAACATTTTCTTTTGCTACTGACACCTTGGTCTCTCACACCAAAAGAAATCTTGACAGCGAAGCAACAGTTGAGATGGGAAACTACATTGTGCACGTGCCTCACTGAGGTGGAAAAGTGGAGCAGAATTTCCTCGCATGCTTTCTCCACTGTGTCGCTTCAGACCCTTAGCTTGCAGGTTCACAGAAGAGAAACAGTCCTTGCAGCTGTAGCTGATGGTGAGGATTCAGGACACGGTGGGAGTGAGAGAGGGCCTGGAGCCTGACTTCCCTGAATCCGTCACCAGGTACAGAGAAGGGGTGTGTCTCACCTGTTCCTTTGCCTGTGGGGAGCCATCCAGTGTGTGCGGTTACTGGACATGGGCATCTGTGGGGTTGGTTGGGATTGTGCAGACTTGACCTCTTGCCCCATAGTTTTCATCCCTGTCCTGCTGCGACTTCCATGTGGGTTATTGTGCAAATTCTACCCAGAGGAGCGCATTAGCATCATTCCTTTGCTGGAGGCCAGATTGTCTGTGCCTGGTTTCTGTGAGGCCCTCTACTGCCACCCAGCGTCCAGCGATGCTGTAGTGCCACAGCCATCCTTGGAGTGAGACAAGACACCTAGTTTCAAGCTTTGGGGAAATTAGCCCACTAGGATGTGCTGTTGCTCCCTGTGCCCAAGGGGCCCGCTTCATTCTAGAGTCTGCTGAACCCCAAACAACTTATTTCCGTTGGGAAGAGATGGCCAGGCCCGGCAGCAACAGTTTCATCTGGGGCAGTGGCCTGGCCACGGGCAGCTGTTCCTCCTGCTGCTAAGGTTTAAGCCAGCTGCCGCGGGTGACAGCTTTCCTCCCAACAAGCAGGCCCCAAGGGTGCAGGTGCTCAAGGAAGCTGTGTGGACAGAATGGCGCCCCTCCAGTCCAGCGGACAGATGGGAGGGGACTGGGTGAGGCACCTCTGGCGGTGACAGGGTCAGTGCTACCGGGATGACATCACCGGTGACCAGCAGAGAGCTCAGCAGCTTGCAGGGTTGTCTCATCCCTGAAAGGCAGAGCTGCTGTTTTTCTAGAATAGGTTTTGTTTTCCTTTGGTCACACAGTTATCCCTTGGCCGCCTGTAAATGTATACGCGACACTGTTCACTAAAAATTGCACTTGCACGTTTACGTCTTAGCTGTGCTGAAACATGAGTTTCTCTTTCACTGCCATTCCAGCAGGGCTGACCCGAGTCCAGCACCGCCGATGTGGTTGCCACTCGCAGTGGGACAGAAGTGCATGCAGGTTCCCGGGGCGGCTGCTGGGTAGAACTTTGGGCATGTTTTGAACATTTTTCCTCAAAGTACAACGGAGGCTTCAATATGTGTCACAGGACACCAGCAGGTAAGCTGTGGGCAACTGGCCGTTGAGTTCTCCCAGTTATAGAACATTTTATCCATAATTTACTTATTCCTGTTTGTATAGTCTTTAAAGAGTAGGTAAAGGATAATGAAGGTTGGCTTGTAAGAGAAGCAGCTAATTTTATAAAATGCCATCTTCGTGGTTAAGGAAGGCAATTACCTTTTTTAATGTATTACATTAATTTCCTATTACTGCTCTTGGGTAATAGGTGACTTTAGTCACCAAAAGCCTTGCAGTTTCAAATATTGACCTTGCAAAGGACAGGAATTTTAACCCCCGGGCATCGAGTCTCTGTTGCAGGAAAAGAATCATAACACAGCAAGGCTGCTGATTCTAAGACAGACAAGTGACTAATTGATAGGCAACGTTACTAAAAAGCTGCTAGAGGGAAAAGGAATTTCGGGTAAATCAAGGCTTTGTTATAGTGGATCACTTAATTGCCTAACAGAGTGTCATCTGACTTGTTTTGACTGAATGTTACCAGCTTCTATTGCAAAACTTGTAAAACTGAACCTATGTTCAAAACCCCACCTATGTCTCTTCCTGTAACTTCTTGGTCTGGAGAATAAATGCAGGAAGAGAAGCCCGGGGCTTCTCACTGCTCAAAAGAGATGGGCTTTGAGGAATCTTTGGCAGCTCCATCACCCAGGGGAAAAGGGGGGACAGATCTGTGGGAGGCAAAGCAACAGTGGCCCACCCACGTGGAAGTGGTGTTTCGGTGTGCTTCATGACTGCTTCCAGGCAGGAGATGCTGCCCTCGGTTCATGCCAAGGACTCCAGGCATGGCCTGCTTCAGGGTAGAGGAGGCTGCCCTTGGCTCCTGCCAAGATTGTCCTGTTTTGGTACTCTGTGGAATTTGGGGAGAATTCAGGCCTGGCTGGAAATCACAGGTTCTTGTCTCTGGCCTGTCCTGGGGCTCAGATTGATGTTCCATTTATGACAAGCAAAGTGTAACTAGCAGTGTTTGGAGAGTTTTCTTGAGTATTTTCAAATACTTATGTAACTTTTGAGGTGACTTAATTTTTAAGGGCGGCAGTGTTGGATCATAGAACTGACGAAGAAGCGTTTGCTGCTGCACCCAGGAGGAGAATGGCAGCACCAAGCGTGCCCTGGGCTTGGCAGAGGATAAAGAAACATCATTTGTGCTCTTCTTGCATCCTGTGTCACTGCTCTCATACCTCAGCAAGGATCCCTCTGTGTCAGGGATCTTCTTGTCGCTCAAAAAGTTGGAATCCTGAATAAGAGGAAGGAGTGCTAAGGGTTTGCTGGATGTGCAAGGGTAGCCAGACTGCTGCTGAGCAAATGTGGTGTGCAGACTCAGGGTGGATGACCCAAAGAAGGGATAGGATCATGACCTTTCTTTTTCAGTGAAATGAAGTGGACGTGTATTTTCTGGCCTTCTTAATGCTTGGGGTTTTACTGACTATCCAGGGAGGTGTTAAAAGCTCTTCTCTGCAGAAGAGACAAGCTCCAGGAAAAGAAAGAAAAAGAAGAAGAAGAAGGCACAGTGAAGAAGGCGGTGGTGGCTTTTTCTAGGAGCAAATCCCTCAGGAAGGAGACAACTTGTGACAGCAGCATGCTGTCCTGAGCAAGCGACCACAATTACAGCGCAGTACAGCTGGAAAAGACTTCCAGTGGCTCGCCGTCACTGTTGTGCAAACGTATGTATCACCTGGGGGCTGGCCTCCTGGACCCCTCCCACTCTTTCCAGATAGCCGCTTCCTGAGCCTGTCCAGGACTGGGGGTTGCAGTTGTGTTTTAATTCTTATCATCGACACTGGCTGCACCATCAGTGCTGGAAGCTAATGCCCATGTCCGGGATGCCTCCTGACACTGGCCTACCTCTAGCCGGTTGGGACTTCCAGTCAGTGTTTTCCGAAAAGCTGTACAAACCTCATTACTAAATGCTTCACCTTGATGATTAAGTTTTTTTAATCTGTTTTTATTATCAGGCTCTTATAAGTATTTGCATTGTCTTCAGCGGAATCTGAGTATAGAGACTGTCCAGCATTTAAAATTCCTCATTTTCCAGACCTCAGTTAGTCTTCGTACAGCCCCGTATAAAACTTTAGTTTTCACACACGATCTGCTATCAACACATAACGTCAGCCCTTTTGTTCCTATGTTGTGGGAACCTCTGCAAATTAGTGTTGCATCTGATGTTCAACTAAGGTGTGCTTCTCAGGAGTTAAATTTCTCTCGGACTGGACAGGTGGGAGTTTTTTCATGTCCTACCCCTATACCGCACACCCACATAACACGCATTTGAGTTTTGAAGGGCATGTACAGCTGCTCTGTAGATCCCGCAGTGAGCGAGGGGTGTGCTTGCACGCGTGGAACCGCAGGGTGTGCTCACTAGAGGAAAGTGCATAGAATTCTAAGCGCGACTGACTTCCTGCCTCATCTCTTGAGCGGTTATTAAAGATCAGACTGTTAGAGGTCATACCCTGGCCTCCATTTCAAATTAATCAAATGAAGGTATTTCAAACAGGTCCGTAAATTCTCAGATTAGATCATGCAGCTTTAGATCTTGTATCTCAGACTAATGCGGCACAGTTAGGTTTTAGAAATTTGAATTAGACCCATCAGGTACATTTTATCTATTATAAAACTTTGCTCAAATCAGTTCTTATTTATGCTGCTCATAGTACATTTTTTGCCTTTAAAATTAAGCAGCAGAAAGGTTAAGTAGCCCTAGATTTTCAGGATTATAAATGTGTTCTGTGTTTTCCTTTTTGTTGGCCTTTAAACACATCACTTGGCAGGGGGGTACTTGTGCAGGTAGGTGCTAGGTCAAGTGTGGTACACACACACACACACACACACACACACACACACACACTCCTTTTGGTTATGTAAACAGCCCAAGACCTAAGAAATGGAGTCCCAAGTAAACTGAGTTAACCAATTACTGTGTTATACTGAATCTCCATACACCTTAGCTTGTTTGAGCTGAGAATTTCTTGCTAGCAAATAGCATGTCTCATGTGTTCATCAAATTACAGCACCTCCACGAAACAGCACTTTGACAGAGCTGATAAGCAGATGTAAACATAAGCATCACCTATCTGAAGGGGTTGGGAGCAGTCACTCTTTAGTACTCTGCTAAAATGATGGAAGTTGATTATAGGCACTTAACAGTAAAGGAAAGAAAACCCGGGAAGGTATAAATAAGCACAGCAGAGATAATTCGGTGGATTCGTTTTGGTTCAGTTGGTTTTCCTCTGTGTCGACCAGTATTGGAGAGCTGACCCTGAGACTCCAAGTGTGCGGGTTGAGGAGACTGTGCACTGGAGAAAGGAAAAGATGGGGAAATAATTTGCCCTAATCTCAATCTTATCATCTCCTACCTCACTCAACTTTTGAGGACGGACAGGGATATATGGAAGCAGAGAAGATAAGATTAGCCGAAGTCTAATTTCTCTACTCATGGGTTTTCTCCTTTGGCCTTTCGCACTTCTTCCATCAGCTCTTCACTGACACTGATAGGGCCAATTAACCTTCCCAGCACTTCTCTATATCTCAAAATTGAAATTGATGGATATCCGAAATTTACAAGGGACATACATTTGAGCTACTTGCTTCTGATCACCTTCTGTTTCCCCAGAAATGTCATCTTTCGCAAAGAGGGTTGGGAGGAGAGAAGGGTCATGGGTAAAATGATCCAAATTCAATGTGCCTCTTCCGCTCTGCCCCCATCAAACATCTCTTCGGCTTTGTGGTAGCAGGGCACATCGTCTGGGTCTCGATGGGTACAGTGGGAGGGGGCAGCGTGAACACAGATTCATTGTAACTCTGCACGCCATGAAGACCCTTCCTTTGCCTCCCTGGCTGGCTGTGGAGATGTTTTCGGGTGGGGGAGGTCTTGAGGCTGATGTGGGGTCCACTTGCAGTCTGTGCGACTGTGTCCGTTGTCAGAAGTCCTGTGGCGTAGAGCCGAGCGTTGCTGCGGCTTGCGGAGTTGACCGGGACAACCTCCTCTGCTCCCGCCTGGCTGGTGCTGCCCTCTGGGTGTGGGCACAGGTCCAGCTGCTCAGTGAACTAGGCCTTGCTGTGCACGAAGCACTCTGCTGCTGCTTTAAGGAGGTGTGCTGCCTGTACAAAAGTATCCTTCGTGTTCTCAAGGTGATGCGATGAACGTGAGATCGTTCGTCTGATTTTCAGTCAATTGTTTTTCTGGGATTTCTGTATAATTTCTTTCGTTATAGACACAATTTGCATTTTAGTTCTCCCCAAGAGCATGATGTCTCCCTTGTGCTTTTATATCCGTTTGCTTCCATGTTGCCTCTCTTGGTTTCCACTGTTTACCCACCATTACTCAAGGCACGAAGTGGGCTGAAAAGGTTTTTCTAAAGTATCCCTGGTTTATGACAATTTTGAAATGGAAGTTTCTGGTGTTTCTAGTTACAGGCACACTTCCCGGTATTTCGGACTACCAAAGGCTTGTTAAGTAACTTAAAAAACACTTGGGATGTGAACAGATTTTAACTAGAAAACGGATTTCTACACTTTCGTTCTAGCTGTGGAAGTTGAAACGGAAAACCTTAATAACCTGCAGACCTAAACCCAGATAATTGCTTGTGCGGGTTCCCCATCTCAAAGCCTTGTCCTCCTGCTCCTATGTGTGTATGCCACACAGGTGGCCAGGCACGGGGTGAAATGGA
Organism: Cynocephalus volans; assembly: GCF_027409185.1. Classification (NCBI taxonomy): domain Eukaryota; kingdom Metazoa; phylum Chordata; class Mammalia; order Dermoptera; family Cynocephalidae; genus Cynocephalus; species Cynocephalus volans. The sequence goes on from NW_026902382.1 coordinate 37,988, forward strand.
TCCAGGGGAACAGGGGTCCTCAGAGATAAATCATGGCATGGGATCCAGAAGCACATTGCAGTGAAATCCTAAGGAGCAAATTTCCTGTAAGAGAACAAACATGTGCAAGAATACTAGAACCCAAGGACGTTTTGTAGAAATTGAAAGTTGGTGGTGGAGGGCGTGTCTGTATTTTAAAAGTTGTAGAAACCGTTTTTTTTTTTTTTTTTCCGTCTGTCCCAGGGTCGTCAGTGACAAATAGATGAGGCTGGGAGTGACCAGACATTGTACATCGAAACCAACATTCTCCTCCCAATTTGAAGAAATATCAAAATTTGTACTGATAAAGGATTTAGCTTGACAGCTGGTTTTTAATGTTATCCACATAGCTGGAATTTTCTGGAATGTCAATAATGGCATTCTTTTTGTGTTTTAAAGTGTCTTACTTTTTAAATTATTTTTATTAGCATATTCATTATTACAAATCATGATTTTTCTTTATGCCCTTTGCCTGACCCATCACGCCCCCAACTCCCTCCTCCGTCCATCCCCTCATCTCTAGTAACCATTGGTTTCTTCTGTCCTTCTGAAAGTTCAAGGAACTGTTGTAGTCCTTTGCTTCCTTCCTTCCTTCCTTCCTTCCTTCCTTCCTTCCTTCCTTCCTTTCTACCTAGTTATAAGTGAGAGCATGTGATATTTATCTTCCCTTGTCTGGCTTATTTCACACAACATAATTTTCTCCAGACTCATCCAGGTTGTTACCGATGGCAGAATTTCATTCTTTTCCTTTATCACTGAGTATTATTCCATGGTGTACGTGTATCACATTTTTTTTATCCAGTCATCTGTCGAAGGGCACTGAGGTTGGTTCTATATTTTGGCTATTGTAAGTAAAGCTGCAGTGAACATGGGAGTGCAGGTGTCCCTTCCATATGACTTCCATTTCTTTGGATATATACCCAGTAGTGGAACTGCTGGATCATATGGTAGTACTATCTGTATTGGAGGAAACTTCTTTACTGTTTTCCATAGTGGCTGTGCTAATTTACAGTCCCACCAACATTGGAGAAGAGTTCTCCTTTCCTCATATCCTCAGTAGCATTTCTTATTAATGGTCTTTTTAACAATGGCCAGTCTATCTGGGTTGACATGATATCTCAATGTGGTTTTGATTTGCATTTCTCTGATGACTAGTGATGCTGAGCATTTTTTCGTGTACCGTTGGCCATTTGTATGTCTTTGAAAAATGTCTATTCATCTCGTTTGCCCAGTTTTAAATCGGATTACTTGTTTTCATACTGTACAGCTGTTTGAGTTCTTGGTATGTTCTGGATATTAAGCCCTTGGCAGACGTATAGTTTACACATATTTTCTCCCTTTTTTTAGGGTGCCTTTCTGCTCTGTTGATTGTTTCCTTTGCTGTGTGGAAGCTTCTTAGTTTGACATTAGCTCATTTGTTTAGTTTTTATATTGTTGCTTGTGGGTTTTCGGGTCTTATTCATAAAGCCTTTGCCCCCACCTACTTCCTGGAGTGTTTCCCCTCTGTTTTCCTTCAGTCATGTAATGGTTTGGGGTCTTATATTCTGGTCTTTAATCCATTTCGAGTCGATTTTGGCATATGGTGAGATGCTGGTCCAGTTTCATTCTTCTGCATGTGGATTGTCCAATTTTGCGGGCACCGTTTATTTCCTGAAGAGGCTGTCTTTTCCACAGCGTATGTTCTGGTTGGCTTTGTCAAAAATCGGTTGGCTGTAAGTAGGCAAATTGATTATTCCTGGGTTTTCTATCCTGTTCCATTGATCTGAGTGTCTGTTTCTATGCCATCACCATGCTGTTTTGAGCCTTGTCATAGAATTTGAAATTGGGTGGTGTTATGCCTCCAGCCTTTCTGTTTTTGGGGTGCTTTTAAGCTCAAAATTGCTTTGGCTATTCAGGATCTTTTCGTATTCCATATGAATGTTAGCACTGCTTTTTCTATTTCTGTGAAGAAAGTTGTTGCTATTTTGACGGAGATTGCGTTGAATTTGTAGACTGCTATGGGTAGAAAGGACATTTTCACGACGTTAATTCTTCCCGTACCAGAGCCTGGTATGTCATTCCACTATTTTTGGGTGCTCTTTAATTTCTCTCACTGGTGTTTGGTAGTTCTCATTGTAGAGATCTGCATTAACCTCCTTGGTTCAATTGGTTCCTAGGTATTTTATCTTGGGGGTGACTATTGTAAATGGGCTTGCTTTCTTGATTTCTTTTTCTGCCAGTTCATTATCGGAGTATAAAAATGCTCCTGATCTGTGGGTGTTGATTTTGTACCCCGCAAAATTATTAAAATTGTTAGTCAGCCGTAAGGGCGTTCTGGTAGCCTTTAGGTTTTCTATCTATAAGATCGCGTCATCTGCAAACAGGGACAACTTGACTTTGTCCTTCCCAATCTGAATGCCCTTTATTTCTTTGTCTTGCTTGATTGCTCTGGTTAGGGCTTTCAGTACTATGTTGAATGAGTGTGGTGAGAGTGGGCAAAGCTAATGGTTTGTCTATTTTATTTATCTTCTCAAAAAACAACTTTGTGTTTCGCTGATCCTTTGTATCGTTTTGGGGGTCTCCATTTCATTGAACTCTGCCCTGATGTTAATTATTTCTTTCTCTCTAGTACTTTTATGATTGCATTGTTGTGGTGGTGGTGGTTCTTTGAGGTGTACGGTTCGGTCATTTACGTGAAGTTTCTCCATCCTTTTGATGTGAGCATGTATTGCAATATATTGCCTCGTCGCTGTTGCTTTTACAGTATCCCACAGGTTTTGGTAGGATGCATCTTTTTTCATTAGTTTCAAGAACGTTTTTGATTTCCTTTTTAATTTCTTCTTGGACCCATAGGTCATTCGGGAGCCTGTTGTTCAGTTTTCATGCACTGGAGTAGTTTCCAGAAATTCGCTTGTAATTGATTTCCAGTGCTAGTCAATTGTGGTCAGAAAAGATACTAGGAATGATGTCAGCTTTGAAAAATTTGCTGAAACCTGTTTTGTGACCTAACATGTGGTCTATCCTGGAGAATGTTCCATGTGCCGATGAGAAAAAATGTGTATTCTCTAGTTGTTGCATGAAATGTTCTGTAGATGTCTGCCAGGTCCAATTGGACCTGCACGAGCTACAGATAAATTGGTATAAAGGTGTAAACTATTTAATATTTGTTTGTCATACATGAACGCTAACGTAGTTATAGTCTTAGCTTTTGGGACTTAGAGAAGTAAACTTAGGAAATCAGTAAGGGTTTTTGCAGCTTTTATCTACTTCAGTGAAAGTTGAGGCAACTTTTACTTGATGCAACCCTGGAAGTGTTCAGTGAGAAGAACACACGGTTACTGGCCGCATATACTGCACCGTGCTTTGCACAGTGCCTTCAGCTCTGGGGATATGCGCATGTGGCCGTCTGGGAGAAGGGGAGTGTGAATGGACGGCTTTCACACGCTTCTGTCTTGCTGGGGTATGTAGTCAACAGTTTAGGCACCAAAAAAGGATGTCGGTTTAAACTTAACCTTATTAAAGTGAACAGTGCTTGTTTCTGGCTTGGAAAATCTGGAAAAGCAGCAGCTCTGGCCTTGGCCCCAGACACATCACCACACAGCTGGGAGGTGACCCACATTCCAGTTGAGGGCAATCCCCATCTCCCCTTGTGACGTGAAATTCACTTGGAAATGTTGAAGCATACTGAGGGGAGCAAAAGCAAAACATTTTCTTTTGCTACTGACACCTTGGTCTCTCACACCAAAAGAAATCTTGACAGCGAAGCAACAGTTGAGATGGGAAACTACATTGTGCACGTGCCTCACTGAGGTGGAAAAGTGGAGCAGAATTTCCTCGCATGCTTTCTCCACTGTGTCGCTTCAGACCCTTAGCTTGCAGGTTCACAGAAGAGAAACAGTCCTTGCAGCTGTAGCTGATGGTGAGGATTCAGGACACGGTGGGAGTGAGAGAGGGCCTGGAGCCTGACTTCCCTGAATCCGTCACCAGGTACAGAGAAGGGGTGTGTCTCACCTGTTCCTTTGCCTGTGGGGAGCCATCCAGTGTGTGCGGTTACTGGACATGGGCATCTGTGGGGTTGGTTGGGATTGTGCAGACTTGACCTCTTGCCCCATAGTTTTCATCCCTGTCCTGCTGCGACTTCCATGTGGGTTATTGTGCAAATTCTACCCAGAGGAGCGCATTAGCATCATTCCTTTGCTGGAGGCCAGATTGTCTGTGCCTGGTTTCTGTGAGGCCCTCTACTGCCACCCAGCGTCCAGCGATGCTGTAGTGCCACAGCCATCCTTGGAGTGAGACAAGACACCTAGTTTCAAGCTTTGGGGAAATTAGCCCACTAGGATGTGCTGTTGCTCCCTGTGCCCAAGGGGCCCGCTTCATTCTAGAGTCTGCTGAACCCCAAACAACTTATTTCCGTTGGGAAGAGATGGCCAGGCCCGGCAGCAACAGTTTCATCTGGGGCAGTGGCCTGGCCACGGGCAGCTGTTCCTCCTGCTGCTAAGGTTTAAGCCAGCTGCCGCGGGTGACAGCTTTCCTCCCAACAAGCAGGCCCCAAGGGTGCAGGTGCTCAAGGAAGCTGTGGGGACAGAATGGCGCCCCTCCAGTCCAGCGGACAGATGGGAGGGGACTGGGTGAGGCACCTCTGGCGGTGACAGGGTCAGTGCTACCGGGATGACATCACCGGTGACCAGCAGAGAGCTCAGCAGCTTGCAGGGTTGTCTCATCCCTGAAAGGCAGAGCTGCTGTTTTTCTAGAATAGGTTTTGTTTTCCTTTGGTCACAGAGTTATCCCTTGGCCGCCTGTAAATGTATACGCGACACTGTTCACTAAAAATTGCACTTGCACGTTTACGTCTTAGCTGTGCTGAAACATGAGTTTCTCTTTCACTGCCATTCCAGCAGGGCTGACCCGAGTCCAGCACCGCCGATGTGGTTGCCACTCGCAGTGGGACAGAAGTGCATGCAGGTTCCCGGGGCGGCTGCTGGGTAGAACTTTGGGCATGTTTTGAACATTTTTCCTCAAAGTACAACGGAGGCTTCAATATGTGTCACAGGACACCAGCAGGTAAGCTGTGGGCAACTGGCCGTTGAGTTCTCCCAGTTATAGAACATTTTATCCATAATTTACTTATTCCTGTTTGTATAGTCTTTAAAGAGTAGGTAAAGGATAATGAAGGTTGGCTTGTAAGAGAAGCAGCTAATTTTATAAAATGCCATCTTCGTGGTTAAGGAAGGCAATTACCTTTTTTAATGTATTACATTAATTTCCTATTACTGCTCTTGGGTAATAGGTGACTTTAGTCACCAAAAGCCTTGCAGTTTCAAATATTGACCTTGCAAAGGACAGGAATTTTAACCCCCGGGCATCGAGTCTCTGTTGCAGGAAAAGAATCATAACACAGCAAGGCTGCTGATTCTAAGACAGACAAGTGACTAATTGATAGGCAACGTTACTAAAAAGCTGCTAGAGGGAAAAGGAATTTCGGGTAAATCAAGGCTTTGTTATAGTGGATCACTTAATTGCCTAACAGAGTGTCATCTGACTTGTTTTGACTGAATGTTACCAGCTTCTATTGCAAAACTTGTAAAACTGAACCTATGTTCAAAACCCCACCTATGTCTCTTCCTGTAACTTCTTGGTCTGGAGAATAAATGCAGGAAGAGAAGCCCGGGGCTTCTCACTGCTCAAAAGAGATGGGCTTTGAGGAATCTTTGGCAGCTCCATCACCCAGGGGAAAAGGGGGGACAGATCTGTGGGAGGCAAAGCAACAGTGGCCCACCCACGTGGAAGTGGTGTTTCGGTGTGCTTCATGACTGCTTCCAGGCAGGAGATGCTGCCCTCGGTTCATGCCAAGGACTCCAGGCATGGCCTGCTTCAGGGTAGAGGAGGCTGCCCTTGGCTCCTGCCAAGATTGTCCTGTTTTGGTACTCTGTGGAATTTGGGGAGAATTCAGGCCTGGCTGGAAATCACAGGTTCTTGTCTCTGGCCTGTCCTGGGGCTCAGATTGATGTTCCATTTATGACAAGCAAAGTGTAACTAGCAGTGTTTGGAGAGTTTTCTTGAGTATTTTCAAATACTTATGTAACTTTTGAGGTGACTTAATTTTTAAGGGCGGCAGTGTTGGATCATAGAACTGACGAAGAAGCGTTTGCTGCTGCACCCAGGAGGAGAATGGCAGCACCAAGCGTGCCCTGGGCTTGGCAGAGGATAAAGAAACATCATTTGTGCTCTTCTTGCATCCTGTGTCACTGCTCTCATACCTCAGCAAGGATCCCTCTGTGTCAGGGATCTTCTTGTCGCTCAAAAAGTTGGAATCCTGAATAAGAGGAAGGAGTGCTAAGGGTTTGCTGGATGTGCAAGGGTAGCCAGACTGCTGCTGAGCAAATGTGGTGTGCAGACTCAGGGTGGATGACCCAAAGAAGGGATAGGATCATGACCTTTCTTTTTCAGTGAAATGAAGTGGACGTGTATTTTCTGGCCTTCTTAATGCTTGGGGTTTTACTGACTATCCAGGGAGGTGTTAAAAGCTCTTCTCTGCAGAAGAGACAAGCTCCAGGAAAAAAAAGAAAAAGAAGAAGAAGAAGGCACAGTGAAGAAGGCGGTGGTGGCTTTTTCTAGGAGCAAATCCCTCAGGAAGGAGACAACTTGTGAAAGCAGCATGCTGTCCTGAGCAAGCGACCACAATTACAGCGCAGTACAGCTGGAAAAGACTTCCAGTGGCTCGCCGTCACTGTTGTGCAAACGTATGTATCACCTGGGGGCTGGCCTCCTGGACCCCTCCCACTCTTTCCAGATAGCCGCTTCCTGAGCCTGTCCAGGACTGGGGGTTGCAGTTGTGTTTTAATTCTTATCATCGACACTGGCTGCACCATCAGTGCTGGAAGCTAATGCCCATGTCCGGGATGCCTCCTGACACTGGCCTACCTCTAGCCGGTTGGGACTTCCAGTCAGTGTTTTCCGAAAAGCTGTACAAACCTCATTACTAAATGCTTCACCTTGATGATTAAGTTTTTTTAATCTGTTTTTATTATCAGGCTCTTATAAGTATTTGCATTGTCTTCAGCGGAATCTGAGTATAGAGACTGTCCAGCATTTAAAATTCCTCATTTTCCAGACCTCAGTTAGTCTTCGTACAGCCCCGTATAAAACTTTAGTTTTCACACACGATCTGCTATCAACACATAACGTCAGCCCTTTTGTTCCTATGTTGTGGGAACCTCTGCAAATTAGTGTTGCATCTGATGTTCAACTAAGGTGTGCTTCTCAGGAGTTAAATTTCTCTCGGACTGGACAGGTGGGAGTTTTTTCATGTCCTACCCCTATACCGCACACCCACATAACACGCATTTGAGTTTTGAAGGGCATGTACAGCTGCTCTGTAGATCCCGCAGTGAGCGAGGGGTGTGCTTGCACGCGTGGAACCGCAGGGTGTGCTCACTAGAGGAAAGTGCATAGAATTCTAAGCGCGACTGACTTCCTGCCTCATCTCTTGAGCGGTTATTAAAGATCAGACTGTTAGAGGTCATACCCTGGCCTCCATTTCAAATTAATCAAATGAAGGTATTTCAAACAGGTCCGTAAATTCTCAGATTAGATCATGCAGCTTTAGATCTTGTATCTCAGACTAATGCGGCACAGTTAGGTTTTAGAAATTTGAATTAGACCCATCAGGTACATTTTATCTATTATAAAACTATGCTCAAATCAGTTCTTATTTATGCTGCTCATAGTACATTTTTTGCCTTTAAAATTAAGCAGCAGAAAGGTTAAGTAGCCCTAGATTTTCAGGATTATAAATGTGTTCTGTGTTTTCCTTTTTGTTGGCCTTTAAACACATCACTTGGCAGGGGGGTACTTGTGCAGGTAGGTGCTAGGTCAAGTGTGGTACACACACACACACACACACACACACACACACACACACACACACACACACACACACACACTCCTTTTGGTTATGTAAACAGCCCAAGACCTAAGAAATGGAGTCCCAAGTAAACTGAGTTAACCAATTACTGTGTTATACTGAATCTCCATACACCTTAGCTTGTTTGAGCTGAGAATTTCTTGCTAGCAAATAGCATGTCTCATGTGTTCATCAAATTACAGCACCTCCACGAAACAGCACTTTGACAGAGCTGATAAGCAGATGTAAACATAAGCATCACCTATCTGAAGGGGTTGGGAGCAGTCACTCTTTAGTACTCTGCTAAAATGATTGAAGTTGATTATAGGCAGTAAAGGAAAGAAAACCCGGGAAGGTATAAATAAGCACAGCAGAGATAATTCGGTGGATTCGTTTTGGTTCAGTTGGTTTTCCTCTGTGTCGACCAGTATTGGAGAGCTGACCCTGAGACTCCAAGTGTGCGGGTTGAGGAGACTGTGCACTGGAGAAAGGAAAAGATGGGGAAATAATTTGCCCTAATCTCAATCTTATCATCTCCTACCTCACTCAACTTTTGAGGATGGACAGGGATATATGGAAGCAGAGAAGATAAGATTAGCCGAAGGCTAATTTCTCTACTCATGGGTTTTCTCCTTTGGCCTTTCGCACTTCTTCCATCAGCTCTTCACTGACACTGATAGGGCCAATTAACCTTCCCAGCACTTCTCTATATCTCAAAATTGAAATTGATGGATATCCGAAATTTACAAGGGACATACATTTGAGCTACTTGCTTCTGATCACCTTCTGTTTCCCCAGAAATGTCATCTTTCGCAAAGAGGGTTGGGAGGAGAGAAGGGTCATGGGTAAAATGATCCAAATTCAATGTGCCTCTTCCGCTCTGCCCCCATCAAACATCTCTTCGACTTTGTAGTAGCAGGGCACATCGTCTGGGTCTCGACGGGTACAGTGGGAGGGGGCAGCGTGAACACAGATTCATTGTAACTCTGCACGCCATGAAGACCCTTCCTTTGCCTCCCTGGCTGGCTGTGGAGATGTTTTCGGGTGGGGGAGGTCTTGAGGCTGATGTGGGGTCCACTTGCAGTCTGTGCGACTGTGTCCGTTGTCAGAAGTCCTGTGGCGTAGAGCCTAGCGTTGCTGCCGCTTGTGGAGTTCACCGGGACAACCTCCTCTGCACCCACGTGGCTGGTGCTGCCCTCTGGGTGTGGGCACAGGTCCAGCTGCTCAGTGAACTAGGCCTTGCTGTGCACGAAGCACTCTGCTGCTGCTTTAAGGAGGTGTGCTGCCTGTACAAAAGTATCCTTCGTGTTCTCAAGGTGATGAGATGAACATGGGATCGTTCGTCTGATTTTCAGTCAATTGTTTTTCTGGGATTTCTGTATAATTTCTTTCATTTACAGACACAATTTGCATTTTAGTTCTCCCCAAGAGCATGATGTCTCCCTTGTGCTTTTATATCCGTTTGCTTCCATGTTGCCTCTCTTGGTTTCCACTGTTTACCCACCATTACTCAAGGCACGAAGTGGGCTGAAAAGGTTTTTCTAAAGTATCCCTGGTTTATGACAATTTTGAAATGGAAGTTTCTGGTGTTTCTAGTTACAGGCACACTTCCCGGTATTTCGGACTACCAAAGGCTTGTTAAGTAACTTAAAAAACACTTGGGATGTGAACAGATTTTAACTAGAAAACGGATTTCTACACTTTCGTTCTAGCTGTGGAAGTTGAAACGGAAAACCTTAATAACCTGCAGACCTAAACCCAGATAATTGCTTGTGCGGGTTCCCCATCTCAAAGCCTTGTCCTCCTGCTCCTATGTGTGTGTGCCACACAGGTGGCCAGGCACGGGGTGAAATGGATCCAGGGGAACAGGGGTCCTCAGAGATAAATCATGGCATGGGATCCAGAAGCACATTGCAGTGAAATCCTAAGGAGCAAATTTCCTGTAAGAGAACAAACATGTGCAAGAATACTAGAACCCAAGGACGTTTTGTAGACATTGAAAGTTGGTGGTGGAGGGCGTGTCTGTATTTTAAAAGTTGCAGAAACCGTTTTTTTTTTTTTTTCCGTCTGTCCCAGGGTCGTCAGTGACAAATAGATGAGGCTGGGAGTGACCAGACATTGTACATCGAAACCAACATTCTCCTCCCAATTTGAAGAAATATCAAAATTTGTACTGATAAAGGATTTAGCTTGACAGCTGGTTTTTAATGTTATCCACATAGCTGGAATTTTCTGGAATGTCAATAATGGCATTCTTTTTGTGTTTTAAAGTGTCTTACTTTTTAAATTATTTTTATTAGCATATTCATTATTACAAATCATGATTTTTCTTTATGCCCTTTGCCTGACCCATCACGCCCCCAACTCCCTCCCTCCGTCCATCCCCTCATCTCTAGTAACCATTGGTTTCTTCTGTCCTTCTGAAAGTTCAAGGAACTGTTGTAGTCCTTTGCTTCCTTCCTTCCTTCCTTCCTTCCTTCCTTCCTTCCTTCCTTCCTTCCTTCCTTCCTTCCTTCCTTCCTTCCTTCCTTCCTTCCTTCCTTTCTACCTAGTTATAAGTGAGAGCATGTGATATTTATCTTCCCTTGTCTGGCTTATTTCACACAACATAATTTTCTCCAGACTCATCCAGGTTGTTACCGATGGCAGAATTTCATTCTTTTCCTTTATCACTGAGTATTATTCCATGGTGTACGTGTATCACATTTTTTTTATCCAGTCATCTGTCGAAGGGCACTGAGGTTGGTTCTATATTTTGGCTATTGTAAGTAAAGCTGCAGTGAACATGGGAGTGCAGGTGTCCCTTCCATATGACTTCCATTTCTTTGGATATATACCCAGTAGTGGAACTGCTGGATCATATGGTAGTACTATCTGTATTGGAGGAAACTTCTTTACTGTTTTCCATAGTGACTGTGCTAATTTACAGTCCCACCAACATTGGAGAAGAGTTCTCCTTTCCTCATATCCTCAGTAGCATTTCTTATTAATGGTCTTTTTAACAATGGCCAGTCTATCTGGGTTGACATGATATCTCAATGTGGTTTTGATTTGCATTTCTCTGATGACTAGTGATGCTGAGCATTTTTTCGTGTACCGTTGGCCATTTGTATGTCTTTGAAAAATGTCTATTCATCTCGTTTGCCCAGTTTTAAATCGGATTACTTGTTTTCATACTGTACAGCTGTTTGAGTTCTTGGTATGTTCTGGATATTAAGCCCTTGGCAGACGTATAGTTTACACATATTTTCTCCCTTTTTTTAGGGTGCCTTTCTGCTCTGTTGATTGTTTCCTTTGCTGTGTGGAAGCTTCTTAGTTTGACATTAGCTCATTTGTTTAGTTTTTATATTGTTGCTTGTGGGTTTCGGGTCTTATTCATAAAGCCTTTGCCCCCACCTACTTCCTGGAGTGTTTCCCCTCTGTTTTCCTTCAGTCATGTAATGGTTTGGGGTCTTATATTCTGGTCTTTAATCCATTTCGAGTCGATTTTGGCATATGGTGAGATGCTGGTCCAGTTTCATTCTTCTGCATGTGGATTGTCCAATTTTGCGGGCACCGTTTATTTCCTGAAGAGGCTGTCTTTTCCACAGCGTATGTTCTGGTTGGCTTTGTCAAAAATCGGTTGGCTGTAAGTAGGCAAATTGATTATTCCTGGGTTTTCTATCCTGTTCCATTGATCTGAGTGTCTGTTTCTATGCCATCACCATGCTGTTTTGAGCCTTGTCATAGAATTTGAAATTGGGTGGTGTTATGCCTCCAGCCTTTCTGTTTTTGGGGTGCTTTTAAGCTCAAAATTGCTTTGGCTATTCAGGATCTTTTCGTATTCCATATGAATGTTAGCACTGCTTTTTCTATTTCTGTGAAGAAAGTTGTTGCTATTTTGACGGAGATTGCGTTGAATTTGTAGACTGCTATGGGTAGAAAGGACATTTTCACGACGTTAATTCTTCCCGTACCAGAGCCTGGTATGTCATTCCACTATTTTTGGGTGCTCTTTAATTTCTCTCACTGGTGTTTGGTAGTTCTCATTGTAGAGATCTGCATTAACCTCCTTGGTTCAATTGGTTCCTAGGTATTTTATCTTGGGGGTGACTATTGTAAATGGGCTTGCTTTCTTGATTTCTTTTTCTGCCAGTTCATTATCGGAGTATAAAAATGCTCCTGATCTGTGGGTGTTGATTTTGTACCCCGCAAAATTATTAAAATTGTTAGTCAGCCGTAAGGGCGTTCTGGTAGCCTTTAGGTTTTCTATCTATAAGATCGCGTCATCTGCAAACAGGGACAACTTGACTTTGTCCTTCCCAATCTGAATGCCCTTTATTTCTTTGTCTTGCTTGATTGCTCTGGTTAGGGCTTTCAGTACTATGTTGAATGAGTGTGGTGAGAGTGGGCAAAGCTAATGGTTTGTCTATTTTATTTATCTTCTCAAAAAACAACTTTGTGTTTCGCTGATCCTTTGTATCGTTTTGGGGGTCTCCATTTCATTGAACTCTGCCCTGATGTTAATTATTTCTTTCTCTCTAGTACTTTTATGATTGCATTGTTGTGGTGGTGGTGGTTCTTTGAGGTGTACGGTTCGGTCATTTACGTGAAGTTTCTCCATCCTTTTGATGTGAGCATGTATTGCAATATATTGCCTCGTCGCTGTTGCTTTTACAGTATCCCACAGGTTTTGGTAGGATGCATCTTTTTTCATTAGTTTCAAGAACGTTTTTGATTTCCTTTTTAATTTCTTCTTGGACCCATAGGTCATTCGGGAGCCTGTTGTTCAGTTTTCATGCACTGGAGTAGTTTCCAGAAATTCGCTTGTAATTGATTTCCAGTGCTAGTCAATTGTGGTCAGAAAAGATACTAGGAATGATGTCAGCTTTGAAAAATTTGCTGAAACCTGTTTTGTGACCTAACATGTGGTCTATCCTGGAGAATGTTCCATGTGCCGATGAGAAAAAATGTGTATTCTCTAGTTGTTGCATGAAATGTTCTGTAGATGTCTGCCAGGTCCAATTGGACCTGCACGAGCTACAGATAAATTGGTATAAAGGTGTAAACTATTTAATATTTGTTTGTCATACATGAACGCTAACGTAGTTATAGTCTTAGCTTTTGGGACTTAGAGAAGTAAACTTAGGAAATCAGTAAGGGTTTTTGCAGCTTTTATCTACTTCAGTGAAAGTTGAGGCAACTTTTACTTGATGCAACCCTGGAAGTGTTCAGTGAGAAGAACACACGGTTACTGGCCGCATATACTGCACCGTGCTTTGCACAGTGCCTTCAGCTCTGGGGATATGCGCATGTGACCGTCTGGGAGAAGGGGAGTGTGAATGGACGGCTTTCACACGCTTCTGTCTTGCTGGGGTATGTAGTCAACAGTTTAGGCACCAAAAAAGGATGTCGGTTTAAACTTAACCTTATTAAAGTGAACAGTGCTTGTTTCTGGCTTGGAAAATCTGGAAAAGCAGCAGCTCTGGCCTTGGCCCCAGACACATCACCACACAGCTGGGAGGTGACCCACATTCCAGTTGAGGGCAATCCCCATCTCCCCTTGTGACGTGAAATTCACTTGGAAATGTTGAAGCATACTGAGGGGAGCAAAAGCAAAACATTTTCTTTTGCTACTGACACCTTGGTCTCTCACACCAAAAGAAATCTTGACAGCGAAGCAACAGTTGAGATGGGAAACTACATTGTGCACGTGCCTCACTGAGGTGGAAAAGTGGAGCAGAATTTCCTCGCATGCTTTCTCCACTGTGTCGCTTCAGACCCTTAGCTTGCAGGTTCACAGAAGAGAAACAGTCCTTGCAGCTGTAGCTGATGGTGAGGATTCAGGACACGGTGGGAGTGAGAGAGGGCCTGGAGCCTGACTTCCCTGAATCCGTCACCAGGTACAGAGAAGGGGTGTGTCTCACCTGTTCCTTTGCCTGTGGGGAGCCATCCAGTGTGTGCGGTTACTGGACATGGGCATCTGTGGGGTTGGTTGGGATTGTGCAGACTTGACCTCTTGCCCCATAGTTTTCATCCCTGTCCTGCTGCGACTTCCATGTGGGTTATTGTGCAAATTCTACCCAGAGGAGCGCATTAGCATCATTCCTTTGCTGGAGGCCAGATTGTCTGTGCCTGGTTTCTGTGAGGCCCTCTACTGCCACCCAGCGTCCAGCGATGCTGTAGTGCCACAGCCATCCTTGGAGTGAGACAAGACACCTAGTTTCAAGCTTTGGGGAAATTAGCCCACTAGGATGTGCTGTTGCTCCCTGTGCCCAAGGGGCCCGCTTCATTCTAGAGTCTGCTGAACCCCAAACAACTTATTTCCGTTGGGAAGAGATGGCCAGGCCCGGCAGCAACAGTTTCATCTGGGGCAGTGGCCTGGCCACGGGCAGCTGTTCCTCCTGCTGCTAAGGTTTAAGCCAGCTGCCGCGGGTGACAGCTTTCCTCCCAACAAGCAGGCCCCAAGGGTGCAGGTGCTCAAGGAAGCTGTGTGGACAGAATGGCGCCCCTCCAGTCCAGCGGACAGATGGGAGGGGACTGGGTGAGGCACCTCTGGCGGTGACAGGGTCAGTGCTACCGGGATGACATCACCGGTGACCAGCAGAGAGCTCAGCAGCTTGCAGGGTTGTCTCATCCCTGAAAGGCAGAGCTGCTGTTTTTCTAGAATAGGTTTTGTTTTCCTTTGGTCACACAGTTATCCCTTGGCCGCCTGTAAATGTATACGCGACACTGTTCACTAAAAATTGCACTTGCACGTTTACGTCTTAGCTGTGCTGAAACATGAGTTTCTCTTTCACTGCCATTCCAGCAGGGCTGACCCGAGTCCAGCACCGCCGATGTGGTTGCCACTCGCAGTGGGACAGAAGTGCATGCAGGTTCCCGGGGCGGCTGCTGGGTAGAACTTTGGGCATGTTTTGAACATTTTTCCTCAAAGTACAACGGAGGCTTCAATATGTGTCACAGGACACCAGCAGGTAAGCTGTGGGCAACTGGCCGTTGAGTTCTCCCAGTTATAGAACATTTTATCCATAATTTACTTATTCCTGTTTGTATAGTCTTTAAAGAGTAGGTAAAGGATAATGAAGGTTGGCTTGTAAGAGAAGCAGCTAATTTTATAAAATGCCATCTTCGTGGTTAAGGAAGGCAATTACCTTTTTTAATGTATTACATTAATTTCCTATTACTGCTCTTGGGTAATAGGTGACTTTAGTCACCAAAAGCCTTGCAGTTTCAAATATTGACCTTGCAAAGGACAGGAATTTTAACCCCCGGGCATCGAGTCTCTGTTGCAGGAAAAGAATCATAACACAGCAAGGCTGCTGATTCTAAGACAGACAAGTGACTAATTGATAGGCAACGTTACTAAAAAGCTGCTAGAGGGAAAAGGAATTTCGGGTAAATCAAGGCTTTGTTATAGTGGATCACTTAATTGCCTAACAGAGTGTCATCTGACTTGTTTTGACTGAATGTTACCAGCTTCTATTGCAAAACTTGTAAAACTGAACCTATGTTCAAAACCCCACCTATGTCTCTTCCTGTAACTTCTTGGTCTGGAGAATAAATGCAGGAAGAGAAGCCCGGGGCTTCTCACTGCTCAAAAGAGATGGGCTTTGAGGAATCTTTGGCAGCTCCATCACCCAGGGGAAAAGGGGGGACAGATCTGTGGGAGGCAAAGCAACAGTGGCCCACCCACGTGGAAGTGGTGTTTCGGTGTGCTTCATGACTGCTTCCAGGCAGGAGATGCTGCCCTCGGTTCATGCCAAGGACTCCAGGCATGGCCTGCTTCAGGGTAGAGGAGGCTGCCCTTGGCTCCTGCCAAGATTGTCCTGTTTTGGTACTCTGTGGAATTTGGGGAGAATTCAGGCCTGGCTGGAAATCACAGGTTCTTGTCTCTGGCCTGTCCTGGGGCTCAGATTGATGTTCCATTTATGACAAGCAAAGTGTAACTAGCAGTGTTTGGAGAGTTTTCTTGAGTATTTTCAAATACTTATGTAACTTTTGAGGTGACTTAATTTTTAAGGGCGGCAGTGTTGGATCATAGAACTGACGAAGAAGCGTTTGCTGCTGCACCCAGGAGGAGAATGGCAGCACCAAGCGTGCCCTGGGCTTGGCAGAGGATAAAGAAACATCATTTGTGCTCTTCTTGCATCCTGTGTCACTGCTCTCATACCTCAGCAAGGATCCCTCTGTGTCAGGGATCTTCTTGTCGCTCAAAAAGTTGGAATCCTGAATAAGAGGAAGGAGTGCTAAGGGTTTGCTGGATGTGCAAGGGTAGCCAGACTGCTGCTGAGCAAATGTGGTGTGCAGACTCAGGGTGGATGACCCAAAGAAGGGATAGGATCATGACCTTTCTTTTTCAGTGAAATGAAGTGGACGTGTATTTTCTGGCCTTCTTAATGCTTGGGGTTTTACTGACTATCCAGGGAGGTGTTAAAAGCTCTTCTCTGCAGAAGAGACAAGCTCCAGGAAAAGAAAGAAAAAGAAGAAGAAGAAGGCACAGTGAAGAAGGCGGTGGTGGCTTTTTCTAGGAGCAAATCCCTCAGGAAGGAGACAACTTGTGACAGCAGCATGCTGTCCTGAGCAAGCGACCACAATTACAGCGCAGTACAGCTGGAAAAGACTTCCAGTGGCTCGCCGTCACTGTTGTGCAAACGTATGTATCACCTGGGGGCTGGCCTCCTGGACCCCTCCCACTCTTTCCAGATAGCCGCTTCCTGAGCCTGTCCAGGACTGGGGGTTGCAGTTGTGTTTTAATTCTTATCATCGACACTGGCTGCACCATCAGTGCTGGAAGCTAATGCCCATGTCCGGGATGCCTCCTGACACTGGCCTACCTCTAGCCGGTTGGGACTTCCAGTCAGTGTTTTCCGAAAAGCTGTACAAACCTCATTACTAAATGCTTCACCTTGATGATTAAGTTTTTTTAATCTGTTTTTATTATCAGGCTCTTATAAGTATTTGCATTGTCTTCAGCGGAATCTGAGTATAGAGACTGTCCAGCATTTAAAATTCCTCATTTTCCAGACCTCAGTTAGTCTTCGTACAGCCCCGTATAAAACTTTAGTTTTCACACACGATCTGCTATCAACACATAACGTCAGCCCTTTTGTTCCTATGTTGTGGGAACCTCTGCAAATTAGTGTTGCATCTGATGTTCAACTAAGGTGTGCTTCTCAGGAGTTAAATTTCTCTCGGACTGGACAGGTGGGAGTTTTTTCATGTCCTACCCCTATACCGCACACCCACATAACACGCATTTGAGTTTTGAAGGGCATGTACAGCTGCTCTGTAGATCCCGCAGTGAGCGAGGGGTGTGCTTGCACGCGTGGAACCGCAGGGTGTGCTCACTAGAGGAAAGTGCATAGAATTCTAAGCGCGACTGACTTCCTGCCTCATCTCTTGAGCGGTTATTAAAGATCAGACTGTTAGAGGTCATACCCTGGCCTCCATTTCAAATTAATCAAATGAAGGTATTTCAAACAGGTCCGTAAATTCTCAGATTAGATCATGCAGCTTTAGATCTTGTATCTCAGACTAATGCGGCACAGTTAGGTTTTAGAAATTTGAATTAGACCCATCAGGTACATTTTATCTATTATAAAACTTTGCTCAAATCAGTTCTTATTTATGCTGCTCATAGTACATTTTTTGCCTTTAAAATTAAGCAGCAGAAAGGTTAAGTAGCCCTAGATTTTCAGGATTATAAATGTGTTCTGTGTTTTCCTTTTTGTTGGCCTTTAAACACATCACTTGGCAGGGGGGTACTTGTGCAGGTAGGTGCTAGGTCAAGTGTGGTACACACACACACACACACACACACACACACACACACACACACACTCCTTTTGGTTATGTAAACAGCCCAAGACCTAAGAAATGGAGTCCCAAGTAAACTGAGTTAACCAATTACTGTGTTATACTGAATCTCCATACACCTTAGCTTGTTTGAGCTGAGAATTTCTTGCTAGCAAATAGCATGTCTCATGTGTTCATCAAATTACAGCACCTCCACGAAACAGCACTTTGACAGAGCTGATAAGCAGATGTAAACATAAGCATCACCTATCTGAAGGGGTTGGGAGCAGTCACTCTTTAGTACTCTGCTAAAATGATGGAAGTTGATTATAGGCACTTAACAGTAAAGGAAAGAAAACCCGGGAAGGTATAAATAAGCACAGCAGAGATAATTCGGTGGATTCGTTTTGGTTCAGTTGGTTTTCCTCTGTGTCGACCAGTATTGGAGAGCTGACCCTGAGACTCCAAGTGTGCGGGTTGAGGAGACTGTGCACTGGAGAAAGGAAAAGATGGGGAAATAATTTGCCCTAATCTCAATCTTATCATCTCCTACCTCACTCAACTTTTGAGGACGGACAGGGATATATGGAAGCAGAGAAGATAAGATTAGCCGAAGTCTAATTTCTCTACTCATGGGTTTTCTCCTTTGGCCTTTCGCACTTCTTCCATCAGCTCTTCACTGACACTGATAGGGCCAATTAACCTTCCCAGCACTTCTCTATATCTCAAAATTGAAATTGATGGATATCCGAAATTTACAAGGGACATACATTTGAGCTACTTGCTTCTGATCACCTTCTGTTTCCCCAGAAATGTCATCTTTCGCAAAGAGGGTTGGGAGGAGAGAAGGGTCATGGGTAAAATGATCCAAATTCAATGTGCCTCTTCCGCTCTGCCCCCATCAAACATCTCTTCGGCTTTGTGGTAGCAGGGCACATCGTCTGGGTCTCGACGGGTACAGTGGGAGGGGGCAGCGTGAACACAGATTCATTGTAACTCTGCACGCCATGAAGACCCTTCCTTTGCCTCCCTGGCTGGCTGTGGAGATGTTTTCGGGTGGGGGAGGTCTTGAGGCTGATGTGGGGTCCACTTGCAGTCTGTGCGACTGTGTCCGTTGTCAGAAGTCCTGTGGCGTAGAGCCGAGCGTTGCTGCGGCTTGCGGAGTTGACCGGGACAACCTCCTCTGCTCCCGCCTGGCTGGTGCTGCCCTCTGGGTGTGGGCACAGGTCCAGCTGCTCAGTGAACTAGGCCTTGCTGTGCACGAAGCACTCTGCTGCTGCTTTAAGGAGGTGTGCTGCCTGTACAAAAGTATCCTTCGTGTTCTCAAGGTGATGCGATGAACGTGAGATCGTTCGTCTGATTTTCAGTCAATTGTTTTTCTGGGATTTCTGTATAATTTCTTTCGTTATAGACACAATTTGCATTTTAGTTCTCCCCAAGAGCATGATGTCTCCCTTGTGCTTTTATATCCGTTTGCTTCCATGTTGCCTCTCTTGGTTTCCACTGTTTACCCACCATTACTCAAGGCACGAAGTGGGCTGAAAAGGTTTTTCTAAAGTATCCCTGGTTTATGACAATTTTGAAATGGAAGTTTCTGGTGTTTCTAGTTACAGGCACACTTCCCGGTATTTCGGACTACCAAAGGCTTGTTAAGTAACTTAAAAAACACTTGGGATGTGAACAGATTTTAACTAGAAAACGGATTTCTACACTTTCGTTCTAGCTGTGGAAGTTGAAACGGAAAACCTTAATAACCTGCAGACCTAAACCCAGATAATTGCTTGTGCGGGTTCCCCATCTCAAAGCCTTGTCCTCCTGCTCCTATGTGTGTATGCCACACAGGTGGCCAGGCACGGGGTGAAATGGATCCAGGGGAACAGGGGTCCTCAGAGATAAATCATGGCATGGGATCCAGAAGCACATTGCAGTGAAATCCTAAGGAGCAAATTTCCTGTAAGAGAACAAACATGTGCAAGAATACTAGAACCCAAGGACGTTTTGTAGAAATTGAAAGTTGGTGGTGGAGGGCGTGTCTGTATTTTAAAAGTTGTAGAAACCGTTTTTTTTTTTTTTTTTCCGTCTGTCCCAGGGTCGTCAGTGACAAATAGATGAGGCTGGGAGTGACCAGACATTGTACATCGAAACCAACATTCTCCTCCCAATTTGAAGAAATATCAAAATTTGTACTGATAAAGGATTTAGCTTGACAGCTGGTTTTTAATGTTATCCACATAGCTGGAATTTTCTGGAATGTCAATAATGGCATTCTTTTTGTGTTTTAAAGTGTCTTACTTTTTAAATTATTTTTATTAGCATATTCATTATTACAAATCATGATTTTTCTTTATGCCCTTTGCCTGACCCATCACGCCCCCAACTCCCTCCTCCGTCCATCCCCTCATCTCTAGTAACCATTGGTTTCTTCTGTCCTTCTGAAAGTTCAAGGAACTGTTGTAGTCCTTTGCTTCCTTCCTTCCTTCCTTCCTTCCTTCCTTCCTTCCTTCCTTCCTTTCTACCTAGTTATAAGTGAGAGCATGTGATATTTATCTTCCCTTGTCTGGCTTATTTCACACAACATAATTTTCTCCAGACTCATCCAGGTTGTTACCGATGGCAGAATTTCATTCTTTTCCTTTATCACTGAGTATTATTCCATGGTGTACGTGTATCACATTTTATTTATCCAGTCATCTGTCGAAGGGCACTGAGGTTGGTTCTATATTTTGGCTATTGTAAGTAAAGCTGCAGTGAACATGGGAGTGCAGGTGTCCCTTCCATATGACTTCCATTTCTTTGGATATATACCCAGTAGTGGAACTGCTGGATCATATGGTAGTACTATCTGTATTGGAGGAAACTTCTTTACTGTTTTCCATAGTGGCTGTGCTAATTTACAGTCCCACCAACATTGGAGAAGAGTTCTCCTTTCCTCATATCCTCAGTAGCATTTCTTATTAATGGTCTTTTTAACAATGGCCAGTCTATCTGGGTTGACATGATATCTCAATGTGGTTTTGATTTGCATTTCTCTGATGACTAGTGATGCTGAGCATTTTTTCGTGTACCGTTGGCCATTTGTATGTCTTTGAAAAATGTCTATTCATCTCGTTTGCCCAGTTTTAAATCGGATTACTTGTTTTCATACTGTACAGCTGTTTGAGTTCTTGGTATGTTCTGGATATTAAGCCCTTGGCAGACGTATAGTTTACACATATTTTCTCCCTTTTTTTAGGGTGCCTTTCTGCTCTGTTGATTGTTTCCTTTGCTGTGTGGAAGCTTCTTAGTTTGACATTAGCTCATTTGTTTAGTTTTTATATTGTTGCTTGTGGGTTTTCGGGTCTTATTCATAAAGCCTTTGCCCCCACCTACTTCCTGGAGTGTTTCCCCTCTGTTTTCCTTCAGTCATGTAATGGTTTGGGGTCTTATATTCTGGTCTTTAATCCATTTCGAGTCGATTTTGGCATATGGTGAGATGCTGGTCCAGTTTCATTCTTCTGCATGTGGATTGTCCAATTTTGCGGGCACCGTTTATTTCCTGAAGAGGCTGTCTTTTCCACAGCGTATGTTCTGGTTGGCTTTGTCAAAAATCGGTTGGCTGTAAGTAGGCAAATTGATTATTCCTGGGTTTTCTATCCTGTTCCATTGATCTGAGTGTCTGTTTCTATGCCATCACCATGCTGTTTTGAGCCTTGTCATAGAATTTGAAATTGGGTGGTGTTATGCCTCCAGCCTTTCTGTTTTTGGGGTGCTTTTAAGCTCAAAATTGCTTTGGCTATTCAGGATCTTTTCGTATTCCATATGAATGTTAGCACTGCTTTTTCTATTTCTGTGAAGAAAGTTGTTGCTATTTTGACGGAGATTGCGTTGAATTTGTAGACTGCTATGGGTAGAAAGGACATTTTCACGACGTTAATTCTTCCCGTACCAGAGCCTGGTATGTCATTCCACTATTTTTGGGTGCTCTTTAATTTCTCTCACTGGTGTTTGGTAGTTCTCATTGTAGAGATCTGCATTAACCTCCTTGGTTCAATTGGTTCCTAGGTATTTTATCTTGGGGGTGACTATTGTAAATGGGCTTGCTTTCTTGATTTCTTTTTCTGCCAGTTCATTATCGGAGTATAAAAATGCTCCTGATCTGTGGGTGTTGATTTTGTACCCCGCAAAATTATTAAAATTGTTAGTCAGCCGTAAGGGCGTTCTGGTAGCCTTTAGGTTTTCTATCTATAAGATCGCGTCATCTGCAAACAGGGACAACTTGACTTTGTCCTTCCCAATCTGAATGCCCTTTATTTCTTGTCTTGCTTGATTGCTCTGGTTAGGGCTTTCAGTACTATGTTGAATGAGTGTGGTGAGAGTGGGCAAAGCTAATGGTTTGTCTATTTTATTTATCTTCTCAAAAAACAACTTTGTGTTTCGCTGATCCTTTGTATCGTTTTGGGGGTCTCCATTTCATTGAACTCTGCCCTGATGTTAATTATTTCTTTCTCTCTAGTACTTTTATGATTGCATTGTTGTGGTGGTGGTGGTTCTTTGAGGTGTACGGTTCGGTCATTTACGTGAAGTTTCTCCATCCTTTTGATGTGAGCATGTATTGCAATATATTGCCTCGTCGCTGTTGCTTTTACAGTATCCCACAGGTTTTGGTAGGATGCATCTTTTTTCATTAGTTTCAAGAACGTTTTTGATTTCCTTTTTAATTTCTTCTTGGACCCATAGGTCATTCGGGAGCCTGTTGTTCAGTTTTCATGCACTGGAGTAGTTTCCAGAAATTCGCTTGTAATTGATTTCCAGTGCTAGTCAATTGTGGTCAGAAAAGATACTAGGAATGATGTCAGCTTTGAAAAATTTGCTGAAACCTGTTTTGTGACCTAACATGTGGTCTATCCTGGAGAATGTTCCATGTGCCGATGAGAAAAAATGTGTATTCTCTAGTTGTTGCATGAAATGTTCTGTAGATGTCTGCCAGGTCCAATTGGACCTGCACGAGCTACAGATAAATTGGTATAAAGGTGTAAACTATTTAATATTTGTTTGTCATACATGAACGCTAACGTAGTTATAGTCTTAGCTTTTGGGACTTAGAGAAGTAAACTTAGGAAATCAGTAAGGGTTTTTGCAGCTTTTATCTACTTCAGTGAAAGTTGAGGCAACTTTTACTTGATGCAACCCTGGAAGTGTTCAGTGAGAAGAACACACGGTTACTGGCCGCATATACTGCACCGTGCTTTGCACAGTGCCTTCAGCTCTGGGGATATGCGCATGTGGCCGTCTGGGAGAAGGGGAGTGTGAATGGACGGCTTTCACACGCTTCTGTCTTGCTGGGGTATGTAGTCAACAGTTTAGGCACCAAAAAAGGATGTCGGTTTAAACTTAACCTTATTAAAGTGAACAGTGCTTGTTTCTGGCTTGGAAAATCTGGAAAAGCAGCAGCTCTGGCCTTGGCCCCAGACACATCACCACACAGCTGGGAGGTGACCCACATTCCAGTTGAGGGCAATCCCCATCTCCCCTTGTGACGTGAAATTCACTTGGAAATGTTGAAGCATACTGAGGGGAGCAAAAGCAAAACATTTTCTTTTGCTACTGACACCTTGGTCTCTCACACCAAAAGAAATCTTGACAGCGAAGCAACAGTTGAGATGGGAAACTACATTGTGCACGTGCCTCACTGAGGTGGAAAAGTGGAGCAGAATTTCCTCGCATGCTTTCTCCACTGTGTCGCTTCAGACCCTTAGCTTGCAGGTTCACAGAAGAGAAACAGTCCTTGCAGCTGTAGCTGATGGTGAGGATTCAGGACACGGTGGGAGTGAGAGAGGGCCTGGAGCCTGACTTCCCTGAATCCGTCACCAGGTACAGAGAAGGGGTGTGTCTCACCTGTTCCTTTGCCTGTGGGGAGCCATCCAGTGTGTGCGGTTACTGGACATGGGCATCTGTGGGGTTGGTTGGGATTGTGCAGACTTGACCTCTTGCCCCATAGTTTTCATCCCTGTCCTGCTGCGACTTCCATGTGGGTTATTGTGCAAATTCTACCCAGAGGAGCGCATTAGCATCATTCCTTTGCTGGAGGCCAGATTGTCTGTGCCTGGTTTCTGTGAGGCCCTCTACTGCCACCCAGCGTCCAGCGATGCTGTAGTGCCACAGCCATCCTTGGAGTGAGACAAGACACCTAGTTTCAAGCTTTGGGGAAATTAGCCCACTAGGATGTGCTGTTGCTCCCTGTGCCCAAGGGGCCCGCTTCATTCTAGAGTCTGCTGAACCCCAAACAACTTATTTCCGTTGGGAAGAGATGGCCAGGCCCGGCAGCAACAGTTTCATCTGGGGCAGTGGCCTGGCCACGGGCAGCTGTTCCTCCTGCTGCTAAGGTTTAAGCCAGCTGCCGCGGGTGACAGCTTTCCTCCCAACAAGCAGGCCCCAAGGGTGCAGGTGCTCAAGGAAGCTGTGTGGACAGAATGGCGCCCCTCCAGTCCAGCGGACAGATGGGAGGGGACTGGGTGAGGCACCTCTGGCGGTGACAGGGTCAGTGCTACCGGGATGACATCACCGGTGACCAGCAGAGAGCTCAGCAGCTTGCAGGGTTGTCTCATCCCTGAAAGGCAGAGCTGCTGTTTTTCTAGAATAGGTTTTGTTTTCCTTTGGTCACACAGTTATCCCTTGGCCGCCTGTAAATGTATACGCGACACTGTTCACTAAAAATTGCACTTGCACGTTTACGTCTTAGCTGTGCTGAAACATGAGTTTCTCTTTCACTGCCATTCCAGCAGGGCTGACCCGAGTCCAGCACCGCCGATGTGGTTGCCACTCGCAGTGGGACAGAAGTGCATGCAGGTTCCCGGGGCGGCTGCTGGGTAGAACTTTGGGCATGTTTTGAACATTTTTCCTCAAAGTACAACGGAGGCTTCAATATGTGTCACAGGACACCAGCAGGTAAGCTGTGGGCAACTGGCCGTTGAGTTCTCCCAGTTATAGAACATTTTATCCATAATTTACTTATTCCTGTTTGTATAGTCTTTAAAGAGTAGGTAAAGGATAATGAAGGTTGGCTTGTAAGAGAAGCAGCTAATTTTATAAAATGCCATCTTCGTGGTTAAGGAAGGCAATTACCTTTTTTAATGTATTACATTAATTTCCTATTACTGCTCTTGGGTAATAGGTGACTTTAGTCACCAAAAGCCTTGCAGTTTCAAATATTGACCTTGCAAAGGACAGGAATTTTAACCCCCGGGCATCGAGTCTCTGTTGCAGGAAAAGAATCATAACACAGCAAGGCTGCTGATTCTAAGACAGACAAGTGACTAATTGATAGGCAACGTTACTAAAAAGCTGCTAGAGGGAAAAGGAATTTCGGGTAAATCAAGGCTTTGTTATAGTGGATCACTTAATTGCCTAACAGAGTGTCATCTGACTTGTTTTGACTGAATGTTACCAGCTTCTATTGCAAAACTTGTAAAACTGAACCTATGTTCAAAACCCCACCTATGTCTCTTCCTGTAACTTCTTGGTCTGGAGAATAAATGCAGGAAGAGAAGCCCGGGGCTTCTCACTGCTCAAAAGAGATGGGCTTTGAGGAATCTTTGGCAGCTCCATCACCCAGGGGAAAAGGGGGGACAGATCTGTGGGAGGCAAAGCAACAGTGGCCCACCCACGTGGAAGTGGTGTTTCGGTGTGCTTCATGACTGCTTCCAGGCAGGAGATGCTGCCCTCGGTTCATGCCAAGGACTCCAGGCATGGCCTGCTTCAGGGTAGAGGAGGCTGCCCTTGGCTCCTGCCAAGATTGTCCTGTTTTGGTACTCTGTGGAATTTGGGGAGAATTCAGGCCTGGCTGGAAATCACAGGTTCTTGTCTCTGGCCTGTCCTGGGGCTCAGATTGATGTTCCATTTATGACAAGCAAAGTGTAACTAGCAGTGTTTGGAGAGTTTTCTTGAGTATTTTCAAATACTTATGTAACTTTTGAGGTGACTTAATTTTTAAGGGCGGCAGTGTTGGATCATAGAACTGACGAAGAAGCGTTTGCTGCTGCACCCAGGAGGAGAATGGCAGCACCAAGCGTGCCCTGGGCTTGGCAGAGGATAAAGAAACATCATTTGTGCTCTTCTTGCATCCTGTGTCACTGCTCTCATACCTCAGCAAGGATCCCTCTGTGTCAGGGATCTTCTTGTCGCTCAAAAAGTTGGAATCCTGAATAAGAGGAAGGAGTGCTAAGGGTTTGCTGGATGTGCAAGGGTAGCCAGACTGCTGCTGAGCAAATGTGGTGTGCAGACTCAGGGTGGATGACCCAAAGAAGGGATAGGATCATGACCTTTCTTTTTCAGTGAAATGAAGTGGACGTGTATTTTCTGGCCTTCTTAATGCTTGGGGTTTTACTGACTATCCAGGGAGGTGTTAAAAGCTCTTCTCTGCAGAAGAGACAAGCTCCAGGAAAAGAAAGAAAAAGAAGAAGAAGAAGGCACAGTGAAGAAGGCGGTGGTGGCTTTTTCTAGGAGCAAATCCCTCAGGAAGGAGACAACTTGTGACAGCAGCATGCTGTCCTGAGCAAGCGACCACAATTACAGCGCAGTACAGCTGGAAAAGACTTCCAGTGGCTCGCCGTCACTGTTGTGCAAACGTATGTATCACCTGGGGGCTGGCCTCCTGGACCCCTCCCACTCTTTCCAGATAGCCGCTTCCTGAGCCTGTCCAGGACTGGGGGTTGCAGTTGTGTTTTAATTCTTATCATCGACACTGGCTGCACCATCAGTGCTGGAAGCTAATGCCCATGTCCGGGATGCCTCCTGACACTGGCCTACCTCTAGCCGGTTGGGACTTCCAGTCAGTGTTTTCCGAAAAGCTGTACAAACCTCATTACTAAATGCTTCACCTTGATGATTAAGTTTTTTTAATCTGTTTTTATTATCAGGCTCTTATAAGTATTTGCATTGTCTTCAGCGGAATCTGAGTATAGAGACTGTCCAGCATTTAAAATTCCTCATTTTCCAGACCTCAGTTAGTCTTCGTACAGCCCCGTATAAAACTTTAGTTTTCACACACGATCTGCTATCAACACATAACGTCAGCCCTTTTGTTCCTATGTTGTGGGAACCTCTGCAAATTAGTGTTGCATCTGATGTTCAACTAAGGTGTGCTTCTCAGGAGTTAAATTTCTCTCGGACTGGACAGGTGGGAGTTTTTTCATGTCCTACCCCTATACCGCACACCCACATAACACGCATTTGAGTTTTGAAGGGCATGTACAGCTGCTCTGTAGATCCCGCAGTGAGCGAGGGGTGTGCTTGCACGCGTGGAACCGCAGGGTGTGCTCACTAGAGGAAAGTGCATAGAATTCTAAGCGCGACTGACTTCCTGCCTCATCTCTTGAGCGGTTATTAAAGATCAGACTGTTAGAGGTCATACCCTGGCCTCCATTTCAAATTAATCAAATGAAGGTATTTCAAACAGGTCCGTAAATTCTCAGATTAGATCATGCAGCTTTAGATCTTGTATCTCAGACTAATGCGGCACAGTTAGGTTTTAGAAATTTGAATTAGACCCATCAGGTACATTTTATCTATTATAAAACTTTGCTCAAATCAGTTCTTATTTATGCTGCTCATAGTACATTTTTTGCCTTTAAAATTAAGCAGCAGAAAGGTTAAGTAGCCCTAGATTTTCAGGATTATAAATGTGTTCTGTGTTTTCCTTTTTGTTGGCCTTTAAACACATCACTTGGCAGGGGGGTACTTGTGCAGGTAGGTGCTAGGTCAAGTGTGGTACACACACACACACACACACACACACACACACACACACACACACTCCTTTTGGTTATGTAAACAGCCCAAGACCTAAGAAATGGAGTCCCAAGTAAACTGAGTTAACCAATTACTGTGTTATACTGAATCTCCATACACCTTAGCTTGTTTGAGCTGAGAATTTCTTGCTAGCAAATAGCATGTCTCATGTGTTCATCAAATTACAGCACCTCCACGAAACAGCACTTTGACAGAGCTGATAAGCAGATGTAAACATAAGCATCACCTATCTGAAGGGGTTGGGAGCAGTCACTCTTTAGTACTCTGCTAAAATGATGGAAGTTGATTATAGGCACTTAACAGTAAAGGAAAGAAAACCCGGGAAGGTATAAATAAGCACAGCAGAGATAATTCGGTGGATTCGTTTTGGTTCAGTTGGTTTTCCTCTGTGTCGACCAGTATTGGAGAGCTGACCCTGAGACTCCAAGTGTGCGGGTTGAGGAGACTGTGCACTGGAGAAAGGAAAAGATGGGGAAATAATTTGCCCTAATCTCAATCTTATCATCTCCTACCTCACTCAACTTTTGAGGACGGACAGGGATATATGGAAGCAGAGAAGATAAGATTAGCCGAAGTCTAATTTCTCTACTCATGGGTTTTCTCCTTTGGCCTTTCGCACTTCTTCCATCAGCTCTTCACTGACACTGATAGGGCCAATTAACCTTCCCAGCACTTCTCTATATCTCAAAATTGAAATTGATGGATATCCGAAATTTACAAGGGACATACATTTGAGCTACTTGCTTCTGATCACCTTCTGTTTCCCCAGAAATGTCATCTTTCGCAAAGAGGGTTGGGAGGAGAGAAGGGTCATGGGTAAAATGATCCAAATTCAATGTGCCTCTTCCGCTCTGCCCCCATCAAACATCTCTTCGGCTTTGTGGTAGCAGGGCACATCGTCTGGGTCTCGACGGGTACAGTGGGAGGGGGCAGCGTGAACACAGATTCATTGTAACTCTGCACGCCATGAAGACCCTTCCTTTGCCTCCCTGGCTGGCTGTGGAGATGTTTTCGGGTGGGGGAGGTCTTGAGGCTGATGTGGGGTCCACTTGCAGTCTGTGCGACTGTGTCCGTTGTCAGAAGTCCTGTGGCGTAGAGCCGAGCGTTGCTGCGGCTTGCGGAGTTGACCGGGACAACCTCCTCTGCTCCCGCCTGGCTGGTGCTGCCCTCTGGGTGTGGGCACAGGTCCAGCTGCTCAGTGAACTAGGCCTTGCTGTGCACGAAGCACTCTGCTGCTGCTTTAAGGAGGTGTGCTGCCTGTACAAAAGTATCCTTCGTGTTCTCAAGGTGATGCGATGAACGTGAGATCGTTCGTCTGATTTTCAGTCAATTGTTTTTCTGGGATTTCTGTATAATTTCTTTCGTTATAGACACAATTTGCATTTTAGTTCTCCCCAAGAGCATGATGTCTCCCTTGTGCTTTTATATCCGTTTGCTTCCATGTTGCCTCTCTTGGTTTCCACTGTTTACCCACCATTACTCAAGGCACGAAGTGGGCTGAAAAGGTTTTTCTAAAGTATCCCTGGTTTATGACAATTTTGAAATGGAAGTTTCTGGTGTTTCTAGTTACAGGCACACTTCCCGGTATTTCGGACTACCAAAGGCTTGTTAAGTAACTTAAAAAACACTTGGGATGTGAACAGATTTTAACTAGAAAACGGATTTCTACACTTTCGTTCTAGCTGTGGAAGTTGAAACGGAAAACCTTAATAACCTGCAGACCTAAACCCAGATAATTGCTTGTGCGGGTTCCCCATCTCAAAGCCTTGTCCTCCTGCTCCTATGTGTGTATGCCACACAGGTGGCCAGGCACGGGGTGAAATGGATCCAGGGGAACAGGGGTCCTCAGAGATAAATCATGGCATGGGATCCAGAAGCACATTGCAGTGAAATCCTAAGGAGCAAATTTCCTGTAAGAGAACAAACATGTGCAAGAATACTAGAACCCAAGGACGTTTTGTAGAAATTGAAAGTTGGTGGTGGAGGGCGTGTCTGTATTTTAAAAGTTGTAGAAACCGTTTTTTTTTTTTTTTTCCGTCTGTCCCAGGGTCGTCAGTGACAAATAGATGAGGCTGGGAGTGACCAGACATTGTACATCGAAACCAACATTCTCCTCCCAATTTGAAGAAATATCAAAATTTGTACTGATAAAGGATTTAGCTTGACAGCTGGTTTTTAATGTTATCCACATAGCTGGAATTTTCTGGAATGTCAATAATGGCATTCTTTTTGTGTTTTAAAGTGTCTTACTTTTTAAATTATTTTTATTAGCATATTCATTATTACAAATCATGATTTTTCTTTATGCCCTTTGCCTGACCCATCACGCCCCCAACTCCCTCCTCCGTCCATCCCCTCATCTCTAGTAACCATTGGTTTCTTCTGTCCTTCTGAAAGTTCAAGGAACTGTTGTAGTCCTTTGCTTCCTTCCTTCCTTCCTTCCTTCCTTCCTTCCTTCCTTCCTTCCTTTCTACCTAGTTATAAGTGAGAGCATGTGATATTTATCTTCCCTTGTCTGGCTTATTTCACACAACATAATTTTCTCCAGACTCATCCAGGTTGTTACCGATGGCAGAATTTCATTCTTTTCCTTTATCACTGAGTATTATTCCATGGTGTACGTGTATCACATTTTTTTTATCCAGTCATCTGTCGAAGGGCACTGAGGTTGGTTCTATATTTTGGCTATTGTAAGTAAAGCTGCAGTGAACATGGGAGTGCAGGTGTCCCTTCCATATGACTTCCATTTCTTTGGATATATACCCAGTAGTGGAACTGCTGGATCATATGGTAGTACTATCTGTATTGGAGGAAACTTCTTTACTGTTTTCCATAGTGGCTGTGCTAATTTACAGTCCCACCAACATTGGAGAAGAGTTCTCCTTTCCTCATATCCTCAGTAGCATTTCTTATTAATGGTCTTTTTAACAATGGCCAGTCTATCTGGGTTGACATGATATCTCAATGTGGTTTTGATTTGCATTTCTCTGATGACTAGTGATGCTGAGCATTTTTTCGTGTACCGTTGGCCATTTGTATGTCTTTGAAAAATGTCTATTCATCTCGTTTGCCCAGTTTTAAATCGGATTACTTGTTTTCATACTGTACAGCTGTTTGAGTTCTTGGTATGTTCTGGATATTAAGCCCTTGGCAGACGTATAGTTTACACATATTTTCTCCCTTTTTTTAGGGTGCCTTTCTGCTCTGTTGATTGTTTCCTTTGCTGTGTGGAAGCTTCTTAGTTTGACATTAGCTCATTTGTTTAGTTTTTATATTGTTGCTTGTGGGTTTTCGGGTCTTATTCATAAAGCCTTTGCCCCCACCTACTTCCTGGAGTGTTTCCCCTCTGTTTTCCTTCAGTCATGTAATGGTTTGGGGTCTTATATTCTGGTCTTTAATCCATTTCGAGTCGATTTTGGCATATGGTGAGATGCTGGTCCAGTTTCATTCTTCTGCATGTGGATTGTCCAATTTTGCGGGCACCGTTTATTTCCTGAAGAGGCTGTCTTTTCCACAGCGTATGTTCTGGTTGGCTTTGTCAAAAATCGGTTGGCTGTAAGTAGGCAAATTGATTATTCCTGGGTTTTCTATCCTGTTCCATTGATCTGAGTGTCTGTTTCTATGCCATCACCATGCTGTTTTGAGCCTTGTCATAGAATTTGAAATTGGG
Source organism: Cynocephalus volans (assembly GCF_027409185.1). Taxonomy (NCBI): domain Eukaryota; kingdom Metazoa; phylum Chordata; class Mammalia; order Dermoptera; family Cynocephalidae; genus Cynocephalus; species Cynocephalus volans. The sequence continues at coordinate 69,121 of NW_026902382.1, forward strand.
TGGTGTTATGCCTCCAGCCTTTCTGTTTTTGGGGTGCTTTTAAGCTCAAAATTGCTTTGGCTATTCAGGATCTTTTCGTATTCCATATGAATGTTAGCACTGCTTTTTCTATTTCTGTGAAGAAAGTTGTTGCTATTTTGACGGAGATTGCGTTGAATTTGTAGACTGCTATGGGTAGAAAGGACATTTTCACGACGTTAATTCTTCCCGTACCAGAGCCTGGTATGTCATTCCACTATTTTTGGGTGCTCTTTAATTTCTCTCACTGGTGTTTGGTAGTTCTCATTGTAGAGATCTGCATTAACCTCCTTGGTTCAATTGGTTCCTAGGTATTTTATCTTGGGGGTGACTATTGTAAATGGGCTTGCTTTCTTGATTTCTTTTTCTGCCAGTTCATTATCGGAGTATAAAAATGCTCCTGATCTGTGGGTGTTGATTTTGTACCCCGCAAAATTATTAAAATTGTTAGTCAGCCGTAAGGGCGTTCTGGTAGCCTTTAGGTTTTCTATCTATAAGATCGCGTCATCTGCAAACAGGGACAACTTGACTTTGTCCTTCCCAATCTGAATGCCCTTTATTTCTTGTCTTGCTTGATTGCTCTGGTTAGGGCTTTCAGTACTATGTTGAATGAGTGTGGTGAGAGTGGGCAAAGCTAATGGTTTGTCTATTTTATTTATCTTCTCAAAAAACAACTTTGTGTTTCGCTGATCCTTTGTATCGTTTTGGGGGTCTCCATTTCATTGAACTCTGCCCTGATGTTAATTATTTCTTTCTCTCTAGTACTTTTATGATTGCATTGTTGTGGTGGTGGTGGTTCTTTGAGGTGTACGGTTCGGTCATTTACGTGAAGTTTCTCCATCCTTTTGATGTGAGCATGTATTGCAATATATTGCCTCGTCGCTGTTGCTTTTACAGTATCCCACAGGTTTTGGTAGGATGCATCTTTTTTCATTAGTTTCAAGAACGTTTTTGATTTCCTTTTTAATTTCTTCTTGGACCCATAGGTCATTCGGGAGCCTGTTGTTCAGTTTTCATGCACTGGAGTAGTTTCCAGAAATTCGCTTGTAATTGATTTCCAGTGCTAGTCAATTGTGGTCAGAAAAGATACTAGGAATGATGTCAGCTTTGAAAAATTTGCTGAAACCTGTTTTGTGACCTAACATGTGGTCTATCCTGGAGAATGTTCCATGTGCCGATGAGAAAAAATGTGTATTCTCTAGTTGTTGCATGAAATGTTCTGTAGATGTCTGCCAGGTCCAATTGGACCTGCACGAGCTACAGATAAATTGGTATAAAGGTGTAAACTATTTAATATTTGTTTGTCATACATGAACGCTAACGTAGTTATAGTCTTAGCTTTTGGGACTTAGAGAAGTAAACTTAGGAAATCAGTAAGGGTTTTTGCAGCTTTTATCTACTTCAGTGAAAGTTGAGGCAACTTTTACTTGATGCAACCCTGGAAGTGTTCAGTGAGAAGAACACACGGTTACTGGCCGCATATACTGCACCGTGCTTTGCACAGTGCCTTCAGCTCTGGGGATATGCGCATGTGGCCGTCTGGGAGAAGGGGAGTGTGAATGGACGGCTTTCACACGCTTCTGTCTTGCTGGGGTATGTAGTCAACAGTTTAGGCACCAAAAAAGGATGTCGGTTTAAACTTAACCTTATTAAAGTGAACAGTGCTTGTTTCTGGCTTGGAAAATCTGGAAAAGCAGCAGCTCTGGCCTTGGCCCCAGACACATCACCACACAGCTGGGAGGTGACCCACATTCCAGTTGAGGGCAATCCCCATCTCCCCTTGTGACGTGAAATTCACTTGGAAATGTTGAAGCATACTGAGGGGAGCAAAAGCAAAACATTTTCTTTTGCTACTGACACCTTGGTCTCTCACACCAAAAGAAATCTTGACAGCGAAGCAACAGTTGAGATGGGAAACTACATTGTGCACGTGCCTCACTGAGGTGGAAAAGTGGAGCAGAATTTCCTCGCATGCTTTCTCCACTGTGTCGCTTCAGACCCTTAGCTTGCAGGTTCACAGAAGAGAAACAGTCCTTGCAGCTGTAGCTGATGGTGAGGATTCAGGACACGGTGGGAGTGAGAGAGGGCCTGGAGCCTGACTTCCCTGAATCCGTCACCAGGTACAGAGAAGGGGTGTGTCTCACCTGTTCCTTTGCCTGTGGGGAGCCATCCAGTGTGTGCGGTTACTGGACATGGGCATCTGTGGGGTTGGTTGGGATTGTGCAGACTTGACCTCTTGCCCCATAGTTTTCATCCCTGTCCTGCTGCGACTTCCATGTGGGTTATTGTGCAAATTCTACCCAGAGGAGCGCATTAGCATCATTCCTTTGCTGGAGGCCAGATTGTCTGTGCCTGGTTTCTGTGAGGCCCTCTACTGCCACCCAGCGTCCAGCGATGCTGTAGTGCCACAGCCATCCTTGGAGTGAGACAAGACACCTAGTTTCAAGCTTTGGGGAAATTAGCCCACTAGGATGTGCTGTTGCTCCCTGTGCCCAAGGGGCCCGCTTCATTCTAGAGTCTGCTGAACCCCAAACAACTTATTTCCGTTGGGAAGAGATGGCCAGGCCCGGCAGCAACAGTTTCATCTGGGGCAGTGGCCTGGCCACGGGCAGCTGTTCCTCCTGCTGCTAAGGTTTAAGCCAGCTGCCGCGGGTGACAGCTTTCCTCCCAACAAGCAGGCCCCAAGGGTGCAGGTGCTCAAGGAAGCTGTGGGGACAGAATGGCGCCCCTCCAGTCCAGCGGACAGATGGGAGGGGACTGGGTGAGGCACCTCTGGCGGTGACAGGGTCAGTGCTACCGGGATGACATCACCGGTGACCAGCAGAGAGCTCAGCAGCTTGCAGGGTTGTCTCATCCCTGAAAGGCAGAGCTGCTGTTTTTCTAGAATAGGTTTTGTTTTCCTTTGGTCACAGAGTTATCCCTTGGCCGCCTGTAAATGTATACGCGACACTGTTCACTAAAAATTGCACTTGCACGTTTACGTCTTAGCTGTGCTGAAACATGAGTTTCTCTTTCACTGCCATTCCAGCAGGGCTGACCCGAGTCCAGCACCGCCGATGTGGTTGCCACTCGCAGTGGGACAGAAGTGCATGCAGGTTCCCGGGGCGGCTGCTGGGTAGAACTTTGGGCATGTTTTGAACATTTTTCCTCAAAGTACAACGGAGGCTTCAATATGTGTCACAGGACACCAGCAGGTAAGCTGTGGGCAACTGGCCGTTGAGTTCTCCCAGTTATAGAACATTTTATCCATAATTTACTTATTCCTGTTTGTATAGTCTTTAAAGAGTAGGTAAAGGATAATGAAGGTTGGCTTGTAAGAGAAGCAGCTAATTTTATAAAATGCCATCTTCGTGGTTAAGGAAGGCAATTACCTTTTTTAATGTATTACATTAATTTCCTATTACTGCTCTTGGGTAATAGGTGACTTTAGTCACCAAAAGCCTTGCAGTTTCAAATATTGACCTTGCAAAGGACAGGAATTTTAACCCCCGGGCATCGAGTCTCTGTTGCAGGAAAAGAATCATAACACAGCAAGGCTGCTGATTCTAAGACAGACAAGTGACTAATTGATAGGCAACGTTACTAAAAAGCTGCTAGAGGGAAAAGGAATTTCGGGTAAATCAAGGCTTTGTTATAGTGGATCACTTAATTGCCTAACAGAGTGTCATCTGACTTGTTTTGACTGAATGTTACCAGCTTCTATTGCAAAACTTGTAAAACTGAACCTATGTTCAAAACCCCACCTATGTCTCTTCCTGTAACTTCTTGGTCTGGAGAATAAATGCAGGAAGAGAAGCCCGGGGCTTCTCACTGCTCAAAAGAGATGGGCTTTGAGGAATCTTTGGCAGCTCCATCACCCAGGGGAAAAGGGGGGACAGATCTGTGGGAGGCAAAGCAACAGTGGCCCACCCACGTGGAAGTGGTGTTTCGGTGTGCTTCATGACTGCTTCCAGGCAGGAGATGCTGCCCTCGGTTCATGCCAAGGACTCCAGGCATGGCCTGCTTCAGGGTAGAGGAGGCTGCCCTTGGCTCCTGCCAAGATTGTCCTGTTTTGGTACTCTGTGGAATTTGGGGAGAATTCAGGCCTGGCTGGAAATCACAGGTTCTTGTCTCTGGCCTGTCCTGGGGCTCAGATTGATGTTCCATTTATGACAAGCAAAGTGTAACTAGCAGTGTTTGGAGAGTTTTCTTGAGTATTTTCAAATACTTATGTAACTTTTGAGGTGACTTAATTTTTAAGGGCGGCAGTGTTGGATCATAGAACTGACGAAGAAGCGTTTGCTGCTGCACCCAGGAGGAGAATGGCAGCACCAAGCGTGCCCTGGGCTTGGCAGAGGATAAAGAAACATCATTTGTGCTCTTCTTGCATCCTGTGTCACTGCTCTCATACCTCAGCAAGGATCCCTCTGTGTCAGGGATCTTCTTGTCGCTCAAAAAGTTGGAATCCTGAATAAGAGGAAGGAGTGCTAAGGGTTTGCTGGATGTGCAAGGGTAGCCAGACTGCTGCTGAGCAAATGTGGTGTGCAGACTCAGGGTGGATGACCCAAAGAAGGGATAGGATCATGACCTTTCTTTTTCAGTGAAATGAAGTGGACGTGTATTTTCTGGCCTTCTTAATGCTTGGGGTTTTACTGACTATCCAGGGAGGTGTTAAAAGCTCTTCTCTGCAGAAGAGACAAGCTCCAGGAAAAGAAAGAAAAAGAAGAAGAAGAAGGCACAGTGAAGAAGGCGGTGGTGGCTTTTTCTAGGAGCAAATCCCTCAGGAAGGAGACAACTTGTGACAGCAGCATGCTGTCCTGAGCAAGCGACCACAATTACAGCGCAGTACAGCTGGAAAAGACTTCCAGTGGCTCGCCGTCACTGTTGTGCAAACGTATGTATCACCTGGGGGCTGGCCTCCTGGACCCCTCCCACTCTTTCCAGATAGCCGCTTCCTGAGCCTGTCCAGGACTGGGGGTTGCAGTTGTGTTTTAATTCTTATCATCGACACTGGCTGCACCATCAGTGCTGGAAGCTAATGCCCATGTCCGGGATGCCTCCTGACACTGGCCTACCTCTAGCCGGTTGGGACTTCCAGTCAGTGTTTTCCGAAAAGCTGTACAAACCTCATTACTAAATGCTTCACCTTGATGATTAAGTTTTTTTAATCTGTTTTTATTATCAGGCTCTTATAAGTATTTGCATTGTCTTCAGCGGAATCTGAGTATAGAGACTGTCCAGCATTTAAAATTCCTCATTTTCCAGACCTCAGTTAGTCTTCGTACAGCCCCGTATAAAACTTTAGTTTTCACACACGATCTGCTATCAACACATAACGTCAGCCCTTTTGTTCCTATGTTGTGGGAACCTCTGCAAATTAGTGTTGCATCTGATGTTCAACTAAGGTGTGCTTCTCAGGAGTTAAATTTCTCTCGGACTGGACAGGTGGGAGTTTTTTCATGTCCTACCCCTATACCGCACACCCACATAACACGCATTTGAGTTTTGAAGGGCATGTACAGCTGCTCTGTAGATCCCGCAGTGAGCGAGGGGTGTGCTTGCACGCGTGGAACCGCAGGGTGTGCTCACTAGAGGAAAGTGCATAGAATTCTAAGCGCGACTGACTTCCTGCCTCATCTCTTGAGCGGTTATTAAAGATCAGACTGTTAGAGGTCATACCCTGGCCTCCATTTCAAATTAATCAAATGAAGGTATTTCAAACAGGTCCGTAAATTCTCAGATTAGATCATGCAGCTTTAGATCTTGTATCTCAGACTAATGCGGCACAGTTAGGTTTTAGAAATTTGAATTAGACCCATCAGGTACATTTTATCTATTATAAAACTTTGCTCAAATCAGTTCTTATTTATGCTGCTCATAGTACATTTTTTGCCTTTAAAATTAAGCAGCAGAAAGGTTAAGTAGCCCTAGATTTTCAGGATTATAAATGTGTTCTGTGTTTTCCTTTTTGTTGGCCTTTAAACACATCACTTGGCAGGGGGGTACTTGTGCAGGTAGGTGCTAGGTCAAGTGTGGTACACACACACACACACACACACACACACACACACACACACACACACACTCCTTTTGGTTATGTAAACAGCCCAAGACCTAAGAAATGGAGTCCCAAGTAAACTGAGTTAACCAATTACTGTGTTATACTGAATCTCCATACACCTTAGCTTGTTTGAGCTGAGAATTTCTTGCTAGCAAATAGCATGTCTCATGTGTTCATCAAATTACAGCACCTCCACGAAACAGCACTTTGACAGAGCTGATAAGCAGATGTAAACATAAGCATCACCTATCTGAAGGGGTTGGGAGCAGTCACTCTTTAGTACTCTGCTAAAATGATGGAAGTTGATTATAGGCACTTAACAGTAAAGGAAAGAAAACCCGGGAAGGTATAAATAAGCACAGCAGAGATAATTCGGTGGATTCGTTTTGGTTCAGTTGGTTTTCCTCTGTGTCGACCAGTATTGGAGAGCTGACCCTGAGACTCCAAGTGTGCGGGTTGAGGAGACTGTGCACTGGAGAAAGGAAAAGATGGGGAAATAATTTGCCCTAATCTCAATCTTATCATCTCCTACCTCACTCAACTTTTGAGGACGGACAGGGATATATGGAAGCAGAGAAGATAAGATTAGCCGAAGTCTAATTTCTCTACTCATGGGTTTTCTCCTTTGGCCTTTCGCACTTCTTCCATCAGCTCTTCACTGACACTGATAGGGCCAATTAACCTTCCCAGCACTTCTCTATATCTCAAAATTGAAATTGATGGATATCCGAAATTTACAAGGGACATACATTTGAGCTACTTGCTTCTGATCACCTTCTGTTTCCCCAGAAATGTCATCTTTCGCAAAGAGGGTTGGGAGGAGAGAAGGGTCATGGGTAAAATGATCCAAATTCAATGTGCCTCTTCCGCTCTGCCCCCATCAAACATCTCTTCGGCTTTGTGGTAGCAGGGCACATCGTCTGGGTCTCGACGGGTACAGTGGGAGGGGGCAGCGTGAACACAGATTCATTGTAACTCTGCACGCCATGAAGACCCTTCCTTTGCCTCCCTGGCTGGCTGTGGAGATGTTTTCGGGTGGGGGAGGTCTTGAGGCTGATGTGGGGTCCACTTGCAGTCTGTGCGACTGTGTCCGTTGTCAGAAGTCCTGTGGCGTAGAGCCTAGCGTTGCTGCCGCTTGTGGAGTTCACCGGGACAACCTCCTCTGCACCCACGTGGCTGGTGCTGCCCTCTGGGTGTGGGCACAGGTCCAGCTGCTCAGTGAACTAGGCCTTGCTGTGCACGAAGCACTCTGCTGCTGCTTTAAGGAGGTGTGCTGCCTGTACAAAAGTATCCTTCGTGTTCTCAAGGTGATGAGATGAACATGGGATCGTTCGTCTGATTTTCAGTCAATTGTTTTTCTGGGATTTCTGTATAATTTCTTTCGTTTACAGACACAATTTGCATTTTAGTTCTCCCCAAGAGCACGATGTCTCCCTTGTGCTTTTATATCCGTTTGCTTCCATGTTGCCTCTCTTGGTTTCCACTGTTTACCCACCATTACTCAAGGCACGAAGAGGGCTGAAAAGGTTTTTCTAAAGTATCCCTGGTTTATGACAATTTTGAAATGGAAGTTTCTGGTGTTTCTAGTTACAGGCACACTTCCCGGTATTTCGGACTACCAAAGGCTTGTTAAGTAACTTAAAAAACACTTGGGATGTGAACAGATTTTAACTAGAAAACGGATTTCTACACTTTCGTTCTAGCTGTGGAAGTTGAAACGGAAAACCTTAATAACCTGCAGACCTAAACCCAGATAATTGCTTGTGCGGGTTCCCCATCTCAAAGCCTTGTCCTCCTGCTCCTATGTGTGTGTGCCACACAGGTGGCCAGGCACGGGGTGAAATGGATCCAGGGGAACAGGGGTCCTCAGAGATAAATCATGGCATGGGATCCAGAAGCACATTGCAGTGAAATCCTAAGGAGCAAATTTCCTGTAAGAGAACAAACATGTGCAAGAATACTAGAACCCAAGGACGTTTTGTAGAAATTGAAAGTTGGTGGTGAAGGGCGTGTCTGTATTTTAAAAGTTGCAGAAACCGTTTTTTTTTTTTTTTCCGTCTGTCCCAGGGTCGTCAGTGACAAATAGATGAGGCTGGGAGTGACCAGACATTGTACATCGAAACCAACATTCTCCTCCCAATTTGAAGAAATATCAAAATTTGTACTGATAAAGGATTTAGCTTGACAGCTGGTTTTTAATGTTATCCACATAGCTGGAATTTTCTGGAATGTCAATAATGGCATTCTTTTTGTGTTTTAAAGTGTCTTACTTTTTAAATTATTTTTATTAGCATATTCATTATTACAAATCATGATTTTTCTTTATGCCCTTTGCCTGACCCATCACGCCCCCAACTCCCTCCCTCCGTCCATCCCCTCATCTCTAGTAACCATTGGTTTCTTCTGTCCTTCTGAAAGTTCAAGGAACTGTTGTAGTCCTTTGCTTCCTTCCTTCCTTCCTTCCTTCCTTCCTTCCTTCCTTCCTTCCTTCCTTCCTTCCTTCCTTCCTTTCTACCTAGTTATAAGTGAGAGCATGTGATATTTATCTTCCCTTGTCTGGCTTATTTCACACAACATAATTTTCTCCAGACTCATCCAGGTTGTTACCGATGGCAGAATTTCATTCTTTTCCTTTATCACTGAGTATTATTCCATGGTGTACGTGTATCACATTTTTTTTATCCAGTCATCTGTCGAAGGGCACTGAGGTTGGTTCTATATTTTGGCTATTGTAAGTAAAGCTGCAGTGAACATGGGAGTGCAGGTGTCCCTTCCATATGACTTCCATTTCTTTGGATATATACCCAGTAGTGGAACTGCTGGATCATATGGTAGTACTATCTGTATTGGAGGAAACTTCTTTACTGTTTTCCATAGTGGCTGTGCTAATTTACAGTCCCACCAACATTGGAGAAGAGTTCTCCTTTCCTCATATCCTCAGTAGCATTTCTTATTAATGGTCTTTTTAACAATGGCCAGTCTATCTGGGTTGACATGATATCTCAATGTGGTTTTGATTTGCATTTCTCTGATGACTAGTGATGCTGAGCATTTTTTCGTGTACCGTTGGCCATTTGTATGTCTTTGAAAAATGTCTATTCATCTCGTTTGCCCAGTTTTAAATCGGATTACTTGTTTTCATACTGTACAGCTGTTTGAGTTCTTGGTATGTTCTGGATATTAAGCCCTTGGCAGACGTATAGTTTACACATATTTTCTCCCTTTTTTTAGGGTGCCTTTCTGCTCTGTTGATTGTTTCCTTTGCTGTGTGGAAGCTTCTTAGTTTGACATTAGCTCATTTGTTTAGTTTTTATGTTGTTGCTTGTGGGTTTTCGGGTCTTATTCATAAAGCCTTTGCCCCCACCTACTTCCTGGAGTGTTTCCCCTCTGTTTTCCTTCAGTCATGTAATGGTTTGGGGTCTTATATTCTGGTCTTTAATCCATTTCGAGTCGATTTTGGCATATGGTGAGATGCTGGTCCAGTTTCATTCTTCTGCATGTGGATTGTCCAATTTTGCGGGCACCGTTTATTTCCTGAAGAGGCTGTCTTTTCCACAGCGTATGTTCTGGTTGGCTTTGTCAAAAATCGGTTGGCTGTAAGTAGGCAAATTGATTATTCCTGGGTTTTCTATCCTGTTCCATTGATCTGAGTGTCTGTTTCTATGCCATCACCATGCTGTTTTGAGCCTTGTCATAGAATTTGAAATTGGGTGGTGTTATGCCTCCAGCCTTTCTGTTTTTGGGGTGCTTTTAAGCTCAAAATTGCTTTGGCTATTCAGGATCTTTTCGTATTCCATATGAATGTTAGCACTGCTTTTTCTATTTCTGTGAAGAAAGTTGTTGCTATTTTGACGGAGATTGCGTTGAATTTGTAGACTGCTATGGGTAGAAAGGACATTTTCACGACGTTAATTCTTCCCGTACCAGAGCCTGGTATGTCATTCCACTATTTTTGGGTGCTCTTTAATTTCTCTCACTGGTGTTTGGTAGTTCTCATTGTAGAGATCTGCATTAACCTCCTTGGTTCAATTGGTTCCTAGGTATTTTATCTTGGGGGTGACTATTGTAAATGGGCTTGCTTTCTTGATTTCTTTTTCTGCCAGTTCATTATCGGAGTATAAAAATGCTCCTGATCTGTGGGTGTTGATTTTGTACCCCGCAAAATTATTAAAATTGTTAGTCAGCCGTAAGGGCGTTCTGGTAGCCTTTAGGTTTTCTATCTATAAGATCGCGTCATCTGCAAACAGGGACAACTTGACTTTGTCCTTCCCAATCTGAATGCCCTTTATTTCTTTGTCTTGCTTGATTGCTCTGGTTAGGGCTTTCAGTACTATGTTGAATGAGTGTGGTGAGAGTGGGCAAAGCTAATGGTTTGTCTATTTTATTTATCTTCTCAAAAAACAACTTTGTGTTTCGCTGATCCTTTGTATCGTTTTGGGGGTCTCCATTTCATTGAACTCTGCCCTGATGTTAATTATTTCTTTCTCTCTAGTACTTTTATGATTGCATTGTTGTGGTGGTGGTGGTTCTTTGAGGTGTACGGTTCGGTCATTTACGTGAAGTTTCTCCATCCTTTTGATGTGAGCATGTATTGCAATATATTGCCTCGTCGCTGTTGCTTTTACAGTATCCCACAGGTTTTGGTAGGATGCATCTTTTTTCATTAGTTTCAAGAACGTTTTTGATTTCCTTTTTAATTTCTTCTTGGACCCATAGGTCATTCGGGAGCCTGTTGTTCAGTTTTCATGCACTGGAGTAGTTTCCAGAAATTCGCTTGTAATTGATTTCCAGTGCTAGTCAATTGTGGTCAGAAAAGATACTAGGAATGATGTCAGCTTTGAAAAATTTGCTGAAACCTGTTTTGTGACCTAACATGTGGTCTATCCTGGAGAATGTTCCATGTGCCGATGAGAAAAAATGTGTATTCTCTAGTTGTTGCATGAAATGTTCTGTAGATGTCTGCCAGGTCCAATTGGACCTGCACGAGCTACAGATAAATTGGTATAAAGGTGTAAACTATTTAATATTTGTTTGTCATACATGAACGCTAACGTAGTTATAGTCTTAGCTTTTGGGACTTAGAGAAGTAAACTTAGGAAATCAGTAAGGGTTTTTGCAGCTTTTATCTACTTCAGTGAAAGTTGAGGCAACTTTTACTTGATGCAACCCTGGAAGTGTTCAGTGAGAAGAACACAGGGTTACTGGCCGCATATACTGCACCGTGCTTTGCACAGTGCCTTCAGCTCTGGGGATATGCGCATGTGGCCGTCTGGGAGAAGGGGAGTGTGAATGGACGGCTTTCACACGCTTCTGTCTTGCTGGGGTATGTAGTCAACACTTTAGGCACCAAAAAAGGATGTCGGTTTAAACTTAACCTTATTAAAGTGAACAGTGCTTGTTTCTGGCTTGGAAAATCTGGAAAAGCAGCAGCTCTGGCCTTGGCCCCAGACACATCACCACACAGCTGGGAGGTGACCCACATTCCAGTTGAGGGCAATCCCCATCTCCCCTTGTGACGTGAAATTCACTTGGAAATGTTGAAGCATACTGAGGGGAGCAAAAGCAAAACATTTTCTTTTGCTACTGACACCTTGGTCTCTCACACCAAAAGAAATCTTGACAGCGAAGCAACAGTTGAGATGGGAAACTACATTGTGCACGTGCCTCACTGAGGTGGAAAAGTAGAGCAGAATTTCCTCGCATGCTTTCTCCACTGTGTCGCTTCAGACCCTTAGCTTGCAGGTTCACAGAAGAGAAACAGTCCTTGCAGCTGTAGCTGATGGTGAGGATTCAGGACACGGTGGGAGTGAGAGAGGGCCTGGAGCCTGACTTCCCTGAATCCGTCACCAGGTACAGAGAAGGGGTGTGTCTCACCTGTTCCTTTGCCTGTGGGGAGCCATCCAGTGTGTGCGGTTACTGGACATGGGCATCTGTGGGGTTGGTTGGGATTGTGCAGACTTGACCTCTTGCCCCATAGTTTTCATCCCTGTCCTGCTGCGACTTCCATGTGGGTTATTGTGCAAATTCTACCCAGAGGAGCGCATTAGCATCGTTCCTTTGCTGGAGGCCAGATCGGCTGCTCCTGGTTTCTGTGAGGCCCTCTACTGCCACCCAGCGTCCAGCGATGCTGTAGTGCCACAGCCATCCTTGGAGTGAGACAAGACACCTAGTTTCAAGCTTTGGGGATATTGGCCCACTAGGATGTGCTGTTGCTCCCTGTGCCCAAGGGGCCCGCTTCATTCTAGAGTCTGCTGACCCCCAAACAACGTACTTCCGTTGGGAAGAGATGGCCAGGCCCGGCAGCAACAGTTTCATCTGGGGCAGTGGCCTGGCCACGGGCACCTAGCTGTTCCTCCTGCTGCTAAGGTTTAAGCCAGCTGCCGCGGGTGACAGCTTTCCTCCCAACAAGCAGGCCCCAAGGGTGCAGGTGCTGAAGGAAGCGGTGTGGACAGAACGGCGCCCCTCCTGTCCAGCGGACAGATTGGCGGGGACTGGGTGAGGCACCTCTGACGGTGGCAGGGTCAGTGCTACCGGGATGACGTCACCGCTGACCAGCAGAGAGCTCAGCAGCTTGCAGGGTTGTCTCATCCCTGAAAGGCAGAGCTGCTGTTTTTCTAGAATAGGTTTTGTTTCCCTTTGGTCACAGAGTTATCCCTTGGCCGCCTGTAAATGGATACACGACACTGTTCGCTAAAACGTGCACTTGCACGTTTACGTCTTAGCTGTGCTCAAACCTGAGTTTCTCTTTCACTGCCATTCCAGCAGGGCTGACCCGAGTCCAGCACCGCCGATGTGGTTGCCACTCGCAGTGGGACAGAAGTGCATGCAGGTTCCCGGGGCGGCTGCTGGGTAGAACTTTGGGCATGTTTTGAACATTTTTCCTCAAAGTACAACGGAGGCTTCAATATGTGTCACAGGACACCAGCAGGTAAGCTGTGGGCAACTGGCCGTTGAGTTCTCCCAGTTATAGAACATTTTATCCATAATTTACTTATTCCTGTTTGTATAGTCTTTAAAGAGTAGGTAAAGGATAATGAAGGTTGGCTTGTAAGAGAAGCAGCTAATTTTATAAAATGCCATCTTCGTGGTTAAGGAAGGCAATTACCTTTTTTAATGTATCACATTAATTTCCTATTTCTGCTCTTGGGTAATAGGTGACTTTAGTCACGTGTCTTGGAAATGTCCCAGCAATAATCTCTTTCTCCCTGAATGCGGGAGAACATAACATCAACTAGTCCAGTCGGGGAAGTTTTAGTCTTTCGTGGACGTCTCATTTTGAAGCTTATGATTTGGAGTCATGTCGTTGATGTTGTTGAAGTGAGTGTGTATTTGAACCCCAGCTCTCAGTTTGATACTCAGAGAGAAATATCTGCTTTACAAACCACACACAAGATAATCACCTACTGATCATGTTTCCTAGTCAAGGCTACGGAATTCTTATTAAAATATGTACAATTACCTATTCAACTTCATAGAACAACTCACCCCCTAAATTACTCGTAAAAATAAAATGAGGCCTAGGCAATGAAGACTGTCTCACAGGCAAGTGTGTGCACTGAGAAGAGGTGAGCTAGATTCAGACCGTGCTCTTTGACCTCCTCTTTCCTGATTAGGACGTTTCCACTAACTGATGCTCATACAACCTCTGTAATGGAATTAATATACATCATTTGATACTAACCACACAGAGGCCAATATTAGACATCCATCGTAAGGGACCCACCGTTTAAGAAAGGAATGAAAAAGGGAGACCCCATGTAAGGAAAACTGTCCTAATGGACTTCTGAGTCCATCAGACATAAGAGCCTCTCAGACATGTGCCACACTGCAGGGACCCAAGGACGATAGGAAGCCGGCCTGTTAAAAACACATTCAATCTTTGCTCCTCAACAGTCAAACGTAAGTCACTTCCTATCACGGAACAGGGGTATAGAAAAGGTAAGACGTGTCTTGTTAACAGAAGCATAAAACAATCAGGTACAGTTCACAAGTAAATACTAAAGAGAACCACTGCCTTGACCTGCACAGAAGTGACCGCCAGGGAACTGGAACCCCATGGCCTTAGAAAAACTTACAGTATCAACAGTAGGACCTGCAAACTCCACTACTAAAGAACCTGGGAGCCAAAGTTCCCACTCTAATCCCTCCCCTCCCCACATGAAGACAACCCATTCACCCCTCAAGGTAGAGGCTGGAAGAATTGAGAGAAGCAGGCTGGGAAAAGCTTAGATTGCCATCAACAAAGAATTAAGGGAAATTCTGGTGAGGGCTCAGAAGAAGAACAAATGCAGTTCCCTAAGTCTGCAACTTCTTAGAGATTACTTAAGGGGTTGTGATCAGAATGTTGGCAGAAATGTACACAGGATGGGCAATTCTGATGAGGTCTTAGAACTGGGGAACAAGGTCTTGGCAACTGGGAAAAAAGACCGTCATTGTTATGTAGTTGTAAAGATGTGGGGCAGGGTTGTGTCCATGTCCTAGAACTTGTGGGAGGCACAGTTCATTTATTTTCTTTAATTTATGTTTTTCGTTTTACAAGTATACCAGTTTTACATTATCGATACTTAGTAAATGTCAAGTCCAAAATTTCAATATTCAGAAGTACGAGGTTTGAACATCTTCTAAAAGTCTCTGCTTCAGAATGCAGTGACATTTCCAAAATAAGATTAAATCCTCCGATCTCAAAGATGAATACCTTCACTAAGACTGCAAAGGACTTTTTATTTTTCCATGATGACAACGAATACAATGCTGTGTCTTTAGAAGACATTATTAACTTGCAAGTGTCCCTAGGCTCGTCCGTTGCCTATACAAAGATTTGAAAACAGCCAAAAAACATTTTTTATTGAGGTTTAATCTAACAAGCATATCTCAAGACTGCAATATTTATCTGATGGCCATGGCTTAAAGATATACAAGTTGTACTAAGTTCTTAATGAATGCTTATTAAGTTTTATTGAAGTTGACAGCATCAGTTCACCATTTCATGGAGCAGTAAGTACATGGCCGCGTTTGGTGAGTTTGAGGCCACCTGCACCAGAAGCAAATCTGTCCAGAGACTAGTGACATCACTGTTAATCTCACATGGCAAGAGCCAAGCAAGACACTCCCAATGTTTGCCACCCCGCTATCCTTCATACAGGGAACTGAGCTTGGAAAACTTCCATGGTATCACTGGAAAATACCACAGGGAAGGCACAATTTAAGAGCAAGGAACTAGAATATCTGACGCAGTAAGTTTCAGAGCGAATATGCCAGTCTCTGCCTTTTCTATTTGGAGTGCGTTGAGGCAAGGCATTCAGTGTGAATGAATTTACTGTACCGGGTGATAATCCTCAAGAGAGAGCTCCTTTGCTGTCAGACAAGAAGGGACCAACTTAGGGGTCCCAAGATAGCTTATTCCCGGTTGCAGCTTCTAAGCAGAAGCTCAGTTTAACATCTAATAATCCACTGGAGAGGGAAAGAAGTGATGACTCTGATGAGGATCCTTTAAGCCCTGAAAGGCAGGAAAAGTTAGATGAAGAGGCAACTAAGTATCATCAAGAAAAATGGCCGCAGCCCCGTTCGTGGGAGCCGACGTGTGACGCGGACGACTGGTGTTAGAGGAAAATGGGGTCCTCGGGCCGCTCCTGTGGCTCTCACTCGCGAGCGTGCAGCGCTGGGAGCGTAGCGGCGCTGGGAGCGCTGAGGCCGCGGGTTCGGATCCTATATAGGGACGGCCGGTGCACTCACTGGCTGAGCGCGGGGCGGGTGGCAGCAAGGTGAGGGCTGTGATCCCTTTACCGGTCACAAAAAAAAAAAAAAGAAAAGAAAAAAGAAAGAAATGGCGTCCTTGTGCCAAAAGTTGATATGAGATGGAGGTTATGAGTCAAACGTAATTTAGGGCGTAAGTTGTTCTATGAGGGTGAATAGGTAATTGTACATATTTTAATAAGAATTCCGTAGCCTTGACTATGAAACATAATCAGCAGGTGATTATCTTGTGTGTGATTTGTAAAGTAGATATTTCTCTCAGAGTATCAAACTTAGTGATGCGGGTTTTTTTTTTTTTTTCTCCATGTGCTAATGAAGACATTTAAGTGGTATTTAACATACGTTTATGAAAAAAACAAATGTTTTTCCAAAGTGAAGGTAGCTTTAGTGTGTTTCGTTTGTCAAGATAAAAATTTATGCTATATGTAAAAACAAAGCAAAAACACCAGATTTTCTCCTAAAAACCTCAAGAGTCAAATGGTTTCATTTCTAATTGTTGGCTCAGCTCTTGAGCTCAGTAACTCATTTGAGAAACAAAAATATAGACTAAGATTGACCTGTTTAATTAGATGGTCTCAAATTTTCTCGCATCCACTTGGTATTTTAAACAGACTTCTAAATTCTCTTTTAGTCTCATTTACGTAATTTTTTCACAAACTTTTATGGTAGAGTTTTATGCTACTTTCTTCAAAGGAAGAAAATCTCTCCATCCTCTTGCAAAGGCTTGCATACTTTGCTTTACAATGTCAATTTGTTGTTATCTTGCTTCCTTTAAGGCAGGGTGAGGCCTCACCTGTAAGTCTTTTTGAAGAAAAACGCAATCTAAACCTGACTGTCCTTTTTCCTAGTGAGCTTGATTTACATCTTAAACAAAACTTATAAGATCCTTGTTTGTTCTTGTTGTTTATGTCTGCATAGGTGCGTGCGTCAGCTGTATGTTATGCCTATATGTTCATGTCTGTTTGTGTAATTGTTTTATGTGCAAGGTACCTAATTGGCTTATAATTACTGCGCGCTCATTAAATAATGAAGTCTATTTTTCAAGTTCACGTGCCTTAAATTTTCTAATGTTTTGATAAATATATTTTCAAAGTTTGATTCCAACCTTTTACCTAAAATTGTCTCTAGGTCAAAGTGTCTCCTTGTTATCTCAGCTCTGCCTCCTGGCCATGCTGGGAGAAACAATATCTTTTAGACATACATAGTGGATACTGCCCTCTGCCTCTCTGGATTCCACGGGGCTCCAAACGCCACTTGGAAACCCGGGACCCAAAATGGCTAGTGAAAAGAAACTTACGCCAAATATCGCATAAGTCTTAGTTAGCATTAACTGATAAGGGTATAAATCTAATGCACCAAGTTTGGGGCTGAGAAACGGTAAATATGTATTTCCTAAATTCAGCTAAAACTCAAACTGAGCTTTGTATAGTTTGCTCTAATGGATGGATGCTTATTTACTAACCTAAAGGTATAAAAATGTTCTTATCAACAGACATTGTTGCCAGGGTTTACTAATCAAACAGGACTACGTTTGTCTTTGATAGAGGCTTTTAAATTGTAAACCCCACAAAAACCAAAAATATAACTAAATCTCTCTCTCTCTCTCTCTCTCTTTCTATATATATATATATATATATATATATATATATATATATGTTTGAAGAGGCTAAAGAGAAAGAAAAATAATTTTTATGTAAAAAAGTATCTGGTACAGTGTATTTTGTCCTACAGTAAAATGACTGGCTATTTAAAAAGCAGAAAGTAAAGGACAAAAACAGAATGTCTGAGTAAGTCTTGATAATGGTTTAGGTAGTAAGTTTGTTAAAAGGGTTTTACAGCAAAAGAGAGAGAGAGAGACAGAGAGAGAGAGAGAGACAGAGAGAGAGAGAGACACACACACGAGTGCTCTTACTACAAAATTGTAAAAGGTTTTTCTTTGTCTTTTAGATAACTGGCCTGGGGATCTTATTTCATGTTTTATCATGTGCTCTTTGCCTTTAAAACCCTTTGTCAGTTTGGTTTTATTTTTTGTAGTAATTTATGATTTTATTCAATTAAATGTTTTAAGCCTTTTGTTATTTAACACAGCTTTCCAACATTAAATTCTGAAACTTTAAAATAAGTTTGGGAAATTCCGAGGGCCCTGGAGTTTCTCAAAGGATATCTAAAAGATGTATCAAAACTAATTGGCTTGTTTAATGAGGTTTGACTATGTGGGAAAGCATTATTAATACTGAAGGTGTTATGGATATGTGTTCCAACATTTTGTAAGGTTTTTAAATATCTGTTTTAATATAAATGTTACCAGTCATAATTTTGGTTTAATTATCATTTTAAAAGGTTATGTTTTTAAATATTTTATGAACAAACTTGAATAGGTACAGTTTCCTGACAAACTTTCAGTTTATAGCTTTAAACTGAAGTTCCAAAATTTTAATGAAAAATCTAATGGGCTTGTGAAATTGTTCACAAAGGTCAGAACAACAAAAGTTAATTGATCAGTTAATTTAAAATGTTATAGGTTTGTGCAATATCCTTATTTGAAAACAAACCCTAACTCTCTCTCTCTCTCTCTCTCTCTCTCTCTCTCTCTCTCTCTCTCTCTCTCTCTCTCTCTCTCTCTCTCTCTCCTTTGTTCCATTTGGCTTCCTGGGACCAGGAAAAAATTAAAATAACTAACCATTCTCGCCTCTTCGGTAGAGATCCTAATATTTATGAGAAGCCTCATTTTCCACAACCTTTTCATTTTTCAGCTTTCACTGAGAAAATGCCTTTATGTTTCTCTTCTCCTAATGTTCCTCCTATTAAACATTGTGTTTCTACGGGTTATAAAACATTGTTAACCGATTCTCCTAGGATTACAGACTCTTGATCTAGTGCTGGCAAGCCAACTGCTCGGTCGCCAGCCATTAGTCGAGATCCTTGGGCTTTATCTTGCGTTTCTTTAGCAAATTTTAACACTAGGCCATCAATTTCTCTGCCTTCTTCTATTCCAACGTGTTTACAGAAAGAAGCTCATGCATGGGACGGACTCTCTTCTCGAGCAGGTTTCCCCAATGGGTCTAATTGTGGTTTTAAAAATAAAACTGTTGTATTTTATTAGAACAATTCTACTTCAAAGGTATGTGATTTGTCTATTTCTAGCCCTGGTTAGGATTATAGAAATTATTTAAATAATAATACTGCAAAATTTAATTGGAACGATAATATTTTGCCCAAGCCAGATCCTATTCATTATTGGTATACTCCTGGATGGGCTACACCTATTTGGATAAATAATAACACCGGAGCAACTCCACAAACGCAATTATACCGTTTGTTTGCTGCTCTAAATGGAACCAAATTTCATAGACCACAAAATAATAGAACTTATTACATACAAGCCCCTTACGCTATGTTGGTCTACAATAATTCAAACCAATTAAATACAACTTATTCAGGAGCTATAACCCATGTTGATTGTGTTAATTGTTCCATTACTGATTGTTTAGATCCCTTTTCCCCTCAACAACATTATTTTCTGTTAAGACGACCTTCTTCTGTTTTCCTTCCTGTAAATGTTTCACAATCCTGGTATGCTGATCCAGGATTCGCCGCTTTGCAAAAGTTACCATACGCTCTGTCTCGTCCTAAACGTTTTATTGCAGCTTTAATTTTAGGAATTTCTGCTTTCGTTGCTATCATAGGGCCTGTCGCCGCTTCTACTGCTGCTTTGGCACAGCCAGTTCATACGGCTGAACATATTAATAATTTCTCTTTAAATGTTTCCACAGTTCTCTTTCAACAAGAAAAGATAGACAGACCATTAGCAGATAGGATTCATGTATTAGAAGAAGCAGTTTTCTTTTTAGGACAAGAGATACAAAACATTACGGTTCAACTTACAACTGCTTGTCACCATAATTATAAACGGATCTGTGTTACCCCCCTTCCTTATAACGATTCTCATGCTTCATGGCAACAGACTCAGATGCATAGAAAAGGAATTTGGAATCATTCTACCCTAGGAGGAGATTTCACAAATTTACATCAAAAAACATCCGACCTTTCTCATGCCCATTGACAGTCCATAGTCCCCAAAGATGTGGCCAACGGGATATGCCAGTCCCTTCATTCTGCTTTGATGAGTACTCCCTTTTGGTCTTTGATACATTCAGCTGGCGTGTTCATAATCAGAATTATTATTGTTGTTGTTTGTTTTTCCAGTCCTCATCAGATACCTCGGATCCGCAATAAAGACAACACGATGAGAACTCCTCGTCTTGAAATTCCGAAGTAAAAAAGGGGGAGCTGGCGTGGTCCACGCCGTGGCAGGATCCTAAAGGAGTCAGCTTGGGCTGCCCTCTCCAAGTTGGCAAGGCCGCTGGAGGGAGAGCTGCTGACCAGGCCGCAGCTACGAGCCCTTGCTACAACCCATCAGGGTTCCTGCCTTG
The DNA here is from genome assembly GCF_027409185.1 of Cynocephalus volans. Lineage (NCBI taxonomy): Eukaryota > Metazoa > Chordata > Mammalia > Dermoptera > Cynocephalidae > Cynocephalus > Cynocephalus volans. The sequence continues at coordinate 89,365 of NW_026902382.1, forward strand.
GCTTGGTGGCTTTTGCCTTCTCTGTCGATATTTTGGTTAGCGTGGCAGTTCTCTGAATTCCCAAAAGATTATAAAAATAACACAAATGATTATACGGTCATTGAACTAAACATTCCCACAGAGGATCCGCGTCAGTTGGACAATTCAAAATTATCCCCTTATGGTAAATTGACCACAGCAACGTATGTTCCAAAAGCACCGCTCATGACTAAATATGAGCCGCAGCCTAATGTAAGTTGGCAAACATCATTTACTGGAGGTTATATTCATGGCAAGAGAACGGTTGGCATTCATGAGAAATTACATGATTGGGACAAATTAAGGATATGGGAACGAAACTGTAGAACCCCCTTTACTTGGTGGTATCCAGTTTTAAGTAAATCATTAAGAATTAGATATTGGGATAAAAGTAGATGCTGTAAAATTATTAAACCAGCAAAATGAGACCTAAGAGGCAAATGTAACTGGTTTTGTGAGGGACGGTGCTGTGCACAAGGACACTTTAACATTTAGATCAAGATTATAGGGCCACAGCCAATGCATAACCTCAAGATGTGCATGATAATGCTGCTCAAATATCCCCTGTTCCTTTTTGCATATCAACAGTAGGTTCATTCCATTAGAACATAAGATCATTACACCCCCATTAGAATTTAAATGTTAGCATTGTTCCTTTTAGCAAATTTGTACTTAACATTTAGCAATAGACATAGGTCATATGATAGTACTATCACTTTGTAAATGCAATAGTCCCACCCCATTAATAGGGTAGATATTAACCACAGCTTGCCAACCGGAAGAGGTCACAGGTTAACTTCAGGACAATGAGAAGATGGTCCCAATCTGATAGATAACCTGATACCAAAAGGAGGAATCACGAGCTAATCACCTGAGACGTGCTAACGAAGGAAAAAAAACTGGCTTCCCCTGTCCTTTTTAAATTCTTAATTCAAGCTTGCAGATGGAATAAAAATGATACCCAAAAACCCCCTGCAGAGAAAAATCTAAATAAAAGGCATTGTCTCAGGCTCTCCTGTGCTCCAGCTGCAACACGCTAACAGCCAACGCACTCCGAATCCTGGGCCACCGCTCTGCACATGGCTGGGAACAAGGGCCCCTCCCATGCTCTGGCCAGGCCACTCGCGCAATCTGGTCACGTGATCCCGAAGCCCCTCCCATGCTCCGGTCACGCCCCATGCGCGCACTGGTCTCGTAACCCTTAAGCCCATTCACGAGCTGTTCAGGTGGATGTCAGCCCCGCCCACGGCCCTGGTTACGTGACTGTCACGCAACTCTCAGGTGAGCTTCAAGCACTTCCCACCCCGGGTCGGGTTTCGCAGAGCCCGGTCTGAGGTGCTGGTGCTGGTACCGCGGCTCCACCGGGTCCCGTTCACGGCCCCCGTGCAGAGAACCACGCCCGAGCGCGTTACAGTGGCAGGTCAAAGCGCCGGTACTGCAGCGCGGGTGCCGCTCCATCAGCGGCTTCTGCTCCCAGCTCTACGGGGTGCCTATGTGCTGTCAGCTGAGGCCCTGCCTGCTTCTGCCCACTCCCGAGCAGGCCGCAGCCCCGTTCTTGGGAGCCGACGTGTGACGCTGACGACTGGTGTTAGAGGAAAATGGCGTCCTCGGGCCGCTCCTGTGGCTCACTCGGGAGAGTGCAGCGCTGGGAGCGCTGCGGCCCTGGGAGCGTCGAGGCCGCGGGTTCGGATCCTATACAGGGATGGCCGGTGCACTCACTGGCTGTGCGCGGGGAGGGTGACAGCAAGGTGAGGGCTGCGATCCCTTTACCGGTCACACACACACAAAAAAAAAAACAAAAGAAAAGGAAAGAAATGGTGTCCTTGTGCCAAAAGTTGATATCAGATGCAGGTTATGAGTCAAACCAAACTTAGGGCGTAAGTTGTTCTATGAAGGTGAATACGTAATTATGCATATTTTAATAAGAATTCCATAGCCTTGACTATGAAACATAAGCAGTAGGTGTGTGTGACTCCACTGGTGTCTTTCCTTGTGTCAAAGCAGTCAAGTGTCTGGTGGGCTGCCTGCATGAGAGCTGTGCTACTTTGGTGGTCTTAAGCTGCTTTTGCAGCAGCCCTGGCTGTGGTGGTGGCTGTAGTGGCCTGTAGAGGATTCATACAAAAAATGTACCTCACAGGGCCTGATTTCCCAAAACCTTGCAGTTTCAAATATTGACCTTGCAAAGGACAGGAAATTTCCCCCAGGGCATTGAGTCTCTGCTGCAGGAAAAGAATCATAACACAGCAAGGCTGCTGATTCTAAGACAGACAAGTGACTAATTGATAGGCAACGTTACTAAAAAGCTGCTAGAGGGAAAAGGAATTTCGGGTAAATCAAGGCTTTGTTATAGTGGATCACTTAATTGCCTAACAGAGTGTCATCTGACTTGTTTTGACTGAAAGTTACCAGCTTCAATTGCAAAACTTGTAAAACTGAACTTAGCAAAACCCCACCTATGTCTCTTCCTGTAACTTCTTGGTCTGGAGAATAAATGCAGGAAGAGAAGCCCGGGGCTTCTCACTGCTCAAAAGAGATGGGCTTTGAGGAATCTTTGGCAGCTCCATCACCCAGGGGAAAAGGGGGGACAGATCTGTGGGAGGCAAAGCAACAGTGGCCCACCCACGTGGAAGTGGTGTTTCGGTGTGCTTCATGACTGCTTCCAGGCAGGAGATGCTGCCCTCGGTTCATGCCAAGGACTCCAGGCATGGCCTGCTTCAGGGTAGAGGAGGCTGCCCTTGGCTCCTGCCAAGATTGTCCTGTTTTGGTACTCTGTGGAATTTGGGGAGAATTCAGGCCTGGCTGGAAATCACAGGTTCTTGTCTCTGGCCTGTCCTGGGGCTCAGATTGATGTTCCATTTATGACAAGCAAAGTGTAACTAGCAGTGTTTGGAGAGTTTTCTTGAGTATTTTCAAATACTTATGTAACTTTTGAGGTGACTTAATTTTTAAGGGCGGCAGTGTTGGATCATAGAACTGACGAAGAAGCGTTTGCTGCTGCACCCAGGAGGAGAATGGCAGCACCAAGCGTGCCCTGGGCTTGGCAGAGGAAAAAGAAACATCATTTGTGCTCTTCTTGCATCCTGTGTCACTGCTCTCATACCTCAGCAAGGATCCCTCTGTGTCAGGGATCTTCTTGTCGCTCAAAAAGTTGGAATCCTGAATAAGAGGAAGGAGTGCTAAGGGTTTGCTGGATGTACAAGGGTAGCCAGACTGCTGCTGAGCAAATGTGGTGTGCAGACTCAGGGTGGATGACCCAAAGAAGGGATAGGATCATGACCTTTCTTTTTCAGTGAAATGAAGTGGACGTGTATTTTCTGGCCTTCTTAATGCTTGGGGTTTTACTGACTATCCAGGGAGGTGTTAAAAGCTCTTCTCTGCAGAAGAGACAAGCTCCAGGAAAAGAAAGAAAAAGAAGAAGAAGAAGGCACAGTGAAGAAGGCGGTGGTGGCTTTTTCTAGCAGCAAATCCCTCAGGAAGGAGACAACTTGTGACAGCAGCATGCTGTCCTGAGCAAGCGACCACAATTACAGCGCAGTACAGCTGGAAAAGACTTCCAGTGGCTCGCCGTCACTGTTGTGCAAACGTATGTATCACCTGGGGGCTGGCCTCCTGGACCCCTCCCACTCTTTCCAGATAGCCGCTTCCTGAGCCTGTCCAGGACTGGGGGTTGCAGTTGTGTTTTAATTCTTATCATCGACACTGGCTGCACCATCAGTGCTGGAAGCTAATGCCCATGTCCGGGATGCCTCCTGACACTGGCCTACCTCTAGCCGGTTGGGACTTCCAGTCAGTGTTTTCCGAAAAGCTGTACAAACCTCATTACTAAATGCTTCACCTTGATGATTAAGTTTTTTAATCTGTTTTTATTATCAGGCTCTTATAAGTATTTGCATTGTCTTCAGCGGAATCTGAGTATAGAGACTGTCCAGCATTTAAAATTCCTCATTTTCCAGACCTCAGTTAGTCTTCTTGCAGCCCCGTATAAAACTTTAGTTTTCACACACGATCTGCTATCAACACATAACATCAGCCCTTTTGTTCCTATGTTGTGGGAACCTCTGCAAATTAGTGTTGCATCTGATGTTCAACTAAGGTGTGCTTCTCAGGAGTTAAATTTCTCTCGGACTGGACAGGTGGGAGATTTTCATGTCCTACCCCTATACCGCACACCCACATAACACGCATTTGAGTTTTGAAGGGCATGTACAGCTGTTCTGTAGATCCCGCAGTGAACGAGGGGTGTGCTTGCACACGTGGAACCGCAGGGTGTGCTCACTAGATGAAAGTGCATAGAATTCTAAGCGTGACTGACTTCCTGCCTCATCTGTTGAGCCGTTTTTAAAGATCAGACTGTTAGAGGTCATACCCTGGCCTCCATTTCAAATTAATCAAATGAAGGTATTTCAAACAGGTCCATAAATTCTCAGATTAGATCATGCAGCTTTAGATCTTGTATCTCAGACTAATGCGGCACAGTTAGATTTTAGAAATTTGAATTAGACCCATCAGGTACATTTTATCTATTATAAAACTTTGCTCAAATCAGTTCTTATTTATGCTGCTCATAGTACATTTTTTGCCTTTAAAATTAAGCAGCAGAAAGGTTAAGTAGCCCTAGATTTTCAGGATTATAAATGTGTTCTGTGTTTTCCTTTTTGTTGGCCTTTAAACACATCACTTGGCAGGGGGGTACTTGTGCAGGTAGGTGCTAGGTCAAGTGTGGTACACACACACACACACACACACACACACACACACACACACACACACACACACACACACACACACACACACACACACACACACACACACACAAACTCCTTTTGGTTATGTAAACAGCCCAAGTACTTGTGCAGGTAGGTGCTAGGTCAAGTGTGGTACACACACACACACACACACACACACACACACACACACACACACACACACACACACACACACACACACACACAAACTCCTTTTGGTTATGTAAACAGCCCAAGACCTAAGAAATGGAGTCCCAAGTAAACTGAGTTAACCAATTACTGTGTTATACTGAATCTCCATACACCTTAGCTTGTTTGAGCTGAGAATTTCTTGCTAGCAAATAGCATGTCTCATGTGTTCATCAAATTACAGCACCTCCACGAAACAGCACTTTCACAGAGCTGATAAGCAGATGTAAACATAAGCATCACCTATCTGAAGGGGTTGGGAGCAGTCACTCTTTAGTACTCTGCTAAAATGATTGAAGTTGATTATAGGCACTTAACAGTAAAGGAAAGAAAACCCGGGAAGGTATAAATAAGCACAGCAGAGATAATTCGGTGGATTCGTTTTGGTTCAGTTGGTTTTCCTCTGTGTCGACCAGTATTGGAGAGCTGACCCTGAGACTCCAAGTGTGCGGGTTGAGGAGACTGTGCATTGGAGAAAGGAAAAGATGGGGAAATAATTTGCCCTAATCTCAATCTTATCATCTCCTACCTCACTCAACTTTTGAGGACGGACAGGGATATATGGAAGCAGAGAAGATAAGATTAGCCGAAGGCTAATTTCTCTACTCATGGGTTTTCTCCTTTGGCCTTTCGCACTTCTTCCATCAGCTCTTCACTGACACTGATACGGCCAATTAAACTTCCCAGCACTTCTCTATATCTCAAAATTGAAATTGATGGATATCCGAAATTTACAAGGGACATACATTTGAGCTACTTGCTTCTGATCACCTTCTGTTTCCCCAGAAATGTCATCTTTCGCAAAGAGGGTTGGGAGGAGAGAAGGGTCATGGGTAAAATGATCCAAATTCAATGTGCCTCTTCCGCTCTGCCCCCATCAAACATCTCTTCGACTTTGTAGTAGCAGGGCACATCGTCTGGGTCTCGACGGGTACAGTGGGAGGGGGCAGCGTGAACACAGATTCATTGTAACTCTGCACGCCATGAAGACCCTTCCTTTGCCTCCCTGGCTGGCTGTGGAGATGTTTTCGGGTGGGGGAGGTCTTGAGGCTGATGTGGGGTCCACTTGCAGTCTGTGCGACTGTGTCCGTTGTCAGAAGTCCTGTGGCGTAGAGCCGAGCGTTGCTGCCGCTTGTGGAGTTCACCGGGACAACCTCCTCTGCACCCACGTGGCTGGTGCTGCCCTCTGGGTGTGGGCACAGGTCCAGCTGCTCGGTGAACTAGGCCTTGCTGTGCACGAAGCACTCTGCTGCTGCTTTAAGGAGGTGTGCTGCCTATACAAAAGTATCCTTCGTGTTCTCAAGGTGATGAGATGAACATGGGATCGTTCGTCTGATTTTCAGTCAATTGTTTTTCTGGGATTTCTGTATAATTTCTTTCGTTTACAGACACAATTTGCATTTTAGTTCTCCCCAAGAGCATGATGTCTCCCTTGTGCTTTTATATCCGTTTGCTTCCATGTTGCCTCTCTTGGTTTCCACTGTTTACCCACCATTACTCAAGGCACGAAGTGGGCTGAAAAGGTTTTTCTAAAGTATCCCTGGTTTATGACAATTTTGAAATGGAAGTTTCTGGTGTTTCTAGTTACAGGCACACTTCCCGGTATTTCGGACTACCAAAGGCTTGTTAAGTAACTTAAAAACACTTGGGATGTGAACAGATTTTAACTAGAAAACAGATTTCTACACTTTCGTTCTAGCTGTGGAAGTTGAAACGGAAAACCTTAATAACCTGCAGACCTAAACCCAGATAATTGCTTGTGCGGGTTCCCCATCTCAAAGCCTTGTCCTCCTGCTCCTATGTGTGTGTGCCACACAGGTGGCCAGGCACGGGGTGAAATGGATCCAGGGGAATAGGGGTCCTCAGAGATAAATCATGGCATGGGATCCAGAAGCACATTGCAGTGAAATCCTAAGGAGCAAATTTCCTGTAAGAGAACAAACATGTGCAAGAATACTAGAACCCAAGGACGTTTTGTAGAAATTGAAAGTTGGTGGTGGAGGGCGTGTCTGTATTTTAAAAGTTGCAGAAACCGTTTTTTTTTTTTTTTTCCGTCTGTCCCAGGGTCGTCAGTGACAAATAGATGAGGCTGGGAGTGACCAGACATTGTACATCGAAACCAACATTCTCCTCCCAATTTGAAGAAATATCAAAATTTGTACTGATAAAGGATTTAGCTTGACAGCTGGTTTTTAAAGTTATCCACATAGCTGGAATTTTCTGGAATGTCAATAATGGCATTCTTTTTGTGTTTTAAAGTGTCTTACTTTTTAAATTATTTTTATTAGCATATTCATTATTACAAATCATGATTTTTCTTTATGCCCGTTGCCTGACCCATCACGCCCCCAACTCCCTCCCTCCGTCCATCCCCTCATCTCTAGTAACCATTGGTTTCTTCTGTCCTTCTGAAAGTTCAAGGAACTGTTGTAGTCCTTTGCTTCCTTCCTTCCTTCCTTCCTTCCTTCCTTCCTTCCTTCCTTCCTTCCTTCCTTCCTTTCTACCTAGTTATAAGTGAGAGCATGTGATATTTATCTTCCCTTGTCTGGCTTATTTCACACAACATAATTTTCTCCAGACTCATCCAGGTTGTTACCGATGGCAGAATTTCATTCTTTTTCTTTATCACTGAGTATTATTCCATGGTGTACGTGTATCACATTTTTTTTATCCAGTCATCTGTCGAAGGGCACTGAGGTTGGTTCTATATTTTGGCTATTGTAAGTAAAGCTGCAGTGAACATGGGAGTGCAGGTGTCCCTTCCATATGACTTCCATTTCTTTGGATATATACCCAGTAGTGGAACTGCTGGATCATATGGTAGTACTATCTGTATTGGAGGAAACTTCTTTACTGTTTTCCATAGTGGCTGTGCTAATTTACAGTCCCACCAACATTGGAGAAGAGTTCTCCTTTCCTCATATCCTCAGTAGCATTTCTTATTAATGGTCTTTTTAACAATGGCCAGTCTATCTGGGTTGACATGATATCTCAATGTGGTTTTGATTTGCATTTCTCTGATGACTAGTGATGCTGAGCATTTTTTCGTGTACCGTTGGCCATTTGTATGTCTTTGAAAAATGTCTATTCATCTCGTTTGCCCAGTTTTAAATCGGATTACTTGTTTTCATACTGTACAGCTGTTTGAGTTCTTGGTATGTTCTGGATATTAAGCCCTTGGCAGACGTATAGTTTACACATATTTTCTCCCTTTTTTTAGGGTGCCTTTCTGCTCTGTTGATTGTTTCCTTTGCTGTGTGGAAGCTTCTTAGTTTGACATTAGCTCATTTGTTTAGTTTTTATGTTGTTGCTTGTGGGTTTTCGGGTCTTATTCATAAAGCCTTTGCCCCCACCTACTTCCTGGAGTGTTTCCCCTCTGTTTTCCTTCAGTCATGTAATGGTTTGGGGTCTTATATTCTGGTCTTTAATCCATTTCGAGTCGATTTTGGCATATGGTGAGATGCTGGTCCAGTTTCATTCTTCTGCATGTGGATTGTCCAATTTTGCGGGCACCGTTTATTTCCTGAAGAGGCTGTCTTTTCCACAGCGTATGTTCTGGTTGGCTTTGTCAAAAATCGGTTGGCTGTAAGTAGGCAAATTGATTATTCCTGGGTTTTCTATCCTGTTCCATTGATCTGAGTGTCTGTTTCTATGCCATCACCATGCTGTTTTGAGCCTTGTCATAGAATTTGAAATTGGGTGGTGTTATGCCTCCAGCCTTTCTGTTTTTGGGGTGCTTTTAAGCTCAAAATTGCTTTGGCTATTCAGGATCTTTTCGTATTCCATATGAATGTTAGCACTGCTTTTTCTATTTCTGTGAAGAAAGTTGTTGCTATTTTGACGGAGATTGCGTTGAATTTGTAGACTGCTATGGGTAGAAAGGACATTTTCACGACGTTAATTCTTCCCGTACCAGAGCCTGGTATGTCATTCCACTATTTTTGGGTGCTCTTTAATTTCTCTCACTGGTGTTTGGTAGTTCTCATTGTAGAGATCTGCATTAACCTCCTTGGTTCAATTGGTTCCTAGGTATTTTATCTTGGGGGTGACTATTGTAAATGGGCTTGCTTTCTTGATTTCTTTTTCTGCCAGTTCATTATCGGAGTATAAAAATGCTCCTGATCTGTGGGTGTTGATTTTGTACCCCGCAAAATTATTAAAATTGTTAGTCAGCCGTAAGGGCGTTCTGGTGGCCTTTAGGTTTTCTATCTATAAGATCGCGTCATCTGCAAACAGGGACAACTTGACTTTGTCCTTCCCAATCTGAATGCCCTTTATTTCTTTGTCTTGCTTGATTGCTCTGGTTAGGGCTTTCAGTACTATGTTGAATGAGTGTGGTGAGAGTGGGCAAAGCTAATGGTTTGTCTATTTTATTTATCTTCTCAAAAAACAACTTTGTGTTTCGCTGATCCTTTGTATCGTTTTGGGGGTCTCCATTTCATTGAACTCTGCCCTGATGTTAATTATTTCTTTCTCTCTAGTACTTTTATGATTGCATTGTTGTGGTGGTGGTGGTTCTTTGAGGTGTACGGTTCGGTCATTTACGTGAAGTTTCTCCATCCTTTTGATGTGAGCATGTATTGCAATATATTGCCTCGTCGCTGTTGCTTTTACAGTATCCCACAGGTTTTGGTAGGATGCATCTTTTTTCATTAGTTTCAAGAACGTTTTTGATTTCCTTTTTAATTTCTTCTTGGACCCATAGGTCATTCGGGAGCCTGTTGTTCAGTTTTCATGCACTGGAGTAGTTTCCAGAAATTCGCTTGTAATTGATTTCCAGTGCTAGTCAATTGTGGTCAGAAAAGATACTAGGAATGATGTCAGCTTTGAAAAATTTGCTGAAACCTGTTTTGTGACCTAACATGTGGTCTATCCTGGAGAATGTTCCATGTGCCGATGAGAAAAAATGTGTATTCTCTAGTTGTTGCATGAAATGTTCTGTAGATGTCTGCCAGGTCCAATTGGACCTGCACGAGCTACAGATAAATTGGTATAAAGGTGTAAACTATTTAATATTTGTTTGTCATACATGAACGCTAACGTAGTTATAGTCTTAGCTTTTGGGACTTAGAGAAGTAAACTTAGGAAATCAGTAAGGGTTTTTGCAGCTTTTATCTACTTCAGTGAAAGTTGAGGCAACTTTTACTTGATGCAACCCTGGAAGTGTTCAGTGAGAAGAACACACGGTTACTGGCCGCATATACTGCACCGTGCTTTGCACAGTGCCTTCAGCTCTGGGGATATGCGCATGTGACCGTCTGGGAGAAGGGGAGTGTGAATGGACGGCTTTCACACGCTTCTGTCTTGCTGGGGTATGTAGTCAACAGTTTAGGCACCAAAAAAGGATGTCGGTTTAAACTTAACCTTATTAAAGTGAACAGTGCTTGTTTCTGGCTTGGAAAATCTGGAAAAGCAGCAGCTCTGGCCTTGGCCCCAGACACATCACCACACAGCTGGGAGGTGACCCACATTCCAGTTGAGGGCAATCCCCATCTCCCCTTGTGACGTGAAATTCACTTGGAAATGTTGAAGCATACTGAGGGGAGCAAAAGCAAAACATTTTCTTTTGCTACTGACACCTTGGTCTCTCACACCAAAAGAAATCTTGACAGCGAAGCAACAGTTGAGATGGGAAACTACATTGTGCACGTGCCTCACTGAGGTGGAAAAGTAGAGCAGAATTTCCTCGCATGCTTTCTCCACTGTGTCGCTTCAGACCCTTAGCTTGCAGGTTCACAGAAGAGAAACAGTCCTTGCAGCTGTAGCTGATGGTGAGGATTCAGGACACGGTGGGAGTGAGAGAGGGCCTGGAGCCTGACTTCCCTGAATCCGTCACCAGGTACAGAGAAGGGGTGTGTCTCACCTGTTCCTTTGCCTGTGGGGAGCCATCCAGTGTGTGCGGTTACTGGACATGGGCATCTGTGGGGTTGGTTGGGATTGTGCAGACTTGACCTCTTGCCCCATAGTTTTCATCCCTGTCCTGCTGCGACTTCCATGTGGGTTATTGTGCAAATTCTACCCAGAGGAGCGCATTAGCATCGTTCCTTTGCTGGAGGCCAGATCGGCTGCTCCTGGTTTCTGTGAGGCCCTCTACTGCCACCCAGCGTCCAGCGATGCTGTAGTGCCACAGCCATCCTTGGAGTGAGACAAGACACCTAGTTTCAAGCTTTGGGGATATTGGCCCACTAGGATGTGCTGTTGCTCCCTGTGCCCAAGGGGCCCGCTTCATTCTAGAGTCTGCTGACCCCCAAACAACGTACTTCCGTTGGGAAGAGATGGCCAGGCCCGGCAGCAACAGTTTCATCTGGGGCAGTGGCCTGGCCACGGGCACCTAGCTGTTCCTCCTGCTGCTAAGGTTTAAGCCAGCTGCCGCGGGTGACAGCTTTCCTCCCAACAAGCAGGCCCCAAGGGTGCAGGTGCTGAAGGAAGCGGTGTGGACAGAATGGCGCCCCTCCTGTCCAGCGGACAGATTGGAGGGGACTGGGTGAGGCACCTCTGACGGTGGCAGGGTCAGTGCTACCGGGATGACGTCACCGCTGACCAGCAGAGAGCTCAGCAGCTTGCAGGGTTGTCTCATCCCTGAAAGGCAGAGCTGCTGTTTTTCTAGAATAGGTTTTGTTTCCCTTTGGTCACAGAGTTATCCCTTGGCCGCCTGTAAATGGATACACGACACTGTTCGCTAAAACGTGCACTTGCACGTTTACGTCTTAGCTGTGCTCAAACCTGAGTTTCTCTTTCACTGCCATTCCAGCAGGGCTGACCCGAGTCCAGCACCGCCGATGTGGTTGCCACTCGCAGTGGGACAGAAGTGCATGCAGGTTCCCGGGGCGGCTGCTGGGTAGAACTTTGGGCATGTTTTGAACATTTTTCCTCAAAGTACAACGGAGGCTTCAATATGTGTCACAGGACACCAGCAGGTAAGCTGTGGGCAACTGGCCGTTGAGTTCTCCCAGTTATAGAACATTTTATCCATAATTTGCTTATTCCTGTTTGTATAGTCTTTAAAGAGTAGGTAAAGGATAATGAAGGTTGGCTTGTAAGAGAAGCAGCTAATTTTATAAAATGCCATCTTCGTGGTTAAGGAAGGCAATTACCTTTTTTAATGTATCACATTAATTTCCTATTTCTGCTCTTGGGTAATAGGTGACTTTAGTCACGTGTCTTGGAAATGTCCCAGCAATAATCTCTTTCTCCCTGAATGCGGGAGAACATAACATCAACTAGTCCAGTCGGGGAAGTTTTAGTCTTTCGTGGACGTCTCATTTTGAAGCTTATGATTTGGAGTCATGTCGTTGATGTTGTTGAAGTGAGTGTGTATTTGAACCCCAGCTCTCAGTTTGATACTCAGAGAGAAATATCTGCTTTACAAACCACACACAAGATAATCACCTACTGATCATGTTTCCTAGTCAAGGCTACGGAATTCTTATTAAAATATGTACAATTACCTATTCAACTTCATAGAACAACTCACCCCCTAAATTACTCGTAAAAATAAAATGAGGCCTAGGCAATGAAGACTGTCTCACAGGCAAGTGTGTGCACTGAGAAGAGGTGAGCTAGATTCAGACCGTGCTCTTTGACCTCCTCTTTCCTGATTAGGACGTTTCCACTAACTGATGCTCATACAACCTCTGTAATGGAATTAATATACATCATTTGATACTAACCACACAGAGGCCAATATTAGACATCCATCGTAAGGGACCCACCGTTTAAGAAAGGAATGAAAAAGGGAGACCCCATGTAAGGAAAACTGTCCTAATGGACTTCTGAGTCCATCAGACATAAGAGCCTCTCAGACATGTGCCACACTGCAGGGACCCAAGGACGATAGGAAGCCGGCCTGTTAAAAACACATTCAATCTTTGCTCCTCAACAGTCAAACGTAAGTCACTTCCTATCACGGAACAGGGGTATAGAAAAGGTAAGACGTGTCTTGTTAACAGAAGCATAAAACAATCAGGTACAGTTCACAAGTAAATACTAAAGAGAACCACTGCCTTGACCTGCACAGAAGTGACCGCCAGGGAACTGGAACCCCATGGCCTTAGAAAAACTTACAGTATCAACAGTAGGACCTGCAAACTCCACTACTAAAGAACCTGGGAGCCAAAGTTCCCACTCTAATCCCTCCCCTCCCCACATGAAGACAACCCATTCACCCCTCAAGGTAGAGGCTGGAAGAATTGAGAGAAGCAGGCTGGGAAAAGCTTAGATTGCCATCAACAAAGAATTAAGGGAAATTCTGGTGAGGGCTCAGAAGAAGAACAAATGCAGTTCCCTAAGTCTGCAACTTCTTAGAGATTACTTAAGGGGTTGTGATCAGAATGTTGGCAGAAATGTACACAGGATGGGCAATTCTGATGAGGTCTTAGAACTGGGGAACAAGGTCTTGGCAACTGGGAAAAAAGACCGTCATTGTTATGTAGTTGTAAAGATGTGGGGCAGGGTTGTGTCCATGTCCTAGAACTTGTGGGAGGCACAGTTCATTTATTTTCTTTAATTTATGTTTTTCGTTTTACAAGTATACCAGTTTTACATTATCGATACTTAGTAAATGTCAAGTCCAAAATTTCAATATTCAGAAGTACGAGGTTTGAACATCTTCTAAAAGTCTCTGCTTCAGAATGCAGTGACATTTCCAAAATAAGATTAAATCCTCCGATCTCAAAGATGAATACCTTCACTAAGACTGCAAAGGACTTTTTATTTTTCCATGATGACAACGAATACAATGCTGTGTCTTTAGAAGACATTATTAACTTGCAAGTGTCCCTAGGCTCGTCCGTTGCCTATACAAAGATTTGAAAACAGCCAAAAAACATTTTTTATTGAGGTTTAATCTAACAAGCATATCTCAAGACTGCAATATTTATCTGATGGCCATGGCTTAAAGATATACAAGTTGTACTAAGTTCTTAATGAATGCTTATTAAGTTTTATTGAAGTTGACAGCATCAGTTCACCATTTCATGGAGCAGTAAGTACATGGCCGCGTTTGGTGAGTTTGAGGCCACCTGCACCAGAAGCAAATCTGTCCAGAGACTAGTGACATCACTGTTAATCTCACATGGCAAGAGCCAAGCAAGACACTCCCAATGTTTGCCACCCCGCTATCCTTCATACAGGGAACTGAGCTTGGAAAACTTCCATGGTATCACTGGAAAATACCACAGGGAAGGCACAATTTAAGAGCAAGGAACTAGAATATCTGACGCAGTAAGTTTCAGAGCGAATATGCCAGTCTCTGCCTTTTCTATTTGGAGTGCGTTGAGGCAAGGCATTCAGTGTGAATGAATTTACTGTACCGGGTGATAATCCTCAAGAGAGAGCTCCTTTGCTGTCAGACAAGAAGGGACCAACTTAGGGGTCCCAAGATAGCTTATTCCCGGTTGCAGCTTCTAAGCAGAAGCTCAGTTTAACATCTAATAATCCACTGGAGAGGGAAAGAAGTGATGACTCTGATGAGGATCCTTTAAGCCCTGAAAGGCAGGAAAAGTTAGATGAAGAGGCAACTAAGTATCATCAAGAAAAATGGCCGCAGCCCCGTTCGTGGGAGCCGACGTGTGACGCGGACGACTGGTGTTAGAGGAAAATGGGGTCCTCGGGCCGCTCCTGTGGCTCTCACTCGCGAGCGTGCAGCGCTGGGAGCGTAGCGGCGCTGGGAGCGCTGAGGCCGCGGGTTCGGATCCTATATAGGGACGGCCGGTGCACTCACTGGCTGAGCGCGGGGCGGGTGGCAGCAAGGTGAGGGCTGTGATCCCTTTACCGGTCACAAAAAAAAAAAAAAAGAAAAGAAAAAAGAAAGAAATGGCGTCCTTGTGCCAAAAGTTGATATGAGATGGAGGTTATGAGTCAAACGTAATTTAGGGCGTAAGTTGTTCTATGAGGGTGAATAGGTAATTGTACATATTTTAATAAGAATTCCGTAGCCTTGACTATGAAACATAATCAGCAGGTGATTATCTTGTGTGTGATTTGTAAAGTAGATATTTCTCTCAGAGTATCAAACTTAGTGATGCGGGTTTTTTTTTTTTTTTCTCCATGTGCTAATGAAGACATTTAAGTGGTATTTAACATACGTTTATGAAAAAAACAAATGTTTTTCCAAAGTGAAGGTAGCTTTAGTGTGTTTCGTTTGTCAAGATAAAAATTTATGCTATATGTAAAAACAAAGCAAAAACACCAGATTTTCTCCTAAAAACCTCAAGAGTCAAATGGTTTCATTTCTAATTGTTGGCTCAGCTCTTGAGCTCAGTAACTCATTTGAGAAACAAAAATATAGACTAAGATTGACCTGTTTAATTAGATGGTCTCAAATTTTCTCGCATCCACTTGGTATTTTAAACAGACTTCTAAATTCTCTTTTAGTCTCATTTACGTAATTTTTTCACAAACTTTTATGGTAGAGTTTTATGCTACTTTCTTCAAAGGAAGAAAATCTCTCCATCCTCTTGCAAAGGCTTGCATACTTTGCTTTACAATGTCAATTTGTTGTTATCTTGCTTCCTTTAAGGCAGGGTGAGGCCTCACCTGTAAGTCTTTTTGAAGAAAAACGCAATCTAAACCTGACTGTCCTTTTTCCTAGTGAGCTTGATTTACATCTTAAACAAAACTTATAAGATCCTTGTTTGTTCTTGTTGTTTATGTCTGCATAGGTGCGTGCGTCAGCTGTATGTTATGCCTATATGTTCATGTCTGTTTGTGTAATTGTTTTATGTGCAAGGTACCTAATTGGCTTATAATTACTGCGCGCTCATTAAATAATGAAGTCTATTTTTCAAGTTCACGTGCCTTAAATTTTCTAATGTTTTGATAAATATATTTTCAAAGTTTGATTCCAACCTTTTACCTAAAATTGTCTCTAGGTCAAAGTGTCTCCTTGTTATCTCAGCTCTGCCTCCTGGCCATGCTGGGAGAAACAATATCTTTTAGACATACATAGTGGATACTGCCCTCTGCCTCTCTGGATTCCACGGGGCTCCAAACGCCACTTGGAAACCCGGGACCCAAAATGGCTAGTGAAAAGAAACTTACGCCAAATATCGCATAAGTCTTAGTTAGCATTAACTGATAAGGGTATAAATCTAATGCACCAAGTTTGGGGCTGAGAAACGGTAAATATGTATTTCCTAAATTCAGCTAAAACTCAAACTGAGCTTTGTATAGTTTGCTCTAATGGATGGATGCTTATTTACTAACCTAAAGGTATAAAAATGTTCTTATCAACAGACATTGTTGCCAGGGTTTACTAATCAAACAGGACTACGTTTGTCTTTGATAGAGGCTTTTAAATTGTAAACCCCACAAAAACCAAAAATATAACTAAATCTCTCTCTCTCTCTCTCTCTCTTTCTATATATATATATATATATATGTTTGAAGAGGCTAAAGAGAAAGAAAAATAATTTTTATGTAAAAAAGTATCTGGTACAGTGTATTTTGTCCTACAGTAAAATGACTGGCTATTTAAAAAGCAGAAAGTAAAGGACAAAAACAGAATGTCTGAGTAAGTCTTGATAATGGTTTAGGTAGTAAGTTTGTTAAAAGGGTTTTACAGCAAAAGAGAGAGAGAGAGACAGAGAGAGAGAGAGAGACAGAGAGAGAGAGAGACACACACACGAGTGCTCTTACTACAAAATTGTAAAAGGTTTTTCTTTGTCTTTTAGATAACTGGCCTGGGGATCTTATTTCATGTTTTATCATGTGCTCTTTGCCTTTAAAACCCTTTGTCAGTTTGGTTTTATTTTTTGTAGTAATTTATGATTTTATTCAATTAAATGTTTTAAGCCTTTTGTTATTTAACACAGCTTTCCAACATTAAATTCTGAAACTTTAAAATAAGTTTGGGAAATTCCGAGGGCCCTGGAGTTTCTCAAAGGATATCTAAAAGATGTATCAAAACTAATTGGCTTGTTTAATGAGGTTTGACTATGTGGGAAAGCATTATTAATACTGAAGGTGTTATGGATATGTGTTCCAACATTTTGTAAGGTTTTTAAATATCTGTTTTAATATAAATGTTACCAGTCATAATTTTGGTTTAATTATCATTTTAAAAGGTTATGTTTTTAAATATTTTATGAACAAACTTGAATAGGTACAGTTTCCTGACAAACTTTCAGTTTATAGCTTTAAACTGAAGTTCCAAAATTTTAATGAAAAATCTAATGGGCTTGTGAAATTGTTCACAAAGGTCAGAACAACAAAAGTTAATTGATCAGTTAATTTAAAATGTTATAGGTTTGTGCAATATCCTTATTTGAAAACAAACCCTAACTCTCTCTCTCTCTCTCTCTCTCTCTCTCTCTCTCTCTCTCTCTCTCTCTCTCTCTCTCTCTCTCTCTCTCTCTCTCCTTTGTTCCATTTGGCTTCCTGGGACCAGGAAAAAATTAAAATAACTAACCATTCTCGCCTCTTCGGTAGAGATCCTAATATTTATGAGAAGCCTCATTTTCCACAACCTTTTCATTTTTCAGCTTTCACTGAGAAAATGCCTTTATGTTTCTCTTCTCCTAATGTTCCTCCTATTAAACATTGTGTTTCTACGGGTTATAAAACATTGTTAACCGATTCTCCTAGGATTACAGACTCTTGATCTAGTGCTGGCAAGCCAACTGCTCGGTCGCCAGCCATTAGTCGAGATCCTTGGGCTTTATCTTGCGTTTCTTTAGCAAATTTTAACACTAGGCCATCAATTTCTCTGCCTTCTTCTATTCCAACGTGTTTACAGAAAGAAGCTCATGCATGGGACGGACTCTCTTCTCGAGCAGGTTTCCCCAATGGGTCTAATTGTGGTTTTAAAAATAAAACTGTTGTATTTTATTAGAACAATTCTACTTCAAAGGTATGTGATTTGTCTATTTCTAGCCCTGGTTAGGATTATAGAAATTATTTAAATAATAATACTGCAAAATTTAATTGGAACGATAATATTTTGCCCAAGCCAGATCCTATTCATTATTGGTATACTCCTGGATGGGCTACACCTATTTGGATAAATAATAACACCGGAGCAACTCCACAAACGCAATTATACCGTTTGTTTGCTGCTCTAAATGGAACCAAATTTCATAGACCACAAAATAATAGAACTTATTACATACAAGCCCCTTACGCTATGTTGGTCTACAATAATTCAAACCAATTAAATACAACTTATTCAGGAGCTATAACCCATGTTGATTGTGTTAATTGTTCCATTACTGATTGTTTAGATCCCTTTTCCCCTCAACAACATTATTTTCTGTTAAGACGACCTTCTTCTGTTTTCCTTCCTGTAAATGTTTCACAATCCTGGTATGCTGATCCAGGATTCGCCGCTTTGCAAAAGTTACCATACGCTCTGTCTCGTCCTAAACGTTTTATTGCAGCTTTAATTTTAGGAATTTCTGCTTTCGTTGCTATCATAGGGCCTGTCGCCGCTTCTACTGCTGCTTTGGCACAGCCAGTTCATACGGCTGAACATATTAATAATTTCTCTTTAAATGTTTCCACAGTTCTCTTTCAACAAGAAAAGATAGACAGACCATTAGCAGATAGGATTCATGTATTAGAAGAAGCAGTTTTCTTTTTAGGACAAGAGATACAAAACATTACGGTTCAACTTACAACTGCTTGTCACCATAATTATAAACGGATCTGTGTTACCCCCCTTCCTTATAACGATTCTCATGCTTCATGGCAACAGACTCAGATGCATAGAAAAGGAATTTGGAATCATTCTACCCTAGGAGGAGATTTCACAAATTTACATCAAAAAACATCCGACCTTTCTCATGCCCATTGACAGTCCATAGTCCCCAAAGATGTGGCCAACGGGATATGCCAGTCCCTTCATTCTGCTTTGATGAGTACTCCCTTTTGGTCTTTGATACATTCAGCTGGCGTGTTCATAATCAGAATTATTATTGTTGTTGTTTGTTTTTCCAGTCCTCATCAGATACCTCGGATCCGCAATAAAGACAACACGATGAGAACTCCTCGTCTTGAAATTCCGAAGTAAAAAAGGGGGAGCTGGCGTGGTCCACGCCGTGGCAGGATCCTAAAGGAGTCAGCTTGGGCTGCCCTCTCCAAGTTGGCAAGGCCGCTGGAGGGAGAGCTGCTGACCAGGCCGCAGCTACGAGCCCTTGCTACAACCCATCAGGGTTCCTGCCTTGGCTTGGTGGCTTTTGCCTTCTCTGTCGATATTTTGGTTAGCGTGGCAGTTCTCTGAATTCCCAAAAGATTATAAAAATAACACAAATGATTATACGGTCATTGAACTAAACATTCCCACAGAGGATCCGCGTCAGTTGGACAATTCAAAATTATCCCCTTATGGTAAATTGACCACAGCAACGTATGTTCCAAAAGCACCGCTCATGACTAAATATGAGCCGCAGCCTAATGTAAGTTGGCAAACATCATTTACTGGAGGTTATATTCATGGCAAGAGAACGGTTGGCATTCATGAGAAATTACATGATTGGGACAAATTAAGGATATGGGAACGAAACTGTAGAACCCCCTTTACTTGGTGGTATCCAGTTTTAAGTAAATCATTAAGAATTAGATATTGGGATAAAAGTAGATGCTGTAAAATTATTAAACCAGCAAAATGAGACCTAAGAGGCAAATGTAACTGGTTTTGTGAGGGACGGTGCTGTGCACAAGGACACTTTAACATTTAGATCAAGATTATAGGGCCACAGCCAATGCATAACCTCAAGATGTGCATGATAATGCTGCTCAAATATCCCCTGTTCCTTTTTGCATATCAACAGTAGGTTCATTCCATTAGAACATAAGATCATTACACCCCCATTAGAATTTAAATGTTAGCATTGTTCCTTTTAGCAAATTTGTACTTAACATTTAGCAATAGACATAGGTCATATGATAGTACTATCACTTTGTAAATGCAATAGTCCCACCCCATTAATAGGGTAGATATTAACCACAGCTTGCCAACCGGAAGAGGTCACAGGTTAACTTCAGGACAATGAGAAGATGGTCCCAATCTGATAGATAACCTGATACCAAAAGGAGGAATCACGAGCTAATCACCTGAGACGTGCTAACGAAGGAAAAAAAACTGGCTTCCCCTGTCCTTTTTAAATTCTTAATTCAAGCTTGCAGATGGAATAAAAATGATACCCAAAAACCCCCTGCAGAGAAAAATCTAAATAAAAGGCATTGTCTCAGGCTCTCCTGTGCTCCAGCTGCAACACGCTAACAGCCAACGCACTCCGAATCCTGGGCCACCGCTCTGCACATGGCTGGGAACAAGGGCCCCTCCCATGCTCTGGCCAGGCCACTCGCGCAATCTGGTCACGTGATCCCGAAGCCCCTCCCATGCTCCGGTCACGCCCCATGCGCGCACTGGTCTCGTAACCCTTAAGCCCATTCACGAGCTGTTCAGGTGGATGTCAGCCCCGCCCACGGCCCTGGTTACGTGACTGTCACGCAACTCTCAGGTGAGCTTCAAGCACTTCCCACCCCGGGTCGGGTTTCGCAGAGCCCGGTCTGAGGTGCTGGTGCTGGTACCGCGGCTCCACCGGGTCCCGTTCACGGCCCCCGTGCAGAGAACCACGCCCGAGCGCGTTACAGTGGCAGGTCAAAGCGCCGGTACTGCAGCGCGGGTGCCGCTCCATCAGCGGCTTCTGCTCCCAGCTCTACGGGGTGCCTATGTGCTGTCAGCTGAGGCCCTGCCTGCTTCTGCCCACTCCCGAGCAGGCCGCAGCCCCGTTCTTGGGAGCCGACGTGTGACGCTGACGACTGGTGTTAGAGGAAAATGGCGTCCTCGGGCCGCTCCTGTGGCTCACTCGGGAGAGTGCAGCGCTGGGAGCGCTGCGGCCCTGGGAGCGTCGAGGCCGCGGGTTCGGATCCTATACAGGGATGGCCGGTGCACTCACTGGCTGTGCGCGGGGAGGGTGACAGCAAGGTGAGGGCTGCGATCCCTTTACCGGTCACACACACACAAAAAAAAAAACAAAAGAAAAGGAAAGAAATGGTGTCCTTGTGCCAAAAGTTGATATCAGATGCAGGTTATGAGTCAAACCAAACTTAGGGCGTAAGTTGTTCTATGAAGGTGAATACGTAATTATGCATATTTTAATAAGAATTCCATAGCCTTGACTATGAAACATAAGCAGTAGGTGTGTGTGACTCCACTGGTGTCTTTCCTTGTGTCAAAGCAGTCAAGTGTCTGGTGGGCTGCCTGCATGAGAGCTGTGCTACTTTGGTGGTCTTAAGCTGCTTTTGCAGCAGCCCTGGCTGTGGTGGTGGCTGTAGTGGCCTGTAGAGGATTCATACAAAAAATGTACCTCACAGGGCCTGATTTCCCAAAACCTTGCAGTTTCAAATATTGACCTTGCAAAGGACAGGAAATTTCCCCCAGGGCATTGAGTCTCTGCTGCAGGAAAAGAATCATAACACAGCAAGGCTGCTGATTCTAAGACAGACAAGTGACTAATTGATAGGCAACGTTACTAAAAAGCTGCTAGAGGGAAAAGGAATTTCGGGTAAATCAAGGCTTTGTTATAGTGGATCACTTAATTGCCTAACAGAGTGTCATCTGACTTGTTTTGACTGAAAGTTACCAGCTTCAATTGCAAAACTTGTAAAACTGAACTTAGCAAAACCCCACCTATGTCTCTTCCTGTAACTTCTTGGTCTGGAGAATAAATGCAGGAAGAGAAGCCCGGGGCTTCTCACTGCTCAAAAGAGATGGGCTTTGAGGAATCTTTGGCAGCTCCATCACCCAGGGGAAAAGGGGGGACAGATCTGTGGGAGGCAAAGCAACAGTGGCCCACCCACGTGGAAGTGGTGTTTCGGTGTGCTTCATGACTGCTTCCAGGCAGGAGATGCTGCCCTCGGTTCATGCCAAGGACTCCAGGCATGGCCTGCTTCAGGGTAGAGGAGGCTGCCCTTGGCTCCTGCCAAGATTGTCCTGTTTTGGTACTCTGTGGAATTTGGGGAGAATTCAGGCCTGGCTGGAAATCACAGGTTCTTGTCTCTGGCCTGTCCTGGGGCTCAGATTGATGTTCCATTTATGACAAGCAAAGTGTAACTAGCAGTGTTTGGAGAGTTTTCTTGAGTATTTTCAAATACTTATGTAACTTTTGAGGTGACTTAATTTTTAAGGGCGGCAGTGTTGGATCATAGAACTGACGAAGAAGCGTTTGCTGCTGCACCCAGGAGGAGAATGGCAGCACCAAGCGTGCCCTGGGCTTGGCAGAGGAAAAAGAAACATCATTTGTGCTCTTCTTGCATCCTGTGTCACTGCTCTCATACCTCAGCAAGGATCCCTCTGTGTCAGGGATCTTCTTGTCGCTCAAAAAGTTGGAATCCTGAATAAGAGGAAGGAGTGCTAAGGGTTTGCTGGATGTACAAGGGTAGCCAGACTGCTGCTGAGCAAATGTGGTGTGCAGACTCAGGGTGGATGACCCAAAGAAGGGATAGGATCATGACCTTTCTTTTTCAGTGAAATGAAGTGGACGTGTATTTTCTGGCCTTCTTAATGCTTGGGGTTTTACTGACTATCCAGGGAGGTGTTAAAAGCTCTTCTCTGCAGAAGAGACAAGCTCCAGGAAAAGAAAGAAAAAGAAGAAGAAGAAGGCACAGTGAAGAAGGCGGTGGTGGCTTTTTCTAGCAGCAAATCCCTCAGGAAGGAGACAACTTGTGACAGCAGCATGCTGTCCTGAGCAAGCGACCACAATTACAGCGCAGTACAGCTGGAAAAGACTTCCAGTGGCTCGCCGTCACTGTTGTGCAAACGTATGTATCACCTGGGGGCTGGCCTCCTGGACCCCTCCCACTCTTTCCAGATAGCCGCTTCCTGAGCCTGTCCAGGACTGGGGGTTGCAGTTGTGTTTTAATTCTTATCATCGACACTGGCTGCACCATCAGTGCTGGAAGCTAATGCCCATGTCCGGGATGCCTCCTGACACTGGCCTACCTCTAGCCGGTTGGGACTTCCAGTCAGTGTTTTCCGAAAAGCTGTACAAACCTCATTACTAAATGCTTCACCTTGATGATTAAGTTTTTTAATCTGTTTTTATTATCAGGCTCTTATAAGTATTTGCATTGTCTTCAGCGGAATCTGAGTATAGAGACTGTCCAGCATTTAAAATTCCTCATTTTCCAGACCTCAGTTAGTCTTCTTGCAGCCCCGTATAAAACTTTAGTTTTCACACACGATCTGCTATCAACACATAACATCAGCCCTTTTGTTCCTATGTTGTGGGAACCTCTGCAAATTAGTGTTGCATCTGATGTTCAACTAAGGTGTGCTTCTCAGGAGTTAAATTTCTCTCGGACTGGACAGGTGGGAGATTTTCATGTCCTACCCCTATACCGCACACCCACATAACACGCATTTGAGTTTTGAAGGGCATGTACAGCTGTTCTGTAGATCCCGCAGTGAACGAGGGGTGTGCTTGCACACGTGGAACCGCAGGGTGTGCTCACTAGATGAAAGTGCATAGAATTCTAAGCGTGACTGACTTCCTGCCTCATCTGTTGAGCCGTTTTTAAAGATCAGACTGTTAGAGGTCATACCCTGGCCTCCATTTCAAATTAATCAAATGAAGGTATTTCAAACAGGTCCATAAATTCTCAGATTAGATCATGCAGCTTTAGATCTTGTATCTCAGACTAATGCGGCACAGTTAGATTTTAGAAATTTGAATTAGACCCATCAGGTACATTTTATCTATTATAAAACTTTGCTCAAATCAGTTCTTATTTATGCTGCTCATAGTACATTTTTTGCCTTTAAAATTAAGCAGCAGAAAGGTTAAGTAGCCCTAGATTTTCAGGATTATAAATGTGTTCTGTGTTTTCCTTTTTGTTGGCCTTTAAACACATCACTTGGCAGGGGGGTACTTGTGCAGGTAGGTGCTAGGTCAAGTGTGGTACACACACACACACACACACACACACACACACACACACACACACACACACACACACACACACACAAACTCCTTTTGGTTATGTAAACAGCCCAAGTACTTGTGCAGGTAGGTGCTAGGTCAAGTGTGGTACACACACACACACACACACACACACACACACACACACACACACACACACACACACACACACACACAAACTCCTTTTGGTTATGTAAACAGCCCAAGACCTAAGAAATGGAGTCCCAAGTAAACTGAGTTAACCAATTACTGTGTTATACTGAATCTCCATACACCTTAGCTTGTTTGAGCTGAGAATTTCTTGCTAGCAAATAGCATGTCTCATGTGTTCATCAAATTACAGCACCTCCACGAAACAGCACTTTCACAGAGCTGATAAGCAGATGTAAACATAAGCATCACCTATCTGAAGGGGTTGGGAGCAGTCACTCTTTAGTACTCTGCTAAAATGATTGAAGTTGATTATAGGCACTTAACAGTAAAGGAAAGAAAACCCGGGAAGGTATAAATAAGCACAGCAGAGATAATTCGGTGGATTCGTTTTGGTTCAGTTGGTTTTCCTCTGTGTCGACCAGTATTGGAGAGCTGACCCTGAGACTCCAAGTGTGCGGGTTGAGGAGACTGTGCATTGGAGAAAGGAAAAGATGGGGAAATAATTTGCCCTAATCTCAATCTTATCATCTCCTACCTCACTCAACTTTTGAGGACGGACAGGGATATATGGAAGCAGAGAAGATAAGATTAGCCGAAGGCTAATTTCTCTACTCATGGGTTTTCTCCTTTGGCCTTTCGCACTTCTTCCATCAGCTCTTCACTGACACTGATACGGCCAATTAAACTTCCCAGCACTTCTCTATATCTCAAAATTGAAATTGATGGATATCCGAAATTTACAAGGGACATACATTTGAGCTACTTGCTTCTGATCACCTTCTGTTTCCCCAGAAATGTCATCTTTCGCAAAGAGGGTTGGGAGGAGAGAAGGGTCATGGGTAAAATGATCCAAATTCAATGTGCCTCTTCCGCTCTGCCCCCATCAAACATCTCTTCGACTTTGTAGTAGCAGGGCACATCGTCTGGGTCTCGACGGGTACAGTGGGAGGGGGCAGCGTGAACACAGATTCATTGTAACTCTGCACGCCATGAAGACCCTTCCTTTGCCTCCCTGGCTGGCTGTGGAGATGTTTTCGGGTGGGGGAGGTCTTGAGGCTGATGTGGGGTCCACTTGCAGTCTGTGCGACTGTGTCCGTTGTCAGAAGTCCTGTGGCGTAGAGCCGAGCGTTGCTGCCGCTTGTGGAGTTCACCGGGACAACCTCCTCTGCACCCACGTGGCTGGTGCTGCCCTCTGGGTGTGGGCACAGGTCCAGCTGCTCGGTGAACTAGGCCTTGCTGTGCACGAAGCACTCTGCTGCTGCTTTAAGGAGGTGTGCTGCCTGTACAAAAGTATCCTTCGTGTTCTCAAGGTGATGAGATGAACATGGGATCGTTCGTCTGATTTTCAGTCAATTGTTTTTCTGGGATTTCTGTATAATTTCTTTCGTTTACAGACACAATTTGCATTTTAGTTCTCCCCAAGAGCATGATGTCTCCCTTGTGCTTTTATATCCGTTTGCTTCCATGTTGCCTCTCTTGGTTTCCACTGTTTACCCACCATTACTCAAGGCACGAAGTGGGCTGAAAAGGTTTTTCTAAAGTATCCCTGGTTTATGACAATTTTGAAATGGAAGTTTCTGGTGTTTCTAGTTACAGGCACACTTCCCGGTATTTCGGACTACCAAAGGCTTGTTAAGTAACTTAAAAACACTTGGGATGTGAACAGATTTTAACTAGAAAACAGATTTCTACACTTTCGTTCTAGCTGTGGAAGTTGAAACGGAAAACCTTAATAACCTGCAGACCTAAACCCAGATAATTGCTTGTGCGGGTTCCCCATCTCAAAGCCTTGTCCTCCTGCTCCTATGTGTGTGTGCCACACAGGTGGCCAGGCACGGGGTGAAATGGATCCAGGGGAATAGGGGTCCTCAGAGATAAATCATGGCATGGGATCCAGAAGCACATTGCACTGAAATCCTAAGGAGCAAATTTCCTGTAAGAGAACAAACATGTGCAAGAATACTAGAACCCAAGGACGTTTTGTAGAAATTGAAAGTTGGTGGTGGAGGGCGTGTCTGTATTTTAAAAGTTGCAGAAACCGTTTTTTTTTTTTTTTTTCCGTCTGTCCCAGGGTCGTCAGTGACAAATAGATGAGGCTGGGAGTGACCAGACATTGTACATCGAAACCAACATTCTCCTCCCAATTTGAAGAAATATCAAAATTTGTACTGATAAAGGATTTAGCTTGACAGCTGGTTTTTAAAGTTATCCACATAGCTGGAATTTTCTGGAATGTCAATAATGGCATTCTTTTTGTGTTTTAAAGTGTCTTACTTTTTAAATTATTTTTATTAGCATATTCATTATTACAAATCATGATTTTTCTTTATGCCCGTTGCCTGACCCATCACGCCCCCAACTCCCTCCCTCCGTCCATCCCCTCATCTCTAGTAACCATTGGTTTCTTCTGTCCTTCTGAAAGTTCAAGGAACTGTTGTAGTCCTTTGCTTCCTTCCTTCCTTCCTTCCTTCCTTCCTTCCTTCCTTCCTTTCTACCTAGTTATAAGTGAGAGCATGTGATATTTATCTTCCCTTGTCTGGCTTATTTCACACAACATAATTTTCTCCAGACTCATCCAGGTTGTTACCGATGGCAGAATTTCATTCTTTTTCTTTATCACTGAGTATTATTCCATGGTGTACGTGTATCACATTTTTTTTATCCAGTCATCTGTCGAAGGGCACTGAGGTTGGTTCTATATTTTGGCTATTGTAAGTAAAGCTGCAGTGAACATGGGAGTGCAGGTGTCCCTTCCATATGACTTCCATTTCTTTGGATATATACCCAGTAGTGGAACTGCTGGATCATATGGTAGTACTATCTGTATTGGAGGAAACTTCTTTACTGTTTTCCATAGTGGCTGTGCTAATTTACAGTCCCACCAACATTGGAGAAGAGTTCTCCTTTCCTCATATCCTCAGTAGCATTTCTTATTAATGGTCTTTTTAACAATGGCCAGTCTATCTGGGTTGACATGATATCTCAATGTGGTTTTGATTTGCATTTCTCTGATGACTAGTGATGCTGAGCATTTTTTCGTGTACCGTTGGCCATTTGTATGTCTTTGAAAAATGTCTATTCATCTCGTTTGCCCAGTTTTAAATCGGATTACTTGTTTTCATACTGTACAGCTGTTTGAGTTCTTGGTATGTTCTGGATATTAAGCCCTTGGCAGACGTATAGTTTACACATATTTTCTCCCTTTTTTTAGGGTGCCTTTCTGCTCTGTTGATTGTTTCCTTTGCTGTGTGGAAGCTTCTTAGTTTGACATTAGCTCATTTGTTTAGTTTTTATGTTGTTGCTTGTGGGTTTTCGGGTCTTATTCATAAAGCCTTTGCCCCCACCTACTTCCTGGAGTGTTTCCCCTCTGTTTTCCTTCAGTCATGTAATGGTTTGGGGTCTTATATTCTGGTCTTTAATCCATTTCGAGTCGATTTTGGCATATGGTGAGATGCTGGTCCAGTTTCATTCTTCTGCATGTGGATTGTCCAATTTTGCGGGCACCGTTTATTTCCTGAAGAGGCTGTCTTTTCCACAGCGTATGTTCTGGTTGGCTTTGTCAAAAATCGGTTGGCTGTAAGTAGGCAAATTGATTATTCCTGGGTTTTCTATCCTGTTCCATTGATCTGAGTGTCTGTTTCTATGCCATCACCATGCTGTTTTGAGCCTTGTCATAGAATTTGAAATTGGGTGGTGTTATGCCTCCAGCCTTTCTGTTTTTGGGGTGCTTTTAAGCTCAAAATTGCTTTGGCTATTCAGGATCTTTTCGTATTCCATATGAATGTTAGCACTGCTTTTTCTATTTCTGTGAAGAAAGTTGTTGCTATTTTGACGGAGATTGCGTTGAATTTGTAGACTGCTATGGGTAGAAAGGACATTTTCACGACGTTAATTCTTCCCGTACCAGAGCCTGGTATGTCATTCCACTATTTTTGGGTGCTCTTTAATTTCTCTCACTGGTGTTTGGTAGTTCTCATTGTAGAGATCTGCATTAACCTCCTTGGTTCAATTGGTTCCTAGGTATTTTATCTTGGGGGTGACTATTGTAAATGGGCTTGCTTTCTTGATTTCTTTTTCTGCCAGTTCATTATCGGAGTATAAAAATGCTCCTGATCTGTGGGTGTTGATTTTGTACCCCGCAAAATTATTAAAATTGTTAGTCAGCCGTAAGGGCGTTCTGGTAGCCTTTAGGTTTTCTATCTATAAGATCGCGTCATCTGCAAACAGGGACAACTTGACTTTGTCCTTCCCAATCTGAATGCCCTTTATTTCTTTGTCTTGCTTGATTGCTCTGGTTAGGGCTTTCAGTACTATGTTGAATGAGTGTGGTGAGAGTGGGCAAAGCTAATGGTTTGTCTATTTTATTTATCTTCTCAAAAAACAACTTTGTGTTTCGCTGATCCTTTGTATCGTTTTGGGGGTCTCCATTTCATTGAACTCTGCCCTGATGTTAATTATTTCTTTCTCTCTAGTACTTTTATGATTGCATTGTTGTGGTGGTGGTGGTTCTTTGAGGTGTACGGTTCGGTCATTTACGTGAAGTTTCTCCATCCTTTTGATGTGAGCATGTATTGCAATATATTGCCTCGTCGCTGTTGCTTTTACAGTATCCCACAGGTTTTGGTAGGATGCATCTTTTTTCATTAGTTTCAAGAACGTTTTTGATTTCCTTTTTAATTTCTTCTTGGACCCATAGGTCATTCGGGAGCCTGTTGTTCAGTTTTCATGCACTGGAGTAGTTTCCAGAAATTCGCTTGTAATTGATTTCCAGTGCTAGTCAATTGTGGTCAGAAAAGATACTAGGAATGATGTCAGCTTTGAAAAATTTGCTGAAACCTGTTTTGTGACCTAACATGTGGTCTATCCTGGAGAATGTTCCATGTGCCGATGAGAAAAAATGTGTATTCTCTAGTTGTTGCATGAAATGTTCTGTAGATGTCTGCCAGGTCCAATTGGACCTGCACGAGCTACAGATAAATTGGTATAAAGGTGTAAACTATTTAATATTTGTTTGTCATACATGAACGCTAACGTAGTTATAGTCTTAGCTTTTGGGACTTAGAGAAGTAAACTTAGGAAATCAGTAAGGGTTTTTGCAGCTTTTATCTACTTCAGTGAAAGTTGAGGCAACTTTTACTTGATGCAACCCTGGAAGTGTTCAGTGAGAAGAACACACGGTTACTGGCCGCATATACTGCACCGTGCTTTGCACAGTGCCTTCAGCTCTGGGGATATGCGCATGTGACCGTCTGGGAGAAGGGGAGTGTGAATGGACGGCTTTCACACGCTTCTGTCTTGCTGGGGTATGTAGTCAACAGTTTAGGCACCAAAAAAGGATGTCGGTTTAAACTTAACCTTATTAAAGTGAACAGTGCTTGTTTCTGGCTTGGAAAATCTGGAAAAGCAGCAGCTCTGGCCTTGGCCCCAGACACATCACCACACAGCTGGGAGGTGACCCACATTCCAGTTGAGGGCAATCCCCATCTCCCCTTGTGACGTGAAATTCACTTGGAAATGTTGAAGCATACTGAGGGGAGCAAAAGCAAAACATTTTCTTTTGCTACTGACACCTTGGTCTCTCACACCAAAAGAAATCTTGACAGCGAAGCAACAGTTGAGATGGGAAACTACATTGTGCACGTGCCTCACTGAGGTGGAAAAGTGGAGCAGAATTTCCTCGCATGCTTTCTCCACTGTGTCGCTTCAGACCCTTAGCTTGCAGGTTCACAGAAGAGAAACAGTCCTTGCAGCTGTAGCTGATGGTGAGGATTCAGGACACGGTGGGAGTGAGAGAGGGCCTGGAGCCTGACTTCCCTGAATCCGTCACCAGGTACAGAGAAGGGGTGTGTCTCACCTGTTCCTTTGCCTGTGGGGAGCCATCCAGTGTGTGCCGTTACTGGACATGGGCATCGGTGGGGTTGGTTGGGATTGTGCAGACTTGACCTCTTGCCCCATAGTTTTCATCCCTGTCCTGCTGCGACTTCCATGTGGGTTATTGTGCAAATTCTACCCAGAGGAGCGCATTAGCATCATCCCTTTGCTGGAGGCCAGATTGTCTGTGCCTGGTTTCTGTGAGGCCCTCTACTGCCACCCAGCGTCCAGCGATGCTGTAGTGCCACAGCCATCCTTGGAGTGAGACAAGACACCTAGTTTCAAGCTTTGGGGAAATTAGCCCACTAGGATGTGCTGTTGCTCCCTGTGCCCAAGGGGCCCGCTTCATTCTAGAGTCTGCTGAACCCCAAACAACTTATTTCCGTTGGGAAGAGATGGCCAGGCCCGGCAGCAACAGTTTCATCTGGGGCAGTGGCCTGGCCACGGGCAGCTGTTCCTCCTGCTGCTAAGGTTTAAGCCAGCTGCCGCGGGTGACAGCTTTCCTCCCAACAAGCAGGCCCCAAGGGTGCAGGTGCTCAAGGAAGCTGTGTGGACAGAATGGCGCCCCTCCAGTCCAGCGGACAGATGGGAGGGGACTGGGTGAGGCACCTCTGGCGGTGACAGGGTCAGTGCTACCGGGATGACATCACCGGTGACCAGCAGAGAGCTCAGCAGCTTGCAGGGTTGTCTCATCCCTGAAAGGCAGAGCTGCTGTTTTTCTAGAATAGGTTTTGTTTTCCTTTGGTCACAGAGTTATCCCTTGGCCGCCTGTAAATGTATACGCGACACTGTTCACTAAAAATTGCACTTGCACGTTTACGTCTTAGCTGTGCTGAAACATGAGTTTCTCTTTCACTGCCATTCCAGCAGGGCTGACCCGAGTCCAGCACCGCCGATGTGGTTGCCACTCGCAGTGGGACAGAAGTGCATGCAGGTTCCCGGGGCGGCTGCTGGGTAGAACTTTGGGCATGTTTTGAACATTTTTCCTCAAAGTACAACGGAGGCTTCAATATGTGTCACAGGACACCAGCAGGTAAGCTGTGGGCAACTGGCCGTTGAGTTCTCCCAGTTATAGAACATTTTATCCATAATTTACTTATTCCTGTTTGTATAGTCTTTAAAGAGTAGGTAAAGGATAATGAAGGTTGCCTTTTAAGAGAAGCAGCTAATTTTATAAAATGCCATCTTCGTGGTTAAGGAAGGCAATTACCTTTTTTAATGTATTACATTAATTTCCTATTACTGCTCTTGGGTAATAGGTGACTTTAGTCACCAAAAGCCTTGCAGTTTCAAATATTGACCTTGCAAAGGACAGGAATTTTAACCCCCGGGCATCGAGTCTCTGTTGCAGGAAAAGAATCATAACACAGCAAGGCTGCTGATTCTAAGACAGACAAGTGACTAATTGATAGGCAACGTTACTAAAAAGCTGCTAGAGGGAAAAGGAATTTCGGGTAAATCAAGGCTTTGTTATAGTGGATCACTTAATTGCCTAACAGAGTGTCATCTGACTTGTTTTGACTGAATGTTACCAGCTTCTATTGCAAAACTTGTAAAACTGAACCTATGTTCAAAACCCCACCTATGTCTCTTCCTGTAACTTCTTGGTCTGGAGAATAAATGCAGGAAGAGAAGCCCGGGGCTTCTCACTGCTCAAAAGAGATGGGCTTTGAGGAATCTTTGGCAGCTCCATCACCCAGGGGAAAAGGGGGGACAGATCTGTGGGAGGCAAAGCAACAGTGGCCCACCCACGTGGAAGTGGTGTTTCGGTGTGCTTCATGACTGCTTCCAGGCAGGAGATGCTGCCCTCGGTTCATGCCAAGGACTCCAGGCATGGCCTGCTTCAGGGTAGAGGAGGCTGCCCTTGGCTCCTGCCAAGATTGTCCTGTTTTGGTACTCTGTGGAATTTGGGGAGAATTCAGGCCTGGCTGGAAATCACAGGTTCTTGTCTCTGGCCTGTCCTGGGGCTCAGATTGATGTTCCATTTATGACAAGCAAAGTGTAACTAGCAGTGTTTGGAGAGTTTTCTTGAGTATTTTCAAATACTTATGTAACTTTTGAGGTGAGTTAATTTTTAAGGGCGGCAGTGTTGGAGCATAGAACTGACGAAGAAGCGTTTGCTGCTGCACCCAGGAGGAGAATGGCAGCACCAAGCGTGCCCTGGGCTTGGCAGAGGATAAAGAAACATCATTTGTGCTCTTCTTGCATCCTGTGTCACTGCTCTCATACCTCAGCAAGGATCCCTCTGTGTCAGGGATCTTCTTGTCGCTCAAAAAGTTGGAATCCTGAATAAGAGGAAGGAGTGCTAAGGGTTTGCTGGATGTGCAAGGGTAGCCAGACTGCTGCTGAGCAAATGTGGTGTGCAGACTCAGGGTGGATGACCCAAAGAAGGGATAGGATCATGACCTTTCTTTTTCAGTGAAATGAAGTGGACGTGTATTTTCTGGCCTTCTTAATGCTTGGGGTTTTACTGACTATCCAGGGAGGTGTTAAAAGCTCTTCTCTGCAGAAGAGACAAGCTCCAGGAAAAAAAAGAAAAAGAAGAAGAAGAAGGCACAGTGAAGAAGGCGGTGGTGGCTTTCTCTAGGAGCAAATCCCTCAGGAAGGAGACAACTTGTGAAAGCAGCATGCTGTCCTGAGCAAGCGACCACAATTACAGCGCAGTACAGCTGGAAAAGACTTCCCGTGGCTCGCCGTCACTGTTGTGCAAACGTATGTATCACCTGGGGGCTGGCCTCCTGGACCCCTCCCACTCTTTCCAGATAGCCGCTTCCTGAGCCTGTCCAGGACTGGGGGTTGCAGTTGTGTTTTAATTCTTATCATCGACACTGGCTGCACCATCAGTGCTGGAAGCTAATGCCCATGTCCGGGATGCCTCCTGACACTGGCCTACCTCTAGCCGGTTGGGACTTCCAGTCAGTGTTTTCCGAAAAGCTGTACAAACCTCATTACTAAATGCTTCACCTTGATGATTAAGTTTTTTTAATCTGTTTTTATTATCAGGCTCTTATAAGTATTTGCATTGTCTTCAGCGGAATCTGAGTATAGAGACTGTCCAGCATTTAAAATTCCTCATTTTCCAGACCGCAGTTAGTCTTCGTACAGCCCCATATAAAACTTTAGTTTTCACACACGATCTGCTATCAACACATAACGTCAGCCCTTTTGTTCCTATGTTGTGGGAACCTCTGCAAATTAGTGTTGCATCTGATGTTCAACTAAGGTGTGCTTCTCAGGAGTTAAATTTCTCTCGGACTGGACAGGTGGGAGTTTTTTCATGTCCTACCCCTATACCGCACACCCACATAACACGCATTTGAGTTTTGAAGGGCATGTACAGCTGCTCTGTAGATCCCGCAGTGAGCGAGGGGTGTGCTTGCACGCGTGGAACCGCAGGGTGTGCTCACTAGAGGAAAGTGCATAGAATTCTAAGCGCGACTGACTTCCTGCCTCATCTCTTGAGCGGTTATTAAAGATCAGACTGTTAGAGGTCATACCCTGGCCTCCATTTCAAATTAATCAAATGAAGGTATTTCAAACAGGTCCGTAAATTCTCAGATTAGATCATGCAGCTTTAGATCTTGTATCTCAGACTAATGCGGCACAGTTAGATTTTAGAAATTTGAATTAGACCCATCAGGTACATTTTATCTATTATAAAACTATGCTCAAATCAGTTCTTATTTATGCTGCTCATAGTACATTTTTTGCCTTTAAAATTAAGCAGCAGAAAGGTTAAGTAGCCCTAGATTTTCAGGATTATAAATGTGTTCTGTGTTTTCCTTTTTGTTGGCCTTTAAACACATCACTTGGCAGGGGGGTACTTGTGCAGGTAGGTGCTAGGTCAAGTGTGGTACACACACACACACACACACACACACACACACACACACACACTCCTTTTGGTTATGTAAACAGCCCAAGACCTAAGAAATGGAGTCCCAAGTAAACTGAGTTAACCAATTACTGTGTTATACTGAATCTCCATACACCTTAGCTTGTTTGAGCTGAGAATTTCTTGCTAGCAAATAGCATGTCTCATGTGTTCATCAAATTACAGCACCTCCACGAAACAGCACTTTGACAGAGCTGATAAGCAGATGTAAACATAAGCATCACCTATCTGAAGGGGTTGGGAGCAGTCACTCTTTAGTACTCTGCTAAAATGATTGAAGTTGATTATAGGCACTTAACAGTAAAGGAAAGAAAACCCGGGAAGGTATAAATAAGCACAGCAGAGATAATTCGGTGGATTCGTTTTGGTTCAGTTGGTTTTCCTCTGTGTCGACCAGTATTGGAGAGCTGACCCTGAGACTCCAAGTGTGCGGGTTGAGGAGACTGTGCATTGGAGAAAGGAAAAGATGGGGAAATAATTTGCCCTAATCTCAATCTTATCATCTCCTACCTCACTCAACTTTTGAGGACGGACAGGGATATATGGAAGCAGAGAAGATAAGATTAGCCGAAGGCTAATTTCTCTACTCATGGGTTTTCTCCTTTGGCCTTTCCCACTTCTTCCATCAGCTCTTCACTGACACTGATACGGCCAATTAAACTTCCCAGCACTTCTCTATATCTCAAAATTGAAATTGATGGATATCCGAAATTTACAAGGGACATACATTTGAGCTACTTGCTTCTGATCACCTTCTGTTTCCCCAGAAATGTCATCTTTCCCAAAGAGGGTTGGGAGGAGAGAAGGGTCATGGGTAAAATGATCCAAATTCAATGTGCCTCTTCCGCTCTGCCCCCATCAAACATCTCTTCGACTTTGTAGTAGCAGGGCACATCGTCTGGGTCTCGACGGGTACAGTGGGAGGGGGCAGCGTGAACACAGATTCATTGTAACTCTGCACGCCATGAAGACCCTTCCTTTGCCTCCCTGGCTGGCTGTGGAGATGTTTTCGGGTGGGGGAGGTCTTGAGGCTGATGTGGGGTCCACTTGCAGTCTGTGCGACTGTGTCCGTTGTCAGAAGTCCTGTGGCGTAGAGCCGAGCGTTGCTGCCGCTTGTGGAGTTCACCGGGACAACCTCCTCTGCACCCACGTGGCTGGTGCTGCCCTCTGGGTGTGGGCACAGGTCCAGCTGCTCGGTGAACTAGGCCTTGCTGTGCACGAAGCACTCTGCTGCTGCTTTAAGGAGGTGTGCTGCCTGTACAAAAGTATCCTTCGTGTTCTCAAGGTGATGAGATGAACATGGGATCGTTCGTGTGATTTTCAGTCAATTGTTTTTCTGGGATTTCTGTATAATTTCTTTCGTTTACAGACACAATTTGCATTTTAGTTCTCCCCAAGAGCATGATGTCTCCCTTGTGCTTTTATATCCGTTTGCTTCCATGTTGCCTCTCTTGGTTTCCACTGTTTACCCACCATTACTCAAGGCACGAAGTGGGCTGAAAAGGTTTTTCTAAAGTATCCCTGGTTTATGACAATTTTGAAATGGAAGTTTCTGGTGTTTCTAGTTACAGGCACACTTCCCGGTATTTCGGACTACCAAAGGCTTGTTAAGTAACTTAAAAACACTTGGGATGTGAACAGATTTTAACTAGAAAACAGATTTCTACACTTTCGTTCTAGCTGTGGAAGTTGAAACGGAAAACCTTAATAACCTGCAGACCTAAACCCAGATAATTGCTTGTGCGGGTTCCCCATCTCAAAGCCTTGTCCTCCTGCTCCTATGTGTGGCCAGGCACGGGGTGAAATGGATCCCGGGGAACAGGGGTCCTCAGAGATAAATCATGGCATGGGATCCAGAAGCACATTGCAGTGAAATCCTAAGGAGCAAATTTCCTGTAAGAGAACAAACATGTGCAAGAATACTAGAACCCAAGGACGTTTTGTAGAAATTGAAAGTTGGTGGTGGAGGGCGTGTCTGTATTTTAAAAGTTGCAGAAACCGTTTTTTTTTTTTTTTCCGTCTGTCCCAGGGTCGTCAGTGACAAATAGATGAGGCTGGGAGTGACCAGACATTGTACATCGAAACCAACATTCTCCTCCCAATTTGAAGAAATATCAAAATTTGTACTGATAAAGGATTTAGCTTGACAGCTGGTTTTTAATGTTATCCACATAGCTGGAATTTTCTGGAATGTCAATAATGGCATTCTTTTTGTGTTTTAAAGTGTCTTACTTTTTAAATTATTTTTATTAGCATATTCATTATTACAAATCATGATTTTTCTTTATGCCCGTTGCCTGACCCATCACGCCCCCAACTCCCTCCCTCCGTCCATCCCCTCATCTCTAGTAACCATTGGTTTCTTCTGTCCTTCTGAAAGTTCAAGGAACTGTTGTAGTCCTTTGCTTCCTTCCTTCCTTCCTTCCTTCCTTCCTTCCTTCCTTCCTTCCTTTCTACCTAGTTATAAGTGAGAGCATGTGATATTTATCTTCCCTTGTCTGGCTTATTTCACACAACATAATTTTCTCCAGACTCATCCAGGTTGTTACCGATGGCAGAATTTCATTCTTTTTCTTTATCACTGAGTATTATTCCATGGTGTACGTGTATCACATTTTTTTTATCCAGTCATCTGTCGAAGGGCACTGAGGTTGGTTCTATATTTTGGCTATTGTAAGTAAAGCTGCAGTGAACATGGGAGTGCAGGTGTCCCTTCCATATGACTTCCATTTCTTTGGATATATACCCAGTAGTGGAACTGCTGGATCATATGGTAGTACTATCTGTATTGGAGGAAACTTCTTTACTGTTTTCCATAGTGGCTGTGCTAATTTACAGTCCCACCAACATTGGAGAAGAGTTCTCCTTTCCTCATATCCTCAGTAGCATTTCTTATTAATGGTCTTTTTAACAATGGCCAGTCTATCTGGGTTGACATGATATCTCAATGTGGTTTTGATTTGCATTTCTCTGATGACTAGTGATGCTGAGCATTTTTTCGTGTACCGTTGGCCATTTGTATGTCTTTGAAAAATGTCTATTCATCTCGTTTGCCCAGTTTTAAATCGGATTACTTGTTTTCATACTGTACAGCTGTTTGAGTTCTTGGTATGTTCTGGATATTAAGCCCTTGGCAGACGTATAGTTTACACATATTTTCTCCCTTTTTTTAGGGTGCCTTTCTGCTCTGTTGATTGTTTCCTTTGCTATGTGGAAGCTTCTTAGTTTGACATTAGCTCATTTGTTTAGTTTTTATGTTGTTGCTTGTGGGTTTTCGGGTCTTATTCATAAAGCCTTTGCCCCCACCTACTTCCTGGAGTGTTTCCCCTCTGTTTTCCTTCAGTCATGTAATGGTTTGGGGTCTTATATTCTGGTCTTTAATCCATTTCGAGTCGATTTTGGCATATGGTGAGATGCTGGTCCAGTTTCATTCTTCTGCATGTGGATTGTCCAATTTTGCGGGCACCGTTTATTTCCTGAAGAGGCTGTCTTTTCCACAGCGTATGTTCTGGTTGGCTTTGTCAAAAATCGGTTGGCTGTAAGTAGGCAAATTGATTATTCCTGGGTTTTCTATCGTGTTCCATTGATCTGAGTGTCTGTTTCTATGCCATCACCATGCTGTTTTGAGCCTTGTCATAGAATTTGAAATTGGGTGGTGTTATGCCTCCAGCCTTTCTGTTTTTGGGGTGCTTTTAAGCTCAAAATTGCTTTGGCTATTCAGGATCTTTTCGTATTCCATATGAATGTTAGCACTGCTTTTTCTATTTCTGTGAAGAAAGTTGTTGCTATTTTGACGGAGATTGCGTTGAATTTGTAGACTGCTATGGGTAGAAAGGACATTTTCACGATGTTAATTCTTCCCGTACCAGAGCCTGGTATGTCATTCCACTATTTTTGGGTGCTCTTTAATTTCTCTCACTGGTGTTTGGTAGTTCTCATTGTAGAGATCTGCATTAACCTCCTTGGTTCAATTGGTTCCTAGGTATTTTATCTTGGGGGTGACTATTGTAAATGGGCTTGCTTTCTTGATTTCTTTTTCTGCCAGTTCATTATCGGAGTATAAAAATGCTCCTGATCTGTGGGTGTTGATTTTGTACCCCGCAAAATTATTAAAATTGTTAGTCAGCCGTAAGGGCGTTCTGGTGGCCTTTAGGTTTTCTATCTATAAGATCGCGTCATCTGCAAACAGGGACAACTTGACTTTGTCCTTCCCAATCTGAATGCCCTTTATTTCTTTGTCTTGCTTGATTGCTCTGGTTAGGGCTTTCAGTACTATGTTGAATGAGTGTGGTGAGAGTGGGCAAAGCTAATGGTTTGTCTATTTTATTTATCTTCTCAAAAAACAACTTTGTGTTTCGCTGATCCTTTGTATCGTTTTGGGGGTCTCCATTTCATTGAACTCTGCCCTGATGTTAATTATTTCTTTCTCTCTAGTACTTTTATGATTGCATTGTTGTGGTGGTGGTGGTTCTTTGAGGTGTACGGTTCGGTCATTTACGTGAAGTTTCTCCATCCTTTTGATGTGAGCATGTATTGCAATATATTGCCTCGTCGCTGTTGCTTTTACAGTATCCCACAGGTTTTGGTAGGATGCATCTTTTTTCATTAGTTTCAAGAACGTTTTTGATTTCCTTTTTAATTTCTTCTTGGACCCATAGGTCATTCGGGAGCC
Organism: Cynocephalus volans; assembly: GCF_027409185.1. NCBI lineage: Eukaryota > Metazoa > Chordata > Mammalia > Dermoptera > Cynocephalidae > Cynocephalus > Cynocephalus volans. The sequence goes on from NW_026902382.1 coordinate 127,831, forward strand.
TGTTGTTCAGTTTTCATGCACTGGAGTAGTTTCCAGAAATTCGCTTGTAATTGATTTCCAGTGCTAGTCAATTGTGGTCAGAAAAGATACTAGGAATGATGTCAGCTTTGAAAAATTTGCTGAAACCTGTTTTGTGACCTAACATGTGGTCTATCCTGGAGAATGTTCCATGTGCCGATGAGAAAAAATGTGTATTCTCTAGTTGTTGCATGAAATGTTCTGTAGATGTCTGCCAGGTCCAATTGGACCTGCACGAGCTACAGATAAATTGGTATAAAGGTGTAAACTATTTAATATTTGTTTGTCATACATGAACGCTAACGTAGTTATAGTCTTAGCTTTTGGGACTTAGAGAAGTAAACTTAGGAAATCAGTAAGGGTTTTTGCAGCTTTTATCTACTTCAGTGAAAGTTGAGGCAACTTTTACTTGATGCAACCCTGGAAGTGTTCAGTGAGAAGAACACACGGTTACTGGCCGCATATACTGCACCGTGCTTTGCACAGTGCCTTCAGCTCTGGGGATATGCGCATGTGACCGTCTGGGAGAAGGGGAGTGTGAATGGACGGCTTTCACACGCTTCTGTCTTGCTGGGGTATGTAGTCAACAGTTTAGGCACCAAAAAAGGATGTCGGTTTAAACTTAACCTTATTAAAGTGAACAGTGCTTGTTTCTGGCTTGGAAAATCTGGAAAAGCAGCAGCTCTGGCCTTGGCCCCAGACACATCACCACACAGCTGGGAGGTGACCCACATTCCAGTTGAGGACAATCCCCATCTCCCCTTGTGACGTGAAATTCACTTGGAAATGTTGAAGCATACTGAGGGGAGCAAAAGCAAAACATTTTCTTTTGCTACTGACACCTTGGTCTCTCACACCAAAAGAAATCTTGACAGCGAAGCAACAGTTGAGATGGGAAACTACATTGTGCACGTGCCTCACTGAGGTGGAAAAGTAGAGCAGAATTTCCTCGCATGCTTTCTCCACTGTGTCGCTTCAGACCCTTAGCTTGCAGGTTCACAGAAGAGAAACAGTCCTTGCAGCTGTAGCTGATGGTGAGGATTCAGGACACGGTGGGAGTGAGAGAGGGCCTGGAGCCTGACTTCCCTGAATCCGTCACCAGGTACAGAGAAGGGGTGTGTCTCACCTGTTCCTTTGCCTGTGGGGAGCCATCCAGTGTGTGCGGTTACTGGACATGGGCATCTGTGGGGTTGGTTGGGATTGTGCAGACTTGACCTCTTGCCCCATAGTTTTCATCCCTGTCCTGCTGCGACTTCCATGTGGGTTATTGTGCAAATTCTACCCAGAGGAGCGCATTAGCATCATTCCTTTGCTGGAGGCCAGATTGTCTGTGCCTGGTTTCTGTGAGCCCCTCTACTGCCACCCAGCGTCCAGCGATGCTGTAGTGCCACAGCCATCCTTGGAGTGAGACAAGACACCTAGTTTCAAGCTTTGGGGAAATTAGCCCACTAGGATGTGCTGTTGCTCCCTGTGCCCAAGGGGCCCGCTTCATTCTAGAGTCTGCTGAACCCCCAAACAACTTATTTCCATTGGGAAGAGATGGCCAGGCCCGGCAGCAACAGTTTCATCTGGGGCAGTGTCCTGGCCACAGGCAGCTATTCCTGCTGCTGCTAAGGTTTAAGCCAGCTGCCGCGGGTGACAGCTTTCCTCCCAACAAGCAAGCCCCAAGGGTGCAGGTGCTGAAGTAAGCGGTGTGGACAGAATGGCGCCCCTCCTGTCCAGCGGACAGATGGGAGGGGACTGGGTGAGGCACCTCTGGCGGTGACAGGGTCAGTGCTACCGGGATGACATCACCGGTGACCAGCAGAGAGCTCAGCAGCTTGCAGGTTTGTCTCATCCCTGAAAGGCAGAGCTGCTGTTTTTCTAGAATAGGTTTTGTTTCCCTTTGGTCACAGAGTTATCCCCTGGCCGCCTGTTAATGTATACATGACACTGTTCACTAAAAATTGCACTTGCACGTTTACGTCTTAGCTGTGCTGAAACATGAGTTTCTCTTTCACTGCCATTCCAGCAGGGCTGACCCGAGTCCAGCACCGCCGATGTGGTTGCCACTCGCAGTGGGACAGAAGTGCATGCAGGTTCCCGGGGCGGCTGCTGGGTAGAACTTTGGGCATGTTTTGAACATTTTTCCTCAAAGTACAACGGAGGCTTCAATATGTGTCACAGGACACCAGCAGGTAAGCTGTGGGCAACTGGCCATTGACTTGTCCCAGTTATAGAACATTTTATCCATAATTTACTTATTCGTGTTTGTATACTCTTTAAAGAGTAGGTAAAGGATAATGAAGGTTGGCTTATAAGAGAAGCAGCTAATTTTATAAAATGCCATCTTCGTGGTTAAGGAAGGCAAATACCTTTTTTAGTGTATTACATTAATTTCCTATTACTGCTCTTGGGTAATAGGTGACTTTAGTCACGTGTCTTGGAAATGTCCAGGGTTTTGAGGGGATGGAGGTGATGCTGGGAAAAGGACGCAAAACTGAAGAGAGGAGAAATAAGTTCCAGAGATCTATTTTACAACTTGTTGACTAAAGTTAACAACATATTGCATACTTAAAAATTGCTAAGAGTAGAACTTAAATGTTCTCACCTCAGAAAAATGATAAATATGTGAGGTAATGAATATGGTAAGTAGCTCAATTTAGCTATTTCACAGAACATACATATTTGAAATCATCATTTTTTACATAATAAATACATACAAATTTTTTTGCCAAATAAATATATAATTTTGAATAAATTTACCAGGCAGGTTTGATAAACACTTAGCAATTCTTTAATACTTAATTTTTTAGAGCAGTTTTATATTTATAGATTAATTGTGCATAACATATATTAAGTATTCATGTATTTTTTTATTTATCTCCCCAACACACAGTTTCTCCAATTAGTAACATCTTGCATTAGTGAAGTACATTTGTTAAAATTAATGGGCCAATATTGATACAATATGTTAACCTATGTGCATGATTTCTATTAGGATTAACTCTTTGTGTTATATGGTTTCACGGGTTTTGACAAATGAAGAATATACAGAATAGTTTCACTTCCCCAAATCTTGTAGTACATTAGGAAATAATTTTCTAAAATAATTGAAATGAAAAACTTACTGTACAGACTAAACAATGGAAGAGACAGAATTTAAGAGAAAATTAATGAATTAGAATGTACTTTTAAGGGCCGATCCTGAGGCTCACTTGGGAGAGTGTGGTGCTGGGAGTGCTGAGGCCACGGGTTTGGATCCTATATTGGGATGGCCCGTGCGCTCACTGGCCGAGCATGGTGCAGGCGACACCAAGCCAAAGGTTGCGATTCCCTTACTGTTCACAAAAAAAAAAAAAGAATGTGTTTTTAAGTATTTTACCCCCTTGGAATAAAGTATCTATGAACAGATAAAAAAAAAAAAGTTGACACATGGAGGAGTGAGACGCTTCAACAAACATGTACTTGCATTCCTGTATGCAGAAAATACAGTAAATTTGGAAGAGTCATATTTGAAGTAAAAATGTTAGCATTTTTGTAAAATTTTAGGAAGACATGATTTTACTTGTACAGAAAGACCAAGGTTCTAAAGATACATTAAAATAAATGCACAACAGCAAAGACCAGAAAATATCTCCCAAACAAAAAATTGAAACACAGATTACTTAAAATATGACAACAATATTTACTGAAGGTCAGAAAACAATACCACTATTAGAGGAGAAATGTCATGTACAAAAGACTAACAGACATTTAATAGTTCTAACCACTATGGATACTTCATTGATTCTTTGGGAGAAAATGCCTTCTCCATTATTTTATTTTATTTATTTTTTATAGAGTGGTTTCATTTTAATTTTTGTTTTAGAATGTTGTTATGTATGCAGATGTTCATTAGTGGATTAATAGCTAATAACTAAACAAATGAAATCATTGAACAAGCTTTAATTAAGTAATGAGGATATAATAGATTATTTGAGGAAGTAGTTATGTGCACAACTGTATCCCATGTCCTCCTGATATGCATTAATACACTAGAAGACATATACGTACATTTTTAAAAATTTGTCTAGATTACCTACTATGAGTCATTACATTCATGGTTCTTGGTACTGATTCCTACAGAAACTGTATGGAAATGTATGGGTACATTTCCAGTTGTGACAATGACGAGTGTGTGTATGATGGGGCTGAAGGTTGAATGGGGGTAAGAGTGTGTGATTTGGCCTTAGTGAGCCAATACTAAGTATGCTCAATATTTTGCAATGTTCAGGATAGATCTGCACAAATGAGGAATTACCCTGTCAATGGGCCAATAACACCCTCATTGCAGAGTCCATCTCATTGATACATCAATAGCATATCAACCAATATCATTCTTGCCTTCATATATTTATTCACAAATATTTTATCTAATATTTTATTACAGGCATTTACCTGGGCAATAAGAATATAAGGAAGAAAAAAATCACTTTCTTCAGAGCCCCAAAATTCACAAGAGTAGACATAAAAGGGAACAAATTAATTTATATGCTAACATTTCTTTTCAGTGAAAATGATTTAGGCATGATTTTCCTCTTTCCAAAATCTTGCAGTGCTTTTGTCTGTGTATCAATGCAGGATAAATTATTCATACAGGAAAATATGGTCGCTCAGGTATTTATATTCTTTTTTGCTTACATTCGCCAATCCTAAATTCTAGACTTTCAACTAACAAAATATCATACTCTGTTCAGAAGATGGATAAGTTTAGAAAACTTTTATCCTGTTAGTTTAGGCTCCCAAGGTTGAGTTGTCTTTCCAGGTTGGGAGACTCGGGGCATACCAAACCACTTCTTGGGTGATAGAGCACAATGTTGTAAAGGCAAGGCTATACACCAATGCTTTTACTTTTCTGGGCAAAAGAGAAAGTTTTATCAGGCTTTAGGGTATTAATTCATGGCTATCATTTAGGGTCACAATCCTATAGGAATATCAAATATTTTCTTACATGCAATAAATACCAACAAATACATTTTTTAACAATTGAATTGTTGTACACAGAATTCTAAGACAGTTCCAAGATTCTTCCCCCCTGGTTATATGTTCTGTATAATTTCTTCTCCTTGAGGCTGTTGGCTAAAAACGGATGCAATTTCATTCCAATTATTAAGAGGTTATATGGAAAGGTGAAGGAATTTAGCAAATATAATTCAGGCCTCTTATCAGTTGGCTTATTCGCTTGTTTGGCCCTGACTTTATAAGGAATGTATTTTTTTTTTCCATACCTAATTAATGTGTTTAAATATAAGAAAACAAGTTTTGCTATTTTGCTACTTTTATTTCCAGAATTTAACAGAAATAAAAATTATGTAATTTAATTTTCAAGTTCAGGTCTAGTCTAGCCATATTCCTTTTTCCCATGCCATTTCTTTTGGGATGCCAAAGTTACCAGAACTCAGACGACCTTGATTGGTTGTTTCTTCAGCACCATTTTTCAACGCCCTTTAAGGCATGAACTTTAAAGGAGGGTCCAGGTCATTTCTAAAGAGAAAAAGTCAAAACAAAGTAGATCCTTCTGTTGGTCTTGAAGAAGGAAAACCCAGCCATGTCGTGAACTGCCTACGTACACAGTAATGTGGCAAGTGGTGGTGGGTGCCCTCAAGGAGCTGAGAGAAGTTTCTAGCCAATAGCTAGCAAGAATATGGGAAACTCAGTCCGACAGCTGCAAGAAACTAAGTTCAGCCGATGACCACTCAAGCTTGGAAGAGGACCCCACAGGTGAGATCCCAGGTGTGGTCAGCACCTTTGTTTCACCCTCGTGAGAAACTAAGCAGAGGACCAGTTGATCTCTACTCAGACTCCTGGACCATGGAAATTGTGAGATAAGCAATGTGTGTTAAGTTGCTAAATTTGTGGTAATTTGTTACACTGCAGAAGAAAACTAATTTCCATTCAAACCCATGAAATTTGTAAATTCTTCACAGTAGAAGAATTCACTTTGTAAGAGTCAATGAAAGATCATTGAACATGCAAATTCTTCCCACTGGAGTACATACACCATTTCCAATGAAACAAGTTCCTCAAATCACACCCATTTCCTCTGAATGTCCCCTTCCTGACAGACCATGATTTAAATTTTCTCTTGAAAATAATCAGTTAATTATCAAGCTTCTAAAACGTTCTCTGTGAAATAATCACCTGAAATATGTAATGAAGCATTTTGTCAGAACTGCCCCAGGATAATCTACTATATTTTATCATGTTTTGTTAATTAATGTGTTGACGATATGTGCCTCATTTAGGAAAATAAATAGAAGCTAATATTCTGATGAAGTGTTAACAAGAGATATACCTTATTATATGCACTACTGTGGAATATAGGGACAAAATTCTATGATATAAAAACCATGAGATTAGGGACTCTGTTCTGATTATAGTTATATCTCCAGAACTTAGAAAAAGCCTGAGACACTGCAGGAGCTCAATGAATACTCACCGAATGTTAAACCAACCCCAGTTGAGGAACACCTGACTGCCTGATATTTCCCGGAGAACATGAGAGTTTAAGCTGAGTAATATAAAAAGGGAATACTGGTAGTCTATCAAGTATCTAAAAAAGGGAAAGATCAAAATGAAGAAGAAGAAGAAGAAGAAAAAGAAGGAGGGGAGAGGATATTCCAGGTAGGTGCAAGAGGATTTGCAAAGACACAAGGACCTGAGAAAACATTTCATTTCGTAACGTGTAATAAATAGTACAACTATAGCACATAGAATGATGAGGAGGAAAATAAAGCTAGAAGGTGTTAAAACCATTTATGTTATATTTGTCATTCCCAGTCATCTCCATAAATAAAAAAATAGAGAATAATAAATGAAGAGATATTATTTGCTTATAGTTTCTTATATAATTAAATATTATAATATGGATTTAAAGTCGACTATAATTATTTACATCAAAAGTAATTACTTTTTTCTGTGTTCATTATGGAATTTACTTCAAAAAGACAGAAACGCATGGATAAATCAAGCTATGGGGCCCAGTTTTTCAGTGTTCCTCCACTGTTCAATATACAAAGCATTAAATCAAACATTACCCCCACCAGTTATGGAGCCAAACTCTTTTAAACTTTTCCTTATAGCAGCCCCTTTTAATATCCCTTTTAGAACTTGTGAAAGTTCTGGACTGGAGGACCTAAGATTCTCAGAAGCTTGGAGTTTTGATAGGCATGCTCTAAATTGTTACTATTAAGTATGCTCAAATATAGTAATGCAACATTAAATACTTAAATTTAATAACTTAAAATTGAAAATAAGTTGACAAATACAAGATCTACCTATGGCAAAGTGGAGAGACAGAAGTATAAAAATAAAAATGAAGTAGATAGGCTCATTTGTTGATATCTCCCCAGTATTTATATATTTTAAAGTTAATAAATTCATGCCTGTTTCATGCATTCTTTCAGCAAATCAAATATTATGTATTCCTGTTGTTAGTCACTGCACTGGCTAGTGTTGCAAAACTAAAGGAGACAGTTGAAATTCTTGCCTATTTGAGTCTCTAATTGTAGAGACATTTTTATAAAAGGTATATGTCAACAAAATGATTACATGTAATTAAATATTATAAAAAGTTCTATGAAAAACATAAACAAGGGGATGAGTTAGAGAATAAATTAAGATGCTACCTTATATAGGGAAATCAAGCAAAGGCACATTCGAGGATGCGGCATTTAATCTGAAACTCTTAGGTTACAGAGAAGCTGGTTACAAATCCAGTGTAGGGAATAGTATTCCTGGTTTAAAAATATAAATGAATAAATAAATAAAATGAAACATCATGTGCAAAGGCCTTGAATTGGGGAAGAACTTGTTATACTAGAAAAACAAAAAGACCATTGTGGCTATGGGGGGGAAAGTGAGAAATAACAAACTCTCTGAATCCTATATTGTACCACCAGAGTTTTATATCAATATCACCTTTGGGACATGAATATTAAATCCAAAATGGCCTCAGCAGCAGCAGCAACAACAAAATACACATCATTCCTCACCTCAACATTCTGATACAGACCTCTGGGGCGGAAGCTGATATGGGGAAGAACACTCTAGAATTCTTGTCTTTGCAGATCAGAGATTCTGGTAAGTAAATGAAGGAACTATCTATGGGACTTCAGTGTTAAAAGCCTACAGTGTTAGTAAGTTACAGGCAGTTACAGGAAGTGAGAAAAGCAGCAAGCCAATTACTATCTTATCTCTGTCGGTGTTTTTGGCTGAACAGCCTACCTAAAATTTATATACAGGTTTGGTATGCATAATTTAAAATAAATATGAAAAGTATTTTTAAAAGGTCAGTGAAATGAAACAACTGAAAATAATGGCTGAAGATTTGAATATTGTCTGCCCAGATAAGGTTATATTTTTGACAGTAGTATCATTTTCTTCAGTTGTTCAGGAACTAGGGATTTGTACCAAATGACGCTGAGTATTTTGATGTCATGGAAGGTGGTGTGATGCATTTTTGTTTTGTTATTTCATTTTTCTCACTTGCAACTCTAATAAAAATTATTTCCTTATGCTCAGCTCTCCTGGCATCTAAGAGAAGTCTTGGAGTTGGAACTTATTAAGGATATGCTGCAATGTCTAATTCTCACAAGGTATTCATTGATTCTCTTCTGTCTTTGTCTTAGTAGCATGATCTCCTTCCCATCAATGTATTCAACACCTGATGGCCTCCTGGAGAGAATGCAATACTCCAGAAATATCTTAGACACTTTTAGAAACATAAAGCAATGCTTTAACATGTTCATTTTTACTAGGCCTGGGAAAATCACCTTAAAATTGCCAAATGTCTTTTGGGTAAATATTCCAGCATTCCTATGTTCAGCACTGTCATTTTGCTGCGCAATTGTCTGGGAATATGAAACCAGCACCTATTATCCAGTAAGGTAAGAGATAATTGCCCTCATCTGTGATGAAGGGTACACATGTTGAATAGAAAATGTTGCAGTACATGTCAGAATTGCTACTTGTTTACTATGCAAATAGAAGCGTTTTTATTCTATGGCATAGTTCTACTGAGCTCCTTATTTTTAAGTACTCCATCCAAAGAATAACTTATAAAGACATAAGTTAAGATTTCTTCCTAGCAGCTTACTGGCTAATGTAGTAGAAGATTAGCAGAAGATTTGGGGGTTTCTTTGTTATTTGCATTTCAATCAGAATGCCAATATTATTTCCATAGAATGTATATGTTAAAAAATACACATAGACATACATACCATATCTGAATCCTAGTTAAACATTTTATTATAAACATAATAGGATGTGCACTGTAAATAATTTGGCTTATTTAGAAAATAAAAATTATTTATAATACTATCACTCAAAAATTACCATAACTAACAATTCAGTCTGTAACTTATAGACTTTTACGTAGGCATATTTATTTATACAGATATTCATATCATGCTTTATCCAATCAAATTAATTGCACAGGCATTGATGACATTTTATATTCTTGGAGAAAATATATTTAATAAAATAAGAGTATAGTGTATTTATCATATGTTAGCTTTCTATGTCGATGTACCCACAAAAGAAAATATATACTTATTTCTTATTTAAGTTCTACTCTTTAGACATTAAACATAAATATTCTTCCTCTATTTCTCATGTAATGTCAAGTATTCAGACTCTTAAGCTACGTTCTTAAAATATTGTAATATACATTTACTAACTAGAAAAGATAATTTGCAAATTACCTTTTCTGAGTCAGTTTTGTTATCTGTAAATGTGGAAAGTAATAGTACTATATCACATAGTTTTTGTTATTCAGATGAAAATACACGCTCATATGAAGATACTATCAGTTTTTGTCATGTAGTAAGTGCTCAAAAAAGTTAATTTAATGATTAATACAGTTACTGTCAGCATACAGTTTTATGCTTATGTGTTATTACATCCGAACAATAAATTCTTAGATATAGTATTACTAAAACAAGAGTGTGGCGCAGTCCTGCTGACAAAGCCAACTGCAGAGCTAGGGCTGCACAGACCCCCCCGAGCTCATTCACAAACCCTTCACATGCAGGTCTGTGAGCTAGGTAACTGGACAAAAAGATCCTTGAAGCCTTGGTTGAAGAAGGAATAGTCTTTATTCACCACACACACAGCACTATGAACTAAGTAGTCCACAGAGAAACTCAGAAACTCAACTGCTACCCACAAAGTCCAAAGAAAAACTGAAACTGAGCAGCTGCCAGCAGAGTAAACATGCTCTATTTTTAGACACGAACTCTCTGCTGGCCAGCTTGCTTCAAACTGCACTTCTGAAGTTGCAATTCACTAGAAAAATACATGGGTGCACTTGAGCACTAACTCCACCCACACACAACTTGTTTACAAGAAATGTTGAGGGAGCCTGACTAAACTATTCTATTTTCCCCACAAAGAGGAAGAACAATGTTGCTAAATGGCCATCCTGTCATAATTTGTGATTTTTATTTTCTTTTTAAAACTTGTGCTTTTTAAGCCAGTGTTTCTGAAGTCTGCCTTGCAACGTTTTGCAAGAAAATTTTTTTCTTCTTCTTTTGTCTAGAATGTTCCTTTGACAAGACACATGGAAAGAAGTCAGAAAGCAGAAGAATGAGACAGTAGAAATGGCAAATCAGAGAGAAGACATTTAAACAGAAGTTATTTCACATGATAGAAACAGTAGAAGCAGAAACCCAGAGTAGCTGGACCGGTCTAATGGTGGAGTATCAGAGTCAGAGAGAATGGGGTCTGTGGCTCACACAGCTGCATAGAGACATGGAGCTAGAGATGCCCTAAATTCTGAAACACAATGTGAGTTTTCTGCGAGCCCTATTATTTGGTTGCTCAGACCATTTTCTGTCTCTTACTTTCACTGAAAATAAACTTCTATTACCTAAGGTAGTCCAATCATGTTTCTGTTTCCTGACACTTGAAAGAAACCTAACTTAGCCAGGATGTATAAAGCAGCAGCAGAATGTTAACCAGGCTGAAGATAAACAAACACGAGGAGCCCTCTGTCAACACTACAAAGTACGACCCACATCCAGCAGGCATTAGAAAGACATGGTACAGCACTTCTTTAAGTAGCAGACTGATGTGCTGTGGACAGGCCAGATGTCTTTTTTTTAACTAAACTTAGAGGCAGTGAATCTTAGTGAATCTAAGATGTCCTGAGAAATCTTAGGAAAGGGATTCATCAGAAAGATACTGAACAGTTGGAATGATCCAAAATTTTAGATTAGTGAACATCAAAGTTACTCCATACATTTCAGGTACGAATATAGTAAACTATGATTGCAGGTGGAGGAGGAGGAATGGTAGACTCAGTTTGCAGATGGGTTATGATAAAAGAAAATACTCAGCTTTTGGCATAAGTTCCAGATGCTTCAGGGACACACTGGTATTTGCGTTGGAAACGTAGTGAAGAAGTGTTTCTCAGAATCACAGATTGCATGCCATCAGTTCTGAAGCATGAAAAGAAGATGTGGACCTTTTTCACTGAGAAGCTACAATATTTGTAGTAGCAGCAACATAGGCCACAGACTACATCTCAGCATCTTGAACAAGCTCACATAATCAAATATATCACCAAAAATATTGTGGAAAAGAAAAAACAACACAGTGTTTCTAAAGAAGAAAGAACAAATTTTCACCATTGCTTTACATTAGTTTAACCTAAAATGGATATTTAAAAAAACTTATTTGTTTTCTGAATCTTAGAAAATAACATAATAGAACTTGTCACAAATGCTAAATATCTTTATGTAAATCATTTTTCGTAGCTAAGTAAAAAAATTACAATAAAAGATTTTCTGTCCGTCCATAAAAACAATGACTAAGTTTTCTACATTTTTGTAGAGTTTACGATTACAATCAACAGTGTCCCTAATTGGTACACTGTTGATAGTTGATTTTAATTATAACTGTAGTCATTTTCTTTTAAAAAAAAAACAACCAAAAATCAGTTTTTACGTGAGAAAAATCAGGTTCCAAAAGGATTATAAAATTAGGTAACATTTATAAATGCACCGACTATAATTATTAAACTAATTAACTTCTTAAAGCAGTTATTTTATTTCTTCCTTTTTCATCTTTAATTTTATAGACGTGAAGTGTTTGTGAAAAGACATCAATTTATAATAAAAAGTATTCATTCTAATAAATGTTTTGAATCATTTCTGGCCTTATTCTAAAGAGATTCTTGCAATTAAAGTGAACTGCATAATACCAAGGTTGGGTAACATTTGCTATAGAAAATAGCAGAAAAACAAAAAAGGGACCCCAAAGAATATGTGAATTTCTTCAAGAATGCAGTGGACTAAGGGAATATCTAAGCATCCAGGTAAAACCGAGTCAACACAAATCACCTCTTTTTATAGAATCAATTGTAGAATACACTGTTTTTAGGTAAAATATTGCTGAAACCTAGCACATGTAAAGAGTTTAAACTGTTTTAATTTACGTTGAAAAAATCAAGTTTTGCTGAAATTGGCAGAGATTAAATTTAGTAGACTGTGCATGGCCACTTTGGTTTTCAAATCCTATTTACTTGAAAATTATTTTATTTAAATAACAAATGCCTCTCTTGGTCAACAGAAATGTCCATTTTCTATCATAACTAAATAAAAAGATAAAACAAACAAGAACAAAGATGTAAAAGCCATTTTGAACAATATTAAATATAATCCTAAAATATTGTTATTTCAAATAAATTACATTAAGCCTCACATTGCTGGTAAGTACTGTAATTTTCTTTTGTGATGGACAAATACTTATAGCATGAACATTGTGGAAAGACACCATTTGCAGAGAATAATAAATTTAGGAAAAATACATAAGCCTTCATTACAGTGATTTTCAAGGATGTATAATTATGTAAAAAAGAGCTCCTTATGTTTTATGTATAGCCAAATTATGTAAAACAAAGACTCATCACCAAACTAAACACATTTTTAGAACAAAGAGGAGAAATAGAGAAAGAAATACCAAATGATTAAAACAGAAATATATCCATGAGAATTCAAATGGAGATTAAACTTGATGAGAAACACTAGAGGTATTTCCACCAAGATCAGGAACAAGGCAAGGATGCCCACTACCTGCATTATTACTCGACATTTTACTAGCGGTAATAACCAATACAATTAGAAAGTGAAATCAATTAGAGGCAATGCAATGAAGGAGGAAATAAAACAATTTCTACTTACAGATGATATATCCGGGAAACCTCAGAGAGTCAATGATAACACAAAGTCAAAAAACAAACAATTCAAAAAAGAAGTAGGATAAAAGCTAATTATAAAAAAATCTACTGCCTTCAAATTCATGACAAATAAACAACTAGAGAACATACATTCAAAAAAAAACCATATTTATACTAGCATCAGAGAAGTTTTAATGCTTAGGAATAGATTTACTGAGAACTATGCAAACTCAAAACAAGAAAACATTTTAAAAAATTTTTATAGCTTTTCTTTTGTCCTATCTTTTTCATGCTAGTCGTCCATCTACCAACCAGAACCAAGGTGGGTTTACTATTAATTGTAAGAAACTATATTTTAATATAGGCCCAAACTATATTTTGTCTATGCAGCACGATGGCTTAAATAGATTTCTTGGACTTTTAAAAAGCAATTGGTATTCACAGGACAAAGTCTCAGCCTTGTAGCCCTATAACTAAAAAATTTAAAATACTAAATTGTGACATGAAGTTTTCATTGATAAAGTTACATAAAATTCAATTTATTTTTTAAATTCTTTTCCAAAAGGTGAGTTAATAGAGATATGTATTTTAAAAGTAAATAATTTTTACTATATCTATGATATGTTAATAATTAGGAAAAAATATCATTTGACCTGTTTTAGTGTTCCAAAATATACTACATATAAATGGTCTTTAGACTAGTCTATAAAAATACAGTAAATAGCTTTTACATTTCAAATATAATGTCTAAAGAGTAAGGTGATTTTCTGGAATAAGTTACCTAAATTAAATAAGGAAAGGCTAATTCTATCTTCCACATCTGAACTTTACCAAAGTGATAGGTCTGAAGAAAAGAATTTAAGTTTTTTTTTCCTATTGGTTGCTTTAAAATCTTCATTTGAGATCATCTTTTTTGAGAAGCAACCCTACATTTCCTCCATATCAGATATAGGCTTTGGAAAACGTGCTGAATACATCCAAGGAATTAAAGACACAGTTGAGAAATTTGTCAGAAAAATGAGCACATCACAAAAATTAATTATTTTCTTGGCTCCAGTCAGATACAACAAGAACGCCGGCACCTGGTCATCTTTAGTGAATTTTGACACCACCACATACACTTGAGACTCTTCATATCCGGCAAATTGTCCTGAAGACAATGAGTTCATCATTCTTTGAGACAATCACACAAGATGCAAAATTGAGAAAGTGGTCCTGGCAAACTTTAATTTATTAAAAAATTTCCCTAGGATTTTCTAGATTGTGACTTGCTATGTATTTTCTCTATACAGAAAAAGAACAAAAAGGGGGGGACCTCTATGGGAATTGTACAATATACCTGGAAATTACTTGTAAAATATTGAATTTTCCGTTTATCTATCAGTCAATCTAGTAAGGATAAAAGTAACCCAGGTAATAAAGTGAATTTATAAATTTATAAACCATACAAGTTATTTCAGAACAATTTGAGGTCCATTTTAAAAAGTCACTAATGATTCTAATACAATACAGATTAATTTTGACAAAAAAAAGGACTTATTTTATACGATGGACTTTAAAGGTTAAAAAAAAAAAGAAAGAAAACACCGCTAAAAATGCCCATCACCATAGTTATTTTCCACAAAGAAATAATAAGATGGGGGAAGGTTTTATGCAAAATTCCATAGACTTCTTTTTGTCAGTCAGTCCATTTATCAGTTTTGCTAATGAACTGTTAGGAATTCTTTCTGAAGTGTGAGGTGTCTTGTATGTAGTAACAGCATTCTTTTGAATAGAAGTTAAGATTTGCTCCATTTCCAGGGAATAGATGCAGAAATGATGAAATGGAAGATTATCTGTACCTGAACTCTTTGGTAGCAATTCCACAGCAGTTAATTCAAGAGCCAAAAGAGAGGGTAAAGTATACTAAATATATTAGTAAAATTTGGATTTTTTAAAAAAATTTTTACATTCTTTAAAAAAATTTTTATTTATTTATTTTGAATATTCATGAGATATAAAGATGTGGGGGTCAGATTCATATTGGGGACATACCCATTACCAGAAATTGCTTTTGTACCCTTTGTCCCCTTGCAATTATCCCCCAACTTCTCTCCCCTTTTCCCTCTCCCCTCAATTCCAATTTGTAGCCCCAGGAATGTCCCTCCCTCTGTTAGATCACAGCACTACTGAGGCTAAGTATAAAAAAACAGGTCTTTCTTTCCTGCCTTCCTTTCTCTCTTAGCTCCCACATAGAGTGAGCACGAGGTATTTATCCCTCTGTGCTTTGCTTGTTTCACTCAACACAAGTTGCTGAAGGTTCATCCATGTTGTTGCAAAAGGAAGTATTTCATTCTTTTCTATGGCAGAGTAGCATTCCATAGTGTATATACACCACAGTTTCCTTTTCCAATCATCTATTAATGGATATTTAGGTTGGTTCCATATCTTGGCTATTGTAAACAGAGCTGAAATAAACATGAGAGTGCAGGTATCTGTTCGACATGATGATTTCCATCCCTCTGGATTGCTGGATCATATGGAAGATCTATGTGTAGTTGCTTGAGAAAACTCCAAATTGTTTCCCAAAGTGGTTGCACTAATTTACACTCCCACCAACAGTGCAGTAGTGTTTCCTTCTCTCCACACCCTCGTCAGCATTTGTTATTTGCTGTCTTTTTGATTATAGCCAGTCTAACTGGAGTGAGGCGACATCTTAATGTGGTTTTAATTTGCATTTCCCTGATGACTAGTGATGTCGAGCATTTTTTCATGCCTCTGTTGGCCACTTGTATGTCTTCCTTTGAAAAATGTCTATTCAGCTCCTTTGCCTGTTTTTAATTGGGTCTTTTTTTTTTTTTTTACTATATAATTGCTTGAGTTGTTAAGTGTATTCTGGATATTAGTCCCTTGTCGGATGCATAGTTGGCAAAAAATTTCTCCCACTCTGTAGGTTGTCTTTTCACTCTGTTGATTGTTTCTTTTGCTGTGCAGAAACTTTTAGTTTGATATAGTCCCATTTGTTCATTTTTTCTTTTTCTGCTTGTGCTTTTGGGCTCATGTTCATAAAGCCTGTGCCCTGACCTAACTGCTGGTGTGTCACCTGTATTTTCCCTTAGTAATTTTACTGTTTCGGGTCTTATACCTAGGTATTTAATCCATTTTGAGTTGATTTTAGTGTATGGTGAGAGATGCATATGTAGTTTCATTCTTCTGCATTCTGGATATACTTGGTAAGTTATAGGGTATATAGTGCACTATGTCAGATATGTTAGAAAGAGGGAAGATTGGATTCCTAAGCTTCAGTAAAAATAAAATAAAAAATAAATTTAAAATTAGAACAGAAATGTGGATTTTGGGGTCTTGAAGACTGTATTGTTCCTCTGATCTAAATGTTTGTTTCCTCTTAAAATTGATATGTTGAAATCCTTTGGGCTACTAAGTCAGAATTTGGCATTTGGGTATGCCAGAGTGGCTGGTAACTGGGGAAAGAAGAGAATCTGTTGCTTGGGGTGGTGAGTGTCTTTAAATCTCTTTACAATTTTGCTCTAATCCTTGAATGACACTTAAACTGTATTATAGTAGAAAAGCCCAGAGAAATACATGAACCTGGAGGCTAAAAATTTGGGTAGAAAATTCTATTGTTGCCTAGCAAAGGGATAGAGTTTGGAGTTGGAGGAAATTAGTTAAAGACTGTTGGATTCTCATTGAAATTCCCTAAGTACCATACTTTAGATATAAGGAACACATTACTGCACTAAGGGCTATGTGCTAGGCCTAAAGGCAAAAATAGAATAACAAAGCTTAGAAATATCCCCTGTACAAGATCAACTTTGCTACCTGATTAACAAAAAATAAAAGTCAATACTTTTCAGAGAAAAATAACAGACCTTAGCCTCTATAACACATCTTAATATACAATATACAATCAAAAAATTACTAGACATGAGGAAATCAAAGAAAATTTGACCCAGAGTCCAGAGAGAAATTGTCAATAGAAATAGACTCACAAATTAAATATTTAAATTAAGAGCCAAAGATTTAAAAGTGATGATGACAAGGATGTCAATAATTCTACAGAAAACGATTGGTGTATAGGTGAACATAAGAACTCTTAAGACAGATATAAAATCTAAAAACTAACCAAATTAACATCCAAAAAGTAAGAATATTAAATATCTGAATTTTAAAAAATCTACTGGCACAAAATAAAAAAGCATCAATGAACGTTACGATTGATAAATGGAAATTACCTGAGAAAAAAGACAAGGGAAAAAAATGAACAGATTTTCAATAGATGTAACATTGCCTGTTGCCTACAGGGCAGGACGACTAAGAACGTGAGTTGATTTCTCATCAGCAACAATGAAGGCCAGGAGAAAATATAGTGACAGCTTTAAAGTTCTGGGACAATAAAAACAAAACACAAAACTGTACATCTAAAATTCTATATCTGGAGAAAATAGCTTCTGATGGTAGGCGACAGCAACTGCTCTGTTCCCTGTTACAGTGTACCAGGAACCAAATTTACCCTCCCTCATTAAAGAACTAGAAAACCAGGCAATATGATGAAGCGATATTTTCTAGACATTGCATACCAGGCAGAGCAGAACAGTGATTGCACAGCTGACTACAAGGACACAGGAGAAAGAAGACAAACAGAGCCCGATGACTTTGCCAAGTGGAGAAGAAAAGAGACTGGAGTTTAGACAGGCCAAGGTGGCCAGAATTCGCAGAAAGCAGGCAGAGGGGATCTGCAGAGGGGTCCCTTTGAGTCTTTGGCTGAGTCTTGATATGTATAAGAGTAAATGGACACTACCTAAGAGCCAGGAAATAACCACTGGTAAATAACAATAGTAATAATTATTACTTTTATTGCATAATTATTTTATTTTACAAAACTATCAGTCAGCAATGTATTGAAATAAAAACCAAACAAAATATCAAAGTGAAAAACTAGCTCTTTACAACAGATATTAAAAATCATATGACTGTCTAGCCCTCCTCATGAAGAAAAAAACCTGAAGTAACTCATTTTACTTGAGGGTCTGCTATGTGCCAGGCATGATGCATTTGCTCCTCATGTGACCCCACTGAAGGAGGTGGGAAGAGGCTGGATTCACAGAAAGGTATTTGTTTGACTGGAGCCTTTCCTTTGTTCTGTCTCTCTGGAACCAAAACATTGGAAAAGAAGTAACTCAGACACTACAGAGAACAGCAGTACTATACAAATAAATATGTTGGGGAAAACATTTTTTAAAATGCCTAGCTCTAATATTTAAATTAAGCTTCTTCCTTTTTAAAAAATTTTTTCTTTTCAATTAAATCTTTTTTTTTCAATAATCCAAAACTTTCTTTGTTACTCGAAGAAAGGGCTTGAGAATACGCTCTCTGGGCAAGTTCATAGCGAAGCTTGTTATTTTAAAGTGTTGTGGCCATAGGCATAAGCACATATGCATCTGTCCACAGTCACACGGCCCTGATCTTTCAGGAACAGCAATTATCCAATTCTTGGTTGATTTCCTCAGACTTTGCCCAAATACCTATTCCTGGAAATAAACAGGCCAAAAAACCCCGTTTTTCTTCACCAGTGTGTTCTAGTATAATTTCAAACACATTTCTTATTCCAACCTAACGTATCTCAATACGGTCCCATTTGTGAGTATGTGATTTTAAAACAACAACAACAACAAACATAAATATTAATTTATTTAACATAAGCCACTATATATAAAACTCCTGAAAATTGAGTGCAGTGTTGTCACTTCATAGAATTATACATACACAATATCTTGGGATATTTAGATACAAGCAAAAAATGTTAATTGTAAATTTATTTTCAGAATAGAGGCAAACCGTTACCAAATTCTGTATAGATCATTTATAGTGAGTGACATTCCTCAAATACCAAATACAAAAGAACCTTTTTGACAAAGCTTAATTGCCCACCTAAATAATATAATATTTAAGTGTGTTTGACATGCTTATTTTACATGCACAGTCATTTCTGTAATGATAGTTATACTTTTAATATACTTTTAATTATATAAATTTTAATGATATGTATAATAGGTATACTTTAATCTATTTAAACTACTTCTAAGCTTAATATATATAATAGGTATAGTTATATAATAGATACACTTTTAATGATAAATAGTTATGCTTTTGGATCTTTCCTACTAAAATGATTGCTACTTTGAAGTTACACTAGGTTAGACAATTTGTTTTCAAAAATGCTTCCTGTCAAGAGGTAAAAGATATTGCTCTTTGTTGTGTTTTCATGCTGGAGTGAAATTTTTCTCTTGCATTTATTTCTAAAGAACTTGTAAAACTGAGCTATGAAGTTTCTTTAAAAAATGGAATAGATGATATGATAAAAAACGGATTTTTCTAAGTGCATCCATGCTTTTAAAATCTGGTTAAAATGATGTCAGCCCATTAGCAAAGCTAGAGTGCATGTTCTTTGCTTTACAGGAGCAATTATTTTATGTACCATATAGCTTCATTTAATAAGGTACATGTGAAAAAGCGTTTCAGAAAGTTTTTATTTCTGGAAAACTAATTTAAAAGTTGGTACATAAGCTTGCTTTATTATTATTCATATGAATATATACCAATAAATATGTATACATAAATGCATAAGACATAAGAGAATTCCCTCGATCATATATGCACATATAGGGAAGTACTTCTACTTTGTTTCCAAAATGGCATATTCATTAAAAGGACATTTTGTTAAAAGTCAAATTTATATAAATGAAAACAAAGTCCTTTAGAAACCAAATAAAATTATTGATGAAAAATTCCTTTTAATGATGTATAGTCACAACAAATAAGCTTGAACACCTTGGTGAAACGTGTGACTTCCTGGGACAATATGTATTACCAAATCCGCCTCAGGTGATGCTTCAGGTTCTGGCAGGAGAATATGGAAGCTTCATTTTTGATCTTTCTTTCCCCTTCTTCTACTAAACACCAGATAAAACAACCAGGATAACAGAATTAAAACAAGCACATACACAAACTTGGATGAGAGCTTAAACAAATATCGTGGCAGGAAATCCCCCCTGAAAATGTGTGGAGTAGCAAATCGCCTAGGAGACAGGAGGAGCGGTGGGAGGACAATGATAGGTCCTACAAGAATGGAGTTCGAAATAATATGTGCTCATTCACAGAAGGCTGGGGCTCCCCTAAATGTGGTGAATGGGCGTGCAACAGAGCAGTGAAACTGAGCACATGACGAAAGAGGGGACAATTCCTCGTGGGCTCCAAATTGGGTGTGAGTGCCAATAAAGGCACCACCAAAGAGCACATTGCATAGAGTAGCTGCAGGTGTCATGAAGTCCAAAGAGTTCTGAGGTGGTTTACACACTTGAAGATTTCAGAAACCTTTAGCAAATATTTGCTGAGGGAGAATTGAGACTGCTCAGGGATGAGGAGCAGAGATAGTGTGGACAAGAGGGATCAGATAGAGGAGGAGGGTTTCAGAGACAGGAGATCTCAACCAGTGCCCACAAAATAGACTCTTCCAGGTAAGAACTTGGCAGTGGGAGAGTCTTCAGTCAACTTATGCTTTGGTTGCCCTGAGACCATGCATCTCACACATATCTAGGTATGTAACAATTTTAAAGACGAAGTTATCTTGTGTTACTAAGAAAGAGCCCTGAGATCTGAACCTGAAATTTGTGGATATCTCAGTAACTAATTGCATTTTTTTCTCTTGCTATATTGTATCTTTACCTTTCTTAAAGTTTTAAAGTAGAATTCACTAAGGAATTTCATCGTTTCTCTTTTTAGAGTCTTGTGAGTATTTTATCTGACCATGTATTATTATTATTATTATTATTATTATTGAATTTTCTTGAAGGATATGTTGGAGATTGCTAGGACTTCATCGACTTTACGGATCACATTGCATGAACTGGATTTTGTCTACTAAGCTTGCTAATACACTGCTTGCTCCTGATGACTGCCAAATCTATATCCAAAACCCAATGCTCTCTCGTGATAAAATAGTCTACCTAACACCTGTACCTGGATGCCCTACATAAATCTTACATTCAGTATGCCTAAAATTGAATTTGCAAGCCCTTGGTTACAGATTCCTGTGACTCTCAGCTCCTAAGTGTTCCCTGAAAGTAGGATCTATTAGCCCAGCTATGGTACATAATTTTATCTGGGGATTCAACCACTTTTCCATCCTCCATTCCCTCTCCAGGCCCAGGCACCATTTCATTTTAGGTCCTTAAACACAGAAGAGATGATTACTTTGTCTGCCTAGACTATTGTTCAATTTGATTGCTTCCAAGTGAGCTGAGGCCACAGCAACAAAGAGCTATTTTTTTTATGAAGAGGTCTGATAGCTTTTCCTACATGACCCACAAACACCAGAGCAGTGATTACCATCCGATTCAGACAAAAGAACATGATTATTTATAGACCATTTACAACATAAAATCCTTCCATGCCTCTGAGGGGATTTGTTCTTTCCAGTACTTATCGCTTTAGATTATAAAAATAATCACATTTAATCTCAAGCATGGCTTCTCTTCTCTTTAGGGAAATGTGGCTCTGGAGTCAGGCTGACTGGCTCCACTATTTTATCCAACTGTGTGATCTCCGACACTTTGCATTACCTTTAAAGGCTTGTTTCTCACTTGTAAAAGTGAATTGATAGAAAATACCTCATAAGGTCATTGTGATTATTAAATATGATAAATTGTAAATGGGTTTATTTTACTTGTTATTAAGAAAAGAATATTCATTCCTACTCAAGTGAACAATTGAAAGTTTCCTAAACATGTCTGAGCACCTAATGCTGTCCATGCTCTTTCCCATGGGACCCGGCATTCACATTTGGATTAATTTGATTCCACCTCACTAAAATCAACTTGAGCATAATGTTGTCCTCAATTATTAGAGTGTAACAACCACTTATTCCTCTGTACATCAAAGCACATTTATACTGCATTTTGGCATCATATTGTCATTTAACTTTTCAAATGTATGTAGTAGAATAAATTAACAAATTTTCAGGTAGCTTAGGAAAAAAACTAGTATAGTTAATATTTCGAAGAGCATGATTAAAATTGTTAGAATCTCAAAGGCAAAATTACCAGGAAATTATTTAAATTTATTTTTTAGCTTTACATTTCTTTTTTAATAAATTTATTTATTTATTTTTTATTTATTTTTTATTTTTTGTGACCGGCCACACCAAGCGCACCGGCCATCCTATAGGATCCGAACCCGCAGCTGGAGCGCTGCAGCGCTCCCAGTGCCACACTCTCCCGAGTGCGCCACGGGGTCGGCCCTAGCTTTACATTTTGAAATAATTACAGAATAATAAAAAGTTTAAGTCATAAAAAGAGTTCCCCTACACATTGTACTCAGAGTCCCCAAATGTTAATATATCATAAAATCTAATGCAATGATCAATATCAGCAAATTAACATTGATACAATACTACTAACTAATTTGCAGACTTTATACAACCTATAAGCTGTTCCACTTGTTCAGGTGCAAGTCCCACATTGCATTTAGTTTCACATCTCTATAATCTCCTAAAATCAGGAAGAGATTTGTCTTCTACAATCTTGACAGGTATAAATAATACTAGCCAATTATTTATAGATGTCCCTGAATTTGGGCTTGTTTTTTCATAAATAAATTAAGATTGTACAGTTTGGACAAAATACACACATGGTATTGTGTCCTTTTTGGTGCATAATATCAAGCAGTGGCTTATTTTAATATTTCCCATTGTCAGTGAAGGTAACATTGATCATATGGCTAAGGTGGCCCCATCATATGTCAGGTTTCTCCACTATAAGTTTCCCCTTTGTAATTAATATTCTCTTGACAGAATGTTTGAGACTATGCAATTGACCTATTACTTATTATACTTTCGTACATTAATTTTAGCATCTATTCATAATTTGTGCTTGCAGCAAACATTACGGTGGTGTTTAGTAAATGTTAATTTTATATTTCAATCAGTCCCTCTTCATTATTGATTATAACTCTACCATAAGGAAGAACTGTCTCTTTACCCGATTTATTTATTTATTCAGTTATTTCTTTATATCAGCATAGACTCATGGATACTTATTTTTTCTAAGGTCATAAACCATTACTATTATTATTATTATTGATTACTTTTTTTTGCAGATTTGGCCATTTGGAGCATCTTCAAACTGTCTACTGCATAATTTTCACATGTCCCCAAAATGTACTGAGCATATTACTTATGACTAATAAGTTTGAGTAATTTTACGTGTATTCTTCACAGTTTTGTTTCTTTTATGAATTATGCATTCATGTTATTAAAAGAAGAACATTCCTGAAAATTATAAATGTTTCTGGAAGATTCATAGTTATTATGCCATCTTGGATCTATATTTCCAAAATTTCGTGAATTCTATAATTTTAAGTACTAACTGCTTCATTATTCTGCTCTCCTCTCTTCCCTTCTGAGAATTATTTTTGTACACTTGCTGGGAAAAATAGGCAAATGCAGTGCATTTTCTGTAATGACCAAAATTTAATTGGAAAAAATAGTGGATCATTATATAGTAACTTAATTTGGCTTCCTCATTCTTTTTTTAAAAAACTTCCTTTTGTTTATTTATTTACTTATGTTTGTTTTTTTTAATTCGTCATTATACAATGTGATCTGTTTTTATGGCCTTTCACCCATCCCTCCGCTCTTCCCCTGCTTCTCTCCCTTTCCCACCCCCACAATCCTCAGTCCTGCTCTGTTCTTAAAAAGTTCAGCAAATTACTGTGATTGTTGTATCTTTTTTTGTTGTTTGTTTGTTTTTTTATTTAGTTTTGTTAGCTCTTTCTGTGTGTGGCTTATTTCACTTAAAATTTTCTCTAAGTTCAACCATGTTTCTATGAATGGCAGTATTTTCTTTGTTTTTATAGCAAAGTAGTATTCCATTGTGTAGATAGACCACATTTTCCTTATCCACTCGTCTGATGATGGGCATTTAGTCTGGTTCCAACTCTTGGCTATTGTAACCAGAGCTGCAATAAACATGGGAGTGCAGATGTCCCTTTGACATGATGACTTCCATTCCTTTGGATATATACTCAGCAGAAGTATTGCTGGGTCATATGACAGTTCTACCTGTAGTTGTTTGAGGAAACTCCATACCATTTTCCATAATGGCTGCACTAATTTACAACCTAAATGACAGTGTAGGAGGCTTCCCCTTTCTCTGCATCCTCACCAGCATTTGTTAGTCCCAGTCTTTTTGACAATAGCCAGCCTAACCAGAGTGGGATGATATCTCAGTGTGGTCTTCATTTGCATTTCCTGGATGCTGAGTGATATTGAGCATTTTTTCATGTGTCTGTTGGCTATTCTTATATCTTCCTTTGAGAAATGCCTATTCAGCTCCTTGGCCCATTTTTTAATTGGCTTATTTGGTTTTTTACTGTTAAGTTGTTTGAGTTCCTTGTATATTCTAGATATTAATCCTTTGCCAGATGCATAATTTGGAAATATTTCTCCCACTCTTTTGGTTGTCTTTATGCTGTTAGTTGTTTCTTATGCTGTGCAGAAGCTTTTTAGTTTGATATAATCCCATTTGTTTGTTTTTCCTTTTGTTGTCGGTGCTTTTGAGATCATATCCATAAAGTCTCTGCCCAGACCTATTTCCTGAAGTGTATCCACTATGTTTTCTTTTCGAAGTTTTATAGTTTCAGGACATATATTTAATTGTTTAATCCATTTATAGTCAAAAGACTTCCTCTTCAATAATGGTTCTGGGAAAAGTGGACATCCATATGTAGAAGAATGAACCTAGACCCATAACTCTCACTGAATATTTTGGCTTCCTCATTCTTATATTCTAAACTCACCCATCCTGCCTCAGCAATTTTTTCCACTTTACAAAATTTTTCTCTATTCCCCAATTATAATTTTTAAAAGATTAGCTATTTCTGATTAATAGATTTTTTCTCCATGGTAACCAGAGAATTTAATTCAGTAAATTTTTTTTAAAAAATGTTTATATAATAATCTTAGAATGTGAAAGTCATTGTAAAATATAAAAGAATCAATGAAAGGATGAAATAAATTACAGTGTGGGGAGAAAATACAATAATTTAGTCAGACTCTCTCTGCTCATGTCTGGCTGGGGGGTTGAGCAGCACATTTCTTGTAAACAAGTTGTGTGGGTGAGTTAGTGTGCTTCCACGTGCACACATGTATCTTTCTAGTTAATTGCTTTAGTGTGTTCTGCAGTTTTGTGAAGCAGGCTAGCAGCAGAGCTCACCTCTAACAGTCCAGCATGTTTACTCTGCTGGCAGCTGCTCAGTTTCAGTTTTTCTTTGGACCTTGCTGGCTGCAGTTGAGTTTTTGAGTTTCTCTTCACACTGCCTAGCTCATAGTGTTGTGTGTGCTGAATAAAGTCTATTCCTACTTCAGCCAAGGCTCCAAGGACCTTTTTGCTGGTTACCTAGCTCATAGACCTGCATGTGAAGTGTTTGTGAGTGTGCTCAAGGGGTCTGTGAGCTCCAGACCCTAGCCCTAGCTCTACACTGGGAGTAAACATATAAAGATGGAAATATCTATATAGCTTTATTTTTAACTAACATGATAATTTTTTGAAACATAAATACAGATCTAGCCTAACAATATATTATATTATTTTATCTTACTATTCCTTTGCCTCAAACTTTGTTTTCTCCAATCAATTTATTTTAAGTGCTTTTGTCACCCCCCTTATATATTTTATTGAATAACTTGCGGGAAGGACAAAATCAGTAAATATCAAAGCTAGATGGACATTAAATGTTTGCTATTCGTTATATTTGTTTCTGCATAAATTTTCCACATTCGTAACTTAACATATGACACTAAAAAGTAGTTTATGTTTAAATCTTACAGCTGCTGTACCATGAGTTATAATAAAAATATAAAATATTTAAAACAAATAATTACAATAGTAGGTCTAATCTACCATGTTTTTAAATAAAAGATAATAAATATCAATTGAAAATGACAATAAATTGAATATTATTGTAAATGACAATAAATATAAGAAAATAACATTTCTTTTACTATTAAACATTTCATATCCTGTGTGATCTTATTTTCTCTCTCCATTATCAGCCAGCAATGGAATAAGGTTTCATCTGACGTGTACTACCTCCAGTTGCCATTTCCAGGTGACCTTTCTCACATTTGATATACTCTTCCTCTTTCTCATCAAGATTTAGCTACTTTTTTGACCCAATGTTTTCTACCCAATTTTTTCAGGTATTTTTATTATTGTACAATCGATCCAATATCTTTTTTTAATGCACTTTCAATTTCCTTTTTTTCTATGTGAATAGAATTTATTATTTAAAGAAATTTTAGGTTCACAAGAAAATTGAACAGAGATTTCCCATGTAACCCCATCCCCACATATACATGGCCTCCCCCTTTAACAACATCCTCTACCAGAGTATATATTTGTTACAAATGATAAACCTCATTATCACCCAAAGTCTATAGCTCCCATTAGGGTTCACTCTTGGTGTTATATATTCCATGAGTTTGGACAATTTATAATGACACGTACCCAGCTTTATAGTATCATACAGAGTAGTTTCATCGACCTAAGAATCCTCTGTTCTCTGCCTGTTTTACCCCTTCTGTCCCTAACCCCTGGCAACTACTGATATTTTTACTGTTTCCAGAATTGGAAGCACACAGTATAGAGCCTTTTCAGATTGGCTTCACTGATTAATAATGCGTTTAAGTTTCCTTCATGGTTGACAGCTCATTTCTTTTTAGTATTGAGTAATATTCCATTGTCTGGCTGTACCACAGTGTGTTTATCCATTCACCTACTGAATGATGTCTTGGTTGTTTCCAAGATTTGGTAGTTATGAATAAAGCTACTGTAAATATCCCTTTGCAAGTTCTGGGTAGACATAAGTTTTCAACTTCTGTGGGTAAATATTCAAGAGTGTGATTGCTGTATTGCATGGTAAGAGTATGTTTAGTTTTGTAAGAAATCACTAACCTGTCTTCCAAAGTGGCTGTACCATCTTGCATTTCCATTTGCAATGATGAGGGTTCCTGTTGCTCCACATCCTCATCATCATTTTTTATTGTCCGTGTTCTGGATTTTGGCCATTCTAAGAGGTACATAGTGGTATCTCATGGTCATTTCATTTTGCATTTCCCTGAAGACAGAAGATGTGGATTACGGCTGCACATGCTTATTTGTCATTTGTGTATCTTCTTTGTTGACATGTCTGTTAAGGTTTGGCCCATTTTTTAAGGATGGCTTTTTTATAATTAACAAAGCGTAACAATTTATGTTAAGAAACATAATTCCATTTAGAGCACAAAGTACGTTTTTAAAATGTCTATATTTAAGTTCTAAGCAAATCTACACAAAGCAATTAAGTTCACATCCTATAAGTCAGCTCAAGATGTGAAATACAAAACTAAAGTTTTTATCTTCACTTTGAATGCTATTTCCAGCACCTGCAGGCTTTTCACGTGGTATCTGCATTAATTTAAATAGTTTTTTTTTAATGTAATTTAAAGGAATTTCAGGGAAAGACATGATTGTGGAATAAAACTGGAAAATGAGAAGTTTTATCTAAAATCTCACAGACGCAAACAAGGAGCTATTAAATTGAAGTTGCTTTTTAACCATCCTAAAAAAATACTAAAGACATAAGATAATTTGAGGGGGTAAAATTATATATATAATTGTATAGTGTGAACTTCAAATTGTTACCATGTCTCTACAGATTTCAAATTTTTCATTCACTGCTTTCAAAATATCCTTAAATATATGTTTTATTAAAGACTATAAAGGAGAAAACATGTATAACAAATATAACAAGATTGTTATTAATAATATTAAGTGCCTGAGCATATTTATTGTAATTCAGGAGTGAGCATAATTTAGATAGTATAGTGATTAAGTGCTCAGACTCTGCAGAGACACTCAAAGCCTTTTCTACCATTTTGCTGTGATATGTTGAGTTTATAAATTCTCCATGCCCCTCTTTCCTTATCTACAAATCTGGGATAAGAACTACCAACTACATAGATTTGTTGGGAAGATTAAAGGACATTTAATATTTACTATTGTTGCAATTTTTGTCATTATTATTATAATCAAACATGTTAAATGCAGCCATTCATTTTCTAACAGACCTCTGTCTCTTTAAAAATGAGGTAAGTAGGGCAATACTTCTTCAACCATTTATCCAGCTCCAAAAATAGATTTTGATAGAATAATAATGATCAGTATGACTGAAATAAAAAGCCAAGTCAAAAGTATTTTTAAAATATTTCAAACCAATGTGAATAGACTGATGACACCTGAGTCACACACATTTCCTGGCATCCAACTTATTCTAAGCACTGTGATCTCATGTCCTACTACTTGCCAGAGCCATGTTGGAACTTAATAAATATTTGATTAAAGGACTAGACTATTTTGCATTTCAAACGTTTATTGCTGGAACTTTGTGTTCTTTCATTTCAGCTATATGCACTTATTTCCACCTTCTGCATACATATGAAGTTTCAAAAATGCAAGAATTGGCAGTAGGTAGTTATGAATGGTATTAAACTAAAGTATGGGGAACATTTACAGGTAGTTTTTCGTGTGAAATAAAGATTTTAAAAGAAATGGAAATGTGCATTCACTACCCGGGTTAATATATATAATTTGTAGGTTATTAAAAATTACAAGTAAGATTGTATGCATTATCAACCTTTTCTACACAAGAAAAGAAAAATATGTTCCTATAAATTTCTTGTCTACAGAAAATTTCAGAACTGAAGAAAATAGCTGGCACAAATTATGCCCAAATAATTTGTTTTCAGTTTACTTTTTGGTAACTTCAAAATGAGAGCCTTCACCAAGCTATTCATTAAGGGAAATAACTGTAATTGTACTGGTTATTTTGCCTTAGGGTATAGACTTAACTCAGTAAATAATAGTCCATTTTTAATCTGACTTTTCAAGGCTCTGATAGGTCCTGTATTAATTCCCTCTAACTCAGGGCTTGAATCCCATCTACAACAAGGCTGACAAACATTCTATTTGAGCTTGAACATTTTTAATGATGAATAAACCGATATTGATTTCTAGTCAAAACTAAATTAGTTAAAATGTAGGCTTTTTGAAGAATTTAAAAGAGAGTGTTGAACTAAACTTAGAAAGTTAAGGTTAGGGTTAGGGTTAGGGTTAGGGTTAAGTTTGGGGTTTAGGATTGGGGCTAGGGGAGGGTTAGTGTTAGTGTTAGGGTTAGGGTTAGGGTCACGGCTAGGGCTAGGGTTTACGTTAGGATTAGGGTAATGGTTAGGGCTCGGGATAGGGCTGGGGTTAGTGTTAGGGTTAGGGTGAGGATGAGGATGAGGGTGAGAGTTAGGGTATGGGTTAGGGTTAGGCCTAGGTCTATGGTTAGGGTTAGGGATAGCCTTATGGTTAAGGATTGAGTTAGAGTTTGGGTTAGTTTTCGGGTTAGGGATTTGATTAGGGTTCAGATTCGGGTTCAGGTTAGGTTTGCATTAGGGTTTGGGTTTCGGTTAGGTTTAGGGTTCGGGTAGGTTTAGGGTAAGGGTTAGGGTTAGGGTTTGGGTTAGGGTTAGGTTCAGGTTTAGGTTTGGGGTTCGGGTTAGGGTTAGGGAGACAGTGTTAGGGATAGGGTGAGTGTTAGGGTTCGGGTTATTATTACGGTTAAGGCTAGGGTTCGGAGTAGGGTTAGGATTATGGTTAGGATTATGGTTATGGTTAGTGTTAGGGATTGGGTTAGGGTTGGGATTCATGCTAGGGCTAGGGCTAGGGCGAGTGTTAGGTTTAGCATTAGGGTTAGCATTAGGTTTAGGGTTAGGGCGACGGTTAGGATTAGGGCTAGGATTAGCATTAGGAAGAGGGTTAGTGTTAGTTTGGGTGAGGGGTAGGGTTTGGTTTAGGGTTAGCGTTAGGGTTAGGGGTAGGGATCGGGTTAGGTTTAGGGTTAGGTTTAGGATTAGGGTTAGTGCTTGGGTTAGGGCTAGGGTGAGGCCTAGGTCTGTTGTTAGGGTTAGGGCTAGGATTAGGGTTAGGGTTAGGGGTTGGGTTAGGGTTATGTTGAAGGTTAAGGCTAGGTTTAGGATTAGGGTTAGAGTCAGGCTTAGAGTTATTGTTAGGGTTTGGTTTAGGATTGGGGTTGGTGCCAGGGTGAGGGCTAGTTTTAGGCCTATGGCTAGAGTTAGGCTTAGGGCTAGTGTTAGGTTTAGGGTTAGGGTTAGGGTTAGTGCTAGGGATAGGCCTAGCATTAGGATTAGGCCTAGGTTTAGGTTTAGGTTTAGGTTTAGGGTTAGGGTTAGAATTAGGGCTGGGGTTATGTTTAGTTTGAAGTTTAGGGCTAGGGTTAGGGTTAGGGTTACTGGTAGGGTCAAGTTTATGCTTAGGGTGAGGGTTAGGGTTAGGGATAGGGTTACTGGTAGGGTCAGGTTTATGATTAGGGTGAGGCCTAGGGCTAGGATTAGGGCTAGAGCTAGGGCTAGTTTTAGGGCCTGGGTTAAGGTTAGGGTAGGGTTCAGGCTAGCTTTAGTGTTAGGGCTAGGTTTAGGATTACGGTTAGGGTTAGAGCTCAGGCCAGTGTTAGGGTAAGGGCTACGACTAGGCTTAGGGTTAGGGTTAGCATTAGGGTTCGGGTTAGGTTTACGGTAAGGGTTATGTGTAGGGATAGAGTTAGGATTAGTGCTAGGGTTAGGGCTAGGGTTAGGGTTATGTCTAGGCTTAGGGTTAGGGTTAGGGCTCAGGTTAGGGTTAGTGTTAGATTCAGGATTAGGATTAGTGCTAGTGGTTAGGGTTATGACTAGAGCTAGGATGAGGTTTAGTGCTACAGTTAGGGTTACGGTTATGGTTAGACTTAGGGCTAGGGTTATGTTTAAGTCTAGGATTAGGGGTAGGGTTAGGTTTAGGTTTAGGGTTAGGGAGATGGTTAGTGTTAGGGATTGGGTTATACTTATGGTTAAATCTAGGGTTCGGACTAGGGTTAGGTTTAGGGTTGGGTTAGGTTTAGGATTTGGGTTGGGTTAAGGTTACTTTTAGGGTTTTTTTTAGGGTTTGGGTTAGGCTTAGGGTTAGGGTTAGGCCTAGGGCTAAGGCTAGGGCTAGGGTTAGGGGTAAGGTTAGGGTTAGGGTTAGGGTTACCGCTAGGGTTTGGGCCAGGATTAAGTTTAGGAGTAGGGTTAGGGTTATGTTTAAGGTTAGGGTTACGGAGATGGTTAGTTTTAGGGATAGGGTTATTGTTAGGGTTAAGGCTAGTTTTTGGAGTAGGGTTGGGGTAAGGGTTAAGTTTTGGGTTGGCTTCGGGTTAGGGTTAGGTTTACTGTTAGGGTTAGAGTTAGGTTTAGGATTAGGTTTATTGCCAGGTTTACGGCTATGGTTAAGGCTAAGGTTAGGTTTAGGGATAGTGTGAGGTTTAGGGTTAAGTTTAGGGCTAGGTTTAGGGCTAGGGTTATGGTTAGGGTTTGGTTTAGGATCTGGGTTCGTGCGAAGGTTATTGCTAGCTTTAGGCCTATGGCTAGGGTTAGGCTTAGGGCTAGTGTTAGGTTAAGGTTTAGGGTTAGGGTTTGGTTTAGGGTTAGATTTAGGCTTAGGTCTAGGCTTTGGGTTAGTGTTAGGGTTAGGTTTATGGTTAGGGTTAGTGCTAGGATTACGCCTAGGTTTAGGGAGAGGGCTAGAGTTAGGTTTTCGTCTGGGTTTAGGGATAAGTTTAGGTTGAGGGTTAGGGTTAGGGTTGGGGTTAGTTTCGGTAAACAGTTGGGGCTATGGTTAGGGTTAGTGTTAGGTTTAAGACTAGGGCTCTGGTGAGTGCTATGGTTAGGGCTAGGGTTAGGGCTAGGTCTAGGGCTAGGGCTTGGGCTGGGTCTAGGTTTATGGTTAGGGTGAGGGTTAAGGTTAGTATTGGGGTTAGGTTTTGGGTTCAGAGAGGGTTTTGGTTACGGTTAGGGTTAGGGTTACGGTATGGGTAAGGTTAGCGTAAGGGCTATGGTTTGTGTTAGGGATAATGCTAGGGTCAGTGCAGTGGTAGTTAGAAAGGAGTTAGAGTTCCAAACATTTTCGTATCGGAAATTACACACGAAATCGCACTTGAAAAGGCCTCCCAACAGGCTTCGGAACGTGTGTTGTATATATCTGCCAAAAAGACTGTCTGGAGGATGAGCTTTTAGAAACAAGTTTAACTCTAAGGGAGGAAGCAGCAGAATGTGCCTCTCACATCTAGCCTGTAGTTATTCAGATTGGCAAGTTCTATGGGGAAGCCCATTGCCGCCTACAGTGGAAACGGGTTAGGAGATTTCAGTTTCAAAATCTCTGTGAAAAACCGTAAGAGAAGCTTCTCCGTTTAGAATCCAGCATATCTCACTGAACCGAAGAAATGGTAGTTAGAACGCATTTAGATCTGCAAACAGTTTGGTTTGGGAAAAAACACGCGAAATCACACTGCAAAGGCCTTCCAAAAGGCTTGGAAAATTGTGTGCTATATCTCAGCCAAAGAGACTCCCTGGAGGTTGAGCTTCTAGAAGCAAGTTCAATGCTAAGGAAGGAAGCAGCAGAATGTGCCTCTCACATCTAGCCTGTAGGAATTCAGGTTGGCAGGTTGTATGGGGAAGCACATTGGCGCCTACGTTGGAAACGGGTTTGGAGATTTCAGTTTCAAAAACTCTGTGAAAAAGCGTCAAAGAAGCTTTCCCGTTTAGATTCCAGCATATCTCACTGAACCGAAGAAGTGGTAGTTAGAAGGGAGTTAGAGCTTTAAACTGTTTGGTTTTGGAAATTAGACACGAAATCACACTGCAAAATGCCTTCCAAAAGGCTTGGAAAAATGTGTGCTATAACTCTGCCAAAGAGACGCCCTGGAGATTGAGCTTTGAGAAGGAAGCTTACCTCTAAGGGAGGAAGCAGCAGAATGTGCCTCTCACATCTAGCCTGTAGGAATTCAGGTTGGCAAGTTCTATGGGGAAGCCCATTGCCGTCGATTGTGCAAACGGGTTGGGAGATTTCAGTTTGAAAATCTCTGTGTAAAAGTGTCAGAGAAGCTTCCGCGTTTAGAATACAGCAATTCTCACTGAACCGAAGATGTGGTATTTAGAAGGGAGTTAGACCGGGAAACAGTTTGGTTTGGGAAATTAGACGCGAAATCACACTGCAAAGGCCGTTCAACAGGCTTGCAAAGTGTGTGCCATAACTCTACCAAAGAGACTCCCTGGAGGTTGAGCTTTTAGAAGCCAGTATAACTATAAGGGAGGAAGCAGCAGAATGTGCCTCCTACATCTAGCCTGCAGGAATTCAGGTTGGAAAGTTCTATGGGGAAGCACATTGGCGCCTATGGTGGAAACGGCTTGGGAGATTTCAGTTTCAAAATCTCTCTGAAAAAGCGTTAGAGAATCTTACCCGTTTAGAATACAGGATATCTCACTGAAAGAAGAAGTGGTTTCTTATAAGGGAGTTAGAGCTCCAAACAGTTTGGTTTGGCAAATTAGACACGAAATCACACTGCAAATGCCTTCCAAGAGGCTTGAAAATGTGTGTCCTATATCTCAGCCAAAGAGACTCCCTGCAGGTTGAGCTTTTAGAAGCATGTTTAACTCTAAGGGACGAAGCAGCAGAATGTGCCTCTCACATCTAGCCTGTAGGAATTCAGGTTGGCAAGTTCTATGGGGAAGCCCATTGGCGCCTTCGTTGGAAACGGGTTTGGAAATTTCAGTTTCAAAATCTCTGTGAAAAAGCGTCAGAGAAGCTTCTCCGTTTAGAATCCAGCATATCTCACTGAACCGAAGAAGTGGTAGTTAGAAGGGAGTTAGAGCTGCAAGCAGTTTGGTTTGGGAAATTAGACGCGAAATGACACTGCAAATGCCTTCAAACAGGCTTGGAAAATTGTGTTCTATATCTCTGCCAAACAGACTACCCGGAGGCTGAGCTTTCAGAAGCTAGTTTAACTCTAAGGGAGGAAGCAGCAGAATGTGCCTCTCACATCTAGCCTGTAGGAATTCAGGTTGGCAAGTTCTATGGGGAAGCCCATTGCTGCCTATGGTGGAAATGGCATGGGAGATTTCAGTTTCAAAATCTCTGTGAAAAAGCGTCAGAGAAGCTTCTCCGTTTAGAATCCAGCATATCTCACTGAACCGAAGAAGTGGTAGTTAGAAGGCAGTTAGAGCTGCAAGCAGTTTGGTTTGGGAAATTAGATGCGAAATGACACTGCAAAGGCCTTCCAACAGGCTTGGAAAAGTGTGTTCTATATCTCTGCCAAACAGACTCCCCGGAGGTTGAGCTTTCAGAAGCAAGCTTAACTCTTAGGGAGGAAGCAGCAGAATGTGCCTCTCACATCTAGCCTGTAGGAATTCAGGTTGGCAAGTTCTATGGGGACGCCCATTGCTGCCTGTGGTGGAAACGGCATGGGAGATTTCAGTTTCAAAATCTCTGTGAAAAAGCGTCAGAGAAGCTTCTCCGTTTAGAATCCAGCATATCTCACTGAACCGAAGAAGTGGTAGTTAGAAGGGAGTTAGAGCTGCAAGCAGTTTGGTTTGGGAAATTAGACGCGAAATGAAACGGCAAATGCCTTCCAACAGGCTTGGAAAACTGTGTTCTATATCTCTGCCAAACAGACTCCCCGGAGGTTGAGCTTTGAGAAGCAAGTTTAACTCTAAGGGAGGAAGCAGCAGAATGTGCCTCTCACATCTAGCCTGTAGGAATTCAGGTTGGCAAGTTCTATGTGGAAGCCCATTGCTGCCTATGGTGGAAACGGCATGGGAGATTTCCGTTTCAAAATCTCTGTGAAAAAGCGTCAGAGAAGCTTCTCCGTTTAGAATCCAGCATATCTCACTGAACCAAAGAAGTGGTAGTTAGAAGGCAGTTAGAGCTGCAAGCAGTTTGGTTTGGGAAATTAGACGCGAAATGAAACTGCAAATGCCTTCCAACAGGCTTGGAAAAGTGTGTTCTATATCTCTGCCAAACGGACTCCCTGGAGGTTGAGCTTTCAGAAGCTAGTTTAACTCTAAGGGAGGAAGCAGCAGAATGTGCCTCTCACATCTAGCCTGTAGGAATTCAGTTTGGCAAGTTCTATGGGGAAGCCCATTGCTGCCTATGGTGGAAACGGCATGGGAGATTTCCGTTTCAAAATCTCTGTGAAAAAGCGTCAGAGAAGCTTCTCCGTTTAGAATCCAGCATATCTCACTGAACCGAAGAAGTGTTAGTTAGAAGGGAGTTAGAGCTGCAAGCAGTTTGGTTTGGGAAATTAGACGCGAAATGAAACTGCAAATGCCTTCCAACAGGCTTGGAAAAGTGTGTTCTATATCTCTGCCATACAGACTCCCCGGAGGTTGAGCTTTCAGAAGCTAGTTTAACTCTAAGGGAGGAAGCAGCAGAATGTGCCTCTCACATCTAGCCTGTAGGAATTCAGGTTGGCAAGTTCTATGGGGAAGCCCATTGCTGCCTATGGTGGAAACGGCATGGGAGATTTCAGTTTCAAAATCTCTGTGAAAAAGCGTCAGAGAAGCTTCTCCGTTTAGAATCCAGCATATCTCACTGAACCGAAGAAGTGGTAGTTAGAAGGGAGTTAGAGCTGCAAGCAGTTTGGTTTGGGAAATTAGATGCAAAATGACACTGCAAAGGCCTTCCAACAGGCTTGGAAAAGTGTGTTCTATATCTCTGCCAAACAGACTCCCCGGAGGTAGAGCTTTCAGAAGCAAGCTAAACTCTTAGGGAGGAAGCAGCAGAATGTGCCTCTCACATCTAGCCTGTAGGAATTCAGGTTGGCAAGTTCTATGGGGAAGCCCATTGCTGCCTATGGTGGAAACGGCATGGGAGATTTCAGTTTCAAAATCTCTGTGAAAAAGCGTCAGAGAAGCTTCTCCGTTTAGAATCCAGCATATCTCACTGAACCGAAGAATTGGTAGTTAGAAGGGAGTTAGAGCTGCAAGCAGTTTGGTTTGGGAAATTAGATGCGAAATGACACTGCAAAGGCCTTCCAACAGGCTTGGAAAAGTGTGTTCTATATCTCTGCCAAACAGACTCCCCGCAGGTTGAGCTTTCAGAAGCAAGCTTAACTCTTAGGGAGGAAGCAGCAGAATGTGCCTCTCACATCTAGCCTGTAGGAATTCAGGTTGGCAAGTTCTATGGGGAAGCCCATTGCTGCCTATGGTGGAAACGGCATGGGAGATTTCAGTTTCAAAATCTCTGTGAAAAAGCGTCAGAGAAGCTTCTCCGTTTAGAATCCAGCATATCTCACTGAACCGAAGAAGTGGTAGTTAGAAGGGAGTTAGAGCTGCAAGCAGTTTGGTTTGGGAAATTAGACGCGAAATGAAACTGCAAATGCCTTCCAACAGGCTTGGAAAAGTGTGTTCTATATCTCTGCCAAACAGACTCCCTGGAGGTTGAGCTTTCAGAAGCTAGTTTAACTCTAAGGGAGGAAGCAGCAGAATTTGCCTCTCACATCTAGCCTGTAGGAATTCAGGTTGGCAAGTTCTATGGGGAAGCCCATTGCTGCCTATGGTGGAAACGGCATGGGAGATTTCAGTTTCAAAATCTCTGTGAAAAAGCGTCAGAGAAGCTTCTCCATTTAGAATCCAGCATATCTCACTGAACCGAAGAAGTGGTAATTAGAAGGGAGTTAGAGCTGCAAGCAGTTTGGTTTGGGAAATTAGACGCGAAATGAAACTGCAAATGCCTTCCAACAGGCTTGGAAAAGTGTGTTCTATATCTCTGCCAAACAGACTCCCTGGAGGTTGAGCTTTCAGAAGCTAGTTTAACTCTAAGGGAGGAAGCAGCAGAATGTGCCTCTCACATCTAGCCTGTAGGAATTCAGGTTGGCAAGTTCTATGGGGAAGCCCATTGCTGCCTATGGTGGAAACGGCATGGGAGATTTCAGTTTCAAAATCTCTGTGAAAAAGCGTCAGAGAAGATTCTCCGTTTAGAATCCAGCATATCTCACTGAACCGAAGAAGTGGTTGTTAGAAGGGAGTTAGAGCTGCAAGCAGTTTGGTTTGGGAAATTAGACGCGAAATGAAACTGCAAATGCCTTCCAACAGGCTTGGAAAAGTGTGTTCTATATCTCTGCCAAACATACTCCCCGGAGTTTGAGCTTTCAGAAGCTAGTTTAACTCTAAGGGAGGAAGCAGCAGAATGTGCCTCTCACATCTAGCCTGTAGGAATTCAGGTTGGCAAGTTCTATGGGGAAGCCCATTGGCGCCTTCGTTGGAAACGGGTTTGGAAATTTCAGTTTCAAAATCTCTGTGAAAAAGCGTCAGAGAAGCTTCTCCGTTTAGAATCCAGCATATCTCACTGAACCGAAGAAGTGGTAGTTAGAAGGGAGTTAGAGCTGCAAGCAGTTTGGTTTGGGAAATTAGACGCGAAATGACACTGCAAATGCCTTCCAACAGGATTGGAAAAGTGTGTTCTATATCTCTGCCAAACAGACTCCCCGGAGGTTGAGCTTTCAGAAGCTAGTTTAACTCTAAGGGAGGAAGCAGCAGAATGTGCCTCTCACATCTAGCCTGTAGGAATTCAGGTTGGCAAGTTCTATGGGGAAGCCCATTGCTGCCTATGGTGGAAACGGCATGGGAGATTTCAGTTTCAAAATCTCTGTGAAAAAGCGTAAGAGAAGCTTCTCCGTTTAGAATCCAGCATATCTCACTGAACCGAAGAAGTGGTAGTTAGAAGGGAGTTAGAGCTGCAAGCAGTTTGGTTTGGGAAATTAGATGCGAAATGACACTGCAAAGGCCTTCCAACAGGCTTGGAAAAGTGTGTTCTATATCTCTGCCAAACAGACTCCCTGGAGGTTGAGCTTTCAGAAGCTAGTTTAACTCTAAGGGAGGAAGCAGCAGAATGTGCCTCTCACATCTAGCCTGTACGAATTCAGGTTGGCAAGTTCTATGGGGAAGCCCATTGCTGCCTATGGTGGAAACGGCATGGGAGATTTCAGTTTCAAAATCTCTGTGAAAAAGCGTCAGAGAAGCTTCTCCGTTTAGAATCCAGCATATCTCACTGAACCGAAGAAGTGGTAGTTAGAAGGGAGTTAGAGCTGCAAGCAGTTTGGTTTGGGAAATTAGATGCGAAATGAAACTGCAAATGCCTTCCAACAGGCTTGGAAAAGTGTGTTCTATATCTCTGCCAAACAGACTCCCCGGAGGTTGAGCTTTCAGAGGCAAGTTTAACTCTAAGGGAGGAAGCAGCAGAATGTGCCTCTCACATCTAGCCTGTAGGAATTCAGGTTGGCAAGTTCTATGGGGAAGCCCATTGCTGCCTATGGTGGAAACGGCATGGGAGATTTCAGTTTCAAAATCTCTGTGAAAAAGCGTCAGAGAAGCTTCTCCGTTTAGAATCCAGCATATCTCACTGAACCGAAGAAGTGGTAGTTAGAAGGGAGTTAGAGCTGCAAGCAGTTTGGTTTGGGAAATTAGACGCGAAATGAAACTGCAAATGCCTTCCAACAGGCTTGGAAAAGTGTGTTCTATATCTCTGCCAAACAGACTCCCTGGAGGTTGAGCTTTCAGAAGCTAGTTTAACTCTAAGGGAGGAAGTAGCAGAATGTGCCTCTCACATCTAGCCTGTAGGAATTGAGGTTGGCAAGTTCTATGGGGAAGCCCATTGCTGCCTATGGTGGAAACGGCATGGGAGATTTCAGTTTCAAAATCTCTGTGAAAAAGCGTCAGAGAAGCTTCTCCGTTTAGAATCCAGCATATCTCACTGAACCGAAGAAGTGGTAGTTAGAAGGGAGTTAGAGCTGCAAGCAGTTTGGTTTGGGAAATTAGACGCGAAATGAAACTGCAAATGCCTTCCAACAGGCTTGGAAAAGTGTGTTCTATATCTCTGCCAAACATACTCCCCGGAGTTTGAGCTTTCAGAAGCTAGTTTAACTCTAAGGGAGGAAGCAGCAGAATGTGCCTCTCACATCTAGCCTGTAGGAATTCAGGTTGGCAAGTTCTATGGGGAAGCCCATTGCTGCCTATGGTGGAAACGGCATGGGAGATTTCAGTTTCAAAATCTCTGTGAAAAAGCGTCAGAGAAGCTTCTCCGTTTAGAATCCAGCATATCTCACTGAACCGAAGAAGTGGTAGTTAGAAGGGAGTTAGAGCTGCAAGCAGTTTGGTTTGGGAAATTAGACGCGAAATGACACTGCAAATGCCTTCCAACAGGCTTGGAAAAGTGTGTTCTATATCTCTGCCAAACAGACTCCCCGGAGGTTGAGCTTTCAGAAGCAAGTTTAACTCTAAGGGAGGAAGCAGCAGAATGTGCCTCTCACATCTAGCCTGTAGGAATTCAGGTTGGCAAGTTCTATGGGGAAGCCCATTGCTGCCTATGGTGGAAACAGCATGGGAGATTTCAGTTTCAAAATCTCTGTGAAAAAGCGTCAGAGAAGCTTCTCCGTTTAGAATCCAGCATATCTCACTGAACCGAAGAAGTGGTAGTTAGAAGGGAGTTAGAGCTGCAAGCAGTTTGGTTTGGGAAATTAGATGCGAAATGACACTGCAAAGGCCTTCCAACAGGCTTGGAAAAGTGTGTTCTATATCTCTGCCAAAAAGACTCCCTGGAGGTTGAGCTTTCAGAAGCTAGTTTAACTCTAAGGAAGGAAGCAGCAGAATGTGCCTCTCACATCTAGCCTGTAGGAATTCAGGTTGGCAAGTTCTATGGGGAAGCCCATTGCTGCCTATGGTGGAAACGGCATGGGAGATTTCAGTTTCAAAATCTCTGTGAAAAAGCGTCAGAGAAGCTTCTCCGTTTAGAATCCAGCATATGTCACTGAACCGAAGAAGTGGTAGTTAGAAGGGAGTTAGAGCTGCAAGCAGTTTGGTTTGGGAAATTAGACGCGAAATGAAACTGCAAATGCCTTCCAACAGGCTTGGAAAAGTGTGTTCTATATCTCTGCCAAACACACTCCCCGTAGGTTGAGCTTTCAGAAGCTAGTTTAACTCTAAGGGAGGAAGCAGCAGAATGTGCCTCTCACATCTAGCCTGTAGGAATTCAGGTTGGCAAGTTCTATGGGGAAGCCCATTGGCGCCTTCGTTGGAAACGGGTTTGGAAATTTCAGTTTCAAAATCTCTGTGAAAAAGCGTCAGAGAAGCTTCTCCGTTTAGAATCCAGCATATCTCACTGAACCGAAGAAGTGGTAGTTAGAAGGGAGTTAGAGCTGCAAGCAGTTTGGTTTGTGAAATTAGACGCGAAATGACACTGCAAATGCCTTCAAACAGGCTTGGAAAATTGTGTTCTATATCTCTGCCAAACAGACTACCCGGAGGCTAAGCTTTCAGAAGCTAGATTAACTCTAAGGGAGGAAGCAGCAGAATGTGCCTCTCACATCTAGCCTGTAGGAATTCAGGTTGGCAAGTTCTATGGGGAAGCCCATTGCTGCCTATGGTGGAAACGGCATGGGAGATTTCAGTTTCAAAATCTCTGTGAAAAAGCGTCAGAGAAGCTTCTCCGTTTAGAATCCAGCATATCTCACTGAACCGAAGAAGTGGTAGTTAGAGGGGAGTTAGAGCTGCAAGCAGTTTGGTTTGGGAAATTAGACGCGAAATTAAACTGCAAATGTCTTCCAACAGGCTTGGAAAAGTGTGTTCTATATCTCTGCCAAACAGATTCCCCGGACGTTGAGCTTTCAGAAGCAAGTTTAACTCTAAGGGAGGAAGCAGCAGAATGTGCCTCTCACATCTAGCCTGTAGGAATTCAGGTTGGCAAGTTCTATGGGGAAGCCCATTGCTGCCTATGGTGGAAACGGCATGGGAGATTTCAGTTTCAAAATCTCTGTGAAAAAGCGTCAGAGAAGCTTCTCCGTTTAGAATCCAGCATATCTCACTGAACCGAAGAAGTGGTAGTTAGAAGGCAGTTAGAGCTGCAAGCAGTTTGGTTTGGGAAATTAGATGCGAAATGACACTGCAAAGGCCTTCCGACAGGCTTGGAAAAGTGTGTTCTATATCTCTGCCAAACAGACTCCCCGGAGGTTGAGCTTTCAGAAGCAAGCTTAACTCTTAGGGAGGAAGCAGCAGAATGTGCCTCTCACATCTAGCCTGTAGGAATTCAGGTTGGCAAGTTCTATGGGGAAGCCCTTTGGCGCCATCGTTGGAAACGGGTTTGGAAATTTCAGTTTCAAAATCTCTGTGAAAAAGCGTCAGAGAAGCTTCTCCGTTTAGAATCCAGCATATCTCACTGAACCAAAGAAGTGGTAGTTAGAAGGCAGTTAGAGCTGCAAGCAGTTTGGTTTGGGAAATTAGACGCGAAATGAAACTGCAAATGCCTTCCAACAGGCTTGGAAAATTGTGTTCTATATCTCTGCCAAACGGACTCCCTGGAGGTTGAGCTTTCAGAAGCTAGTTTAACACTAAGGGAGGAAGCAGCAGAATGTGCCTCTCACATCTAGCCTGTAGGAATTCAGGTTGGCAAGTTCTATGGGGAAGCCCATTGCTGCCTATGGTGGAAACGGCATGGGAGATTTCAGTTTCAAAATCTCTGTGAAAAAGCGTCAGAGAAGCTTCTCCGTTTAGAATCCAGCATATCTCACTGAACCGAAGAAGTGGTAGTTAGAAGGCAGTTAGAGCTGCAAGCAGTTTGGTTTGGGAAATTAGACGCGAAATGAAACTGCAAATGCCTTCCAACAGGCTTGGAAAAGTGTGTTCTATATCTCTGCCAAACAGACTCCCTGGAGGTTGAGCTTTCAGAAGCTAGTTTAACTCTAAGGGAGGAAGCAGCAGAATTTGCCTCTCACATCTAGCCTGTAGGAATTCAGGTTGGCAAGTTCTATGGGGAAGCCCATTGCTGCCTATGGTGGAAACGGCATGGGAGATTTCAGTTTCGAAATCTCTGTGAAAAAGCGTCAGAGAAGCTTCTCCGTTTAGAATCCAGCATATCTCACTGAACCGAAGAA
Organism: Cynocephalus volans; assembly: GCF_027409185.1. Lineage (NCBI taxonomy): Eukaryota > Metazoa > Chordata > Mammalia > Dermoptera > Cynocephalidae > Cynocephalus > Cynocephalus volans. Next base: position 169,916 of record NW_026902382.1, read on the forward strand.
GTGGTAGTTAGAAGGGAGTTAGAGCTGCAAGCAGTTTGGTTTGGGAAATCAGACGCGAAATGAAACTGCAAATGCCTTCCAACAGGCTTGGAAAAGAGTGTTCTATATCTCTGCCAAACAGACTCCCTGGAGGTTGAGCTTTCAGAAGCTAGTTTAACTCTAAGGGAGGAAGTAGCAGAATGTGCCTCTCACATCTAGCCTGTAGGAATTCAGGTTGGCAAGTTCTATGGGGAAGCCCATTGCTGCCTATGGTGGAAACGGCATGGGAGATTTCAGTTTCAAAATCTCTGTGAAAAAGCGTCAGAGAAGCTTCTCCGTTTAGAATCCAGCATATCTCACTGAACCGAAGAAGTGGTAGTTAGAAGGGAGTTAGAGCTGCAAGCAGTTTGGTTTGGGAAATTAGACGCGAAATGAAACTGCAAATGCCTTCCAATAGGCTTGGAAAAGTGTGTTCTATATCTCTGCCAAACAGACTCCCCGGAGGTTGAGCTTTCAGAAGCAAGTTTAACTCTAAGGGAGGAAGCAGCAGAATGTGCCTCTCACATCTAGCCTGTAGGAATTCAGGTTGGCAAGTTCTATGGGGAAGCCCATTGCTGCCTATGGTGGAAACGGCATGGGAGATTTCAGTTTCAAAATCTCTGTGAAAAAGCGTCAGAGAAGCTTCTCCGTTTAGAATCCAGCATATGTCACTGAACCGAAGAAGTGGTAGTTAGAAGGGAGTTAGAGCTGCAAGCAGTTTGGTTTGGGAAATTAGACGCGAAATGAAACTGCAAATGCCTTCCAACAGGCTTGGAAAAGTGTGTTCTATATCTCTGCCAAACAGACTCCCCGTAGGTTGAGCTTTCAGAAGCTAGTTTAACTCTAAGGGAGGAAGCAGCAGAATGTGCCTCTCACATCTAGCCTGTAGGAATTCAGGTTGGCAAGTTCTATGGGGAAGCCCATTGCTGCCTGTGGTGGAAACGGCATGGGCGATTTCAGTTTCAAAATCTCTGTGAAAAAGCGTCAGAGAAGCTTGTCCTTTTAGAATCCAGCATATCTCACTGAACCGAAGAAGTGGTAGTTAGAAGGGAGTTAGAACTGCAAGCAGTTTGGTTTGGGAAATTAGACGCGAAATGACACTGCAAATGCCTTCCAACAGGCTTGGAAAAGTGTGTTCTATATCTCTGCCAAACAGACTACCCGGAGGCTGAGCTTTCAGAAGCAAGTTTAACTCTAAGGGAGGAAGCAGCAGAATGTGCCTCTCATATCTAGCCTGTAGGAATTCAGGTTGGCAAGTTCTATGGGGAAGTCCATTGGCGCCTTCGTTGGAAACGGGTTTGGAAATTTCAGTTTCAAAATCTCTGTGAGAAAGCGTCAGAGAAGCTTCTCCGTTTAGAATCCAGCATATCTCACTGAACCGAAGAAGTGGTAGTTAGAAGGGAGTTAGAGCTGCAAGCAGTTTGGTTTGGGAAATTAGACGCGAAATGACACTGCAAATGCCTTCAAACAGGCTTGGAAAATTGTGTTCTATATCTCTGCCAAACAGACTACCCGGAGGCTGAGCTTTCAGAAGCTAGTTTAACTCTAAGGGAGGAAGCAGCAGAATGTGCCTCTCACATCTAGCCTGTAGGAATTCAGGTTGGCAAGTTCTATGGGGAAGCCCATTGCTGCCTATGGTGGAAACGGCATGGGAGATTTCAGTTTCAAAATCTCTGTGAAAAAGCGTCAGAGAAGCTTCTCCGTTTAGAATCCAGCATATCTCACTGAACCGAAGAAGTGGTAGTTAGAAGGGAGTTAGAGCTGCAAGCAGTTTGGTTTGGGAAATTAGACGCGAAATGAAACTGCAAATGCCTTCCAACAGGCTTGGAAAAGTGTGTTCTATATCTCTGCCAAACAGACTCCCCGGAGGTTGAGCTTTCAGAAGCTAGTTTAACTCTAAGGTAGGAAGCAGCAGAATGTGCCTCTCACATCTAGCCTGTAGGAATTCAGGTTGGCAAGTTCTATGTGGAAGCCCATTGCTGCCTATGGTGGAAACGGCATGGGAGATTTCAGTTTCAAAATCTCTGTGAAAAAGCGTCAGAGAAGCTTCTCCGTTTAGAATCCAGCATATCTCACTGAACCGAAGAAGTGGTAGTTAGAAGGGAGTTAGAGCTGCAAGCAGTTTGGTTTGGGAAATTAGACGCGAAATGAAACTGCAAATGCCTTCCAACAGGCTTGGAAAAGTGTGTTCTATATCTCTGCCAAACACACTCCCCGTAGGTTGAGCTTTCAGAAGCTAGTTTAACTCTAAGGGAGGAAGCAGCAGAATGTGCCTCTCACATCTAGCCTGTAGGAATTCAGGTTGGCAAGTTCTATGGGGAAGCCCATTGCTGCCTGTGGTGGAAACGGCATGGGCGATTTCAGTTTCAAAATCTCTGTGAAAAAGCGTCAGAGAAGCTTCTCCTTTTAGAATCCAGCATATCTCACTGAACCGAAGAAGTGGTAGTTAGAAGGGAGTTAGAACTGCAAGCAGTTTGGTTTGGGAAATTAGACGCGAAATGAAACTGCAAATGCCTTCCAACAGGCTTGGAAAATTGTGTTCTATATCTCTGCCAAACAGACTCCCCGGAGGTTGAGCTTTCAGAAGCAAGTTTAACTCTAAGGGAGGAAGCAGCAGAATGTGCCTCTCACATCTAGCCTTTAGGAATTCAGGTTGGCAAGTTCTATGGGGAAGCCCATTGCTGCCTATGGTGGAAACGGCATGGGAGATTTCAGTTTCAAAATCTCTGTGAAAAAGCGTCAGAGAAGCTTCTCCGTTTAGAATCCAGCATATCTCACTGAACCGAAGAAGTGGTAGTTAGAAGGGAGTTAGAGCTGCAAGCAGTTTGGTTTGGGAAATTAGACGCGAAATGACACTGCAAATGCCTTCAAACAGGCTTGGAAAATTGTGTTCTATATCTCTGCCAAACAGACTACCCGGAGGCTTAGCTTTCAGAAGCAAGTTTAACTCTAAGGGAGGAAGCAGCAGAATGTGCCTCTCATATCTAGCCTGTAGGAATTCAGGTTGGCAAGTTCTATGGGGAAGTCCATTGGCGCCTTCGTTGGAAACGGGTTTGGAAATTTCAGTTTCAAAATCTCTGTGAAAAAGCGTCAGAGAAGCTTCTCCGTTTAGAATCCAGCATATCTCACTGAACCGAAGAAGTGGTAGTTAGAAGGGAGTTAGAGCTGCAAGCAGTTTGGTTTGGGAAATTAGACGCGAAATGACACTGCAAATGCCTTCAAACAGGCTTGGAAAATTGTGTTCTATATCTCTGCCAAACAGACTACCCGGAGGCTGAGCTTTCAGAAGCTAGTTTAACTCTAAGGGAGGAAGCAGCAGAATGTGCCTCTCACATCTAGCCTGTAGGAATTCAGGTTGGCAAGTTCTATGGGGAAGCCCATTGCTGCCTATGGTGGAAACGGCATGGGAGATTTCAGTTTCAAAATCTCTGTGAAAAAGCGTCAGAGAAGCTTCTCCGTTTAGAATCCAGCATATCTCACTGAACCGAAGAAGTGGTAGTTAGAAGGGAGTTAGAGCTGCAAGCAGTTTGGTTTGGGAAATTAGACGCGAAATGAAACTGCAAATGCCTTCCAACAGGCTTGGAAAAGTGTGTTCTATATCTCTGCCAAACAGACTCCCCGGAGGTTGAGCTTTCAGAAGCTAGTTTAACTCTAAGGTAGGAAGCAGCAGAATGTGCCTCTCACATCTAGCCTGTAGGAATTCAGGTTGGCAAGTTCTATGTGGAAGCCCATTGCTGCCTATGGTGGAAACGGCATGGGAGATTTCAGTTTCAAAATCTCTGTGAAAAAGCGTCAGAGAAGCTTCTCCGTTTAGAATCCAGCATATCTCACTGAACCAAAGAAGTGGTAGTTAGAAGGCAGTTAGAGCTGCAAGCAGTTTGGTTTGGGAAATTAGACGCGAAATGAAACTGCAAATGCCTTCCAACAGGCTTGGAAAAGTGTGTTCTATATCTCTGCCAAACAGACTCCCTGGAGGTTGAGCTTTCAGAAGGTAGTTTAACTCTAAGGGAGGAAGCAGCAGAATGTGCCTCTCACATCTAGCCTGTAGGAATTCAGGTTGGCAAGTTCTATGGGGAAGCCCATTGCTGCCTATGGTGGAAACGGCATGGGAGATTTCAGTTTCAAAATCTCTGTGAAAAAGCGTCAGAGAAGCTTCTCCGTTTAGAATCCAGCATATCTCACTGAACCGAAGAAGTGGTAGTTTGAAGGGAGTTAGAGCTGCAAGCAGTTTGGTTTGGGAAATTAGACGCGAAATGAAACTGCAAATGCCTTCCAACAGGCTTGGAAAAGTGTGTTCTATATCTCTGCCAAACAAACTCCCCGGAGGTTGAGCTTTCAGAAGCTAGTTTAACTCTAAGGGAGGAAGCAGCAGAATGTGCCTCTCACATCTAGCCTGTAGGAATTCAGGTTGGCAAGTTCTATGGGGAAGCCCATTGCTGCCTATGGTGGAAACGGCATGGGAGATTTCAGTTTCAAAATCTCTGTGAAAAAGCGTCAGAGAAGCTTCTCCGTTTAGAATCCAGCATATCTCACTGAACCGAAGAAGTGGTAGTTAGAAGGGAGTTAGAGCTGCAAGCAGTTTGGTTTGGGAAATTAGACGCGAAATGAAACTGCAAATGCCTTCCAACAGGCTTGGAAAAGTGTGTTCTATATCTCTGCCAAACAGACTCCCCGGAGGTTGAGCTTTCAGAAGCAAGTTTAACTCTAAGGGAGGAAGCAGCAGAATGTGCCTCTCACATCTAGCCTTTAGGAATTCAGGTTGGCAAGTTCTATGGGGAAGCCCATTGCTGCCTATGGTGGAAACGGCATGGGAGATTTCAGTTTCAAAATCTCTGTGAAAAAGCGTCAGAGAAGCTTCTCCGTTTAGAATCCAGCATATCTCACTGAACCGAAGAAGTGGTAGTTAGAAGGCAGTTAGAGCTGCAAGCAGTTTGGTTTGGGAAATTAGAAGTGAAATGAAACTGCAAATGCCTTCCAACAGGCTTGGAAAAGTGTGTTCTATATCTCTGCCAAACAGACTCCCCGGAGGTTGAGCTTTCAAAAGCAAGCTTAACTCTTAGGGAGGAAGCAGCAGTATGTGCCTCTCACATCTTGCCTGTAGGAATTCAGGTTGGCAAGTTCTATGGGGAAGCCCATTGCTGCCTATGGTGGAAACGGCATGGGAGATTTCAGTTTCAAAATCTCTGTGAAAAAGCGTCAGAGAAGCTTCTCCGTTTAGAATCCAGCATATCTCACTGAACCGAAGAAGTTGTAGTTAGAAGGGAGTTAGAGCTGCAAGCAGTTTGGTTTGGGAAATTAGACGCGAAATGAAACTGCAAATGCCTTCCAACAGGCTTGGAAAAGTGTGTTCTATATCTCTGCCAAACAGACTCCCCGGAGGTTGAGCTTTCAGAAGCAAGTTTAACTCTAAGGGAGGAAGCAGCAGAATGTGCCTCTCACATCTAGCCTGTAGGAATTCAGGTTGGCAAGTTCTATGTGGAAGCCCATTGCTGCCTATGGTGGAAACGGCATGGGAGATTTCCGTTTCAAAATCTCTGTGAAAAAGCGTCAGAGAAGCTTCTCCGTTTAGAATCCAGCATATCTCACTGAACCAAAGAAGTGGTAGTTAGAAGGCAGTTAGAGCTGCAAGCAGTTTGGTTTGGGAAATTAGACGCGAAATGAAACTGCAAATGCCTTCCAACAGGCTTGGAAAAGTGTGTTCTATATCTCTGCCAAACAGACTCCCTGGAGGTTGAGCTTTCAGAAGGTAGTTTAACTCTAAGGGAGGAAGCAGCAGAATGTGCCTCTCACATCTAGCCTGTAGGAATTCAGGTTGGCAAGTTCTATGGGGAAGCCCATTGCTGCCTATGGTGGAAACGGCATGGGAGATTTCAGTTTCAAAATCTCTGTGAAAAAGCGTCAGAGAAGCTTCTCCGTTTAGAATCCAGCATATCTCACTGAACCGAAGAAGTGGTAGTTTGAAGGGAGTTAGAGCTGCAAGCAGTTTGGTTTGGGAAATTAGACGCGAAATGAAACTGCAAATGCCTTCCAACAGGCTTGGAAAAGTGTGTTCTATATCTCTGCCAAACAAACTCCCCGGAGGTTGAGCTTTCAGAAGCTAGTTTAACTCTAAGGGAGGAAGCAGCAGAATGTGCCTCTCACATCTAGCCTGTAGGAATTCAGGTTGGCAAGTTCTATGGGGAAGCCCATTGCTGCCTATGGTGGAAACGGCATGGGAGATTTCAGTTTCAAAATCTCTGTGAAAAAGCGTCAGAGAAGCTTCTCCGTTTAGAATCCAGCATATCTCACTGAACCGAAGAAGTGGTAGTTAGAAGGGAGTTAGAGCTGCAAGCAGTTTGGTTTGGGAAATTAGACGCGAAATGAAACTGCAAATGCCTTCCAACAGGCTTGGAAAAGTGTGTTCTATATCTCTGCCAAACAGACTCCCCGGAGGTTGAGCTTTCAGAAGCAAGTTTAACTCTAAGGGAGGAAGCAGCAGAATGTGCCTCTCACATCTAGCCTTTAGGAATTCAGGTTGGCAAGTTCTATGGGGAAGCCCATTGCTGCCTATGGTGGAAACGGCATGGGAGATTTCAGTTTCAAAATCTCTGTGAAAAAGCGTCAGAGAAGCTTCTCCGTTTAGAATCCAGCATATCTCACTGAACCGAAGAAGTGGTAGTTAGAAGGCAGTTAGAGCTGCAAGCAGTTTGGTTTGGGAAATTAGAAGTGAAATGAAACTGCAAATGCCTTCCAACAGGCTTGGAAAAGTGTGTTCTATATCTCTGCCAAACAGACTCCCCGGAGGTTGAGCTTTCAAAAGCAAGCTTAACTCTTAGGGAGGAAGCAGCAGTATGTGCCTCTCACATCTTGCCTGTAGGAATTCAGGTTGGCAAGTTCTATGGGGAAGCCCATTGCTGCCTATGGTGGAAACGGCATGGGAGATTTCAGTTTCAAAATCTCTGTGAAAAAGCGTCAGAGAAGCTTCTCCGTTTAGAATCCAGCATATCTCACTGAACCGAAGAAGTTGTAGTTAGAAGGGAGTTAGAGCTGCAAGCAGTTTGGTTTGGGAAATTAGACGCGAAATGAAACTGCAAATGCCTTCCAACAGGCTTGGAAAAGTGTGTTCTATATCTCTGCCAAACAGACTCCCCGGAGGTTGAGCTTTCAGAAGCAAGTTTAACTCTAAGGGAGGAAGCAGCAGAATGTGCCTCTCACATCTAGCCTGTAGGAATTCAGGTTGGCAAGTTCTATGTGGAAGCCCATTGCTGCCTATGGTGGAAACGGCATGGGAGATTTCCGTTTCAAAATCTCTGTGAAAAAGCGTCAGAGAAGCTTCTCCGTTTAGAATCCAGCATATCTCACTGAACCAAAGAAGTGGTAGTTAGAAGGCAGTTAGAGCTGCAAGCAGTTTGGTTTGGGAAATTAGACGCGAAATGAAACTGCAAATGCCTTCCAACAGGCTTGGAAAAGTGTGTTCTATATCTCTGCCAAACAGACTCCCTGGAGGTTGAGCTTTCAGAAGGTAGTTTAACTCTAAGGGAGGAAGCAGCAGAATGTGCCTCTCACATCTAGCCTGTAGGAATTCAGGTTGGCAAGTTCTATGGGGAAGCCCATTGCTGCCTATGGTGGAAACGGCATGGGAGATTTCAGTTTCAAAATCTCTGTGAAAAAGCGTCAGAGAAGCTTCTCCGTTTAGAATCCAGCATATCTCACTGAACCGAAGAAGTGGTAGTTTGAAGGGAGTTAGAGCTGCAAGCAGTTTGGTTTGGGAAATTAGACGCGAAATGAAACTGCAAATGCCTTCCAACAGGCTTGGAAAAGTGTGTTCTATATCTCTGCCAAACAAACTCCCCGGAGGTTGAGCTTTCAGAAGCTAGTTTAACTCTAAGGGAGGAAGCAGCAGAATGTGCCTCTCACATCTAGCCTGTAGGAATTCAGGTTGGCAAGTTCTATGGGGAAGCCCATTGCTGCCTATGGTGGAAACGGCATGGGAGATTTCAGTTTCAAAATCTCTGTGAAAAAGCGTCAGAGAAGCTTCTCCGTTTAGAATCCAGCATATCTCACTGAACCGAAGAAGTGGTAGTTAGAAGGGAGTTAGAGCTGCAAGCAGTTTGGTTTGGGAAATTAGACGCGAAATGAAACTGCAAATGCCTTCCAACAGGCTTGGAAAAGTGTGTTCTATATCTCTGCCAAACAGACTCCCCGGAGGTTGAGCTTTCAGAAGCAAGTTTAACTCTAAGGGAGGAAGCAGCAGAATGTGCCTCTCACATCTAGCCTTTAGGAATTCAGGTTGGCAAGTTCTATGGGGAAGCCCATTGCTGCCTATGGTGGAAACGGCATGGGAGATTTCAGTTTCAAAATCTCTGTGAAAAAGCGTCAGAGAAGCTTCTCCGTTTAGAATCCAGCATATCTCACTGAACCGAAGAAGTGGTAGTTAGAAGGCAGTTAGAGCTGCAAGCAGTTTGGTTTGGGAAATTAGAAGTGAAATGAAACTGCAAATGCCTTCCAACAGGCTTGGAAAAGTGTGTTCTATATCTCTGCCAAACAGACTCCCCGGAGGTTGAGCTTTCAAAAGCAAGCTTAACTCTTAGGGAGGAAGCAGCAGTATGTGCCTCTCACATCTTGCCTGTAGGAATTCAGGTTGGCAAGTTCTATGGGGAAGCCCATTGCTGCCTATGGTGGAAACGGCATGGGAGATTTCAGTTTCAAAATCTCTGTGAAAAAGCGTCAGAGAAGCTTCTCCGTTTAGAATCCAGCATATCTCACTGAACCGAAGAAGTAGTAGTTAGAAGGGAGTTAGAGCTGCAAGCAGTTTGGTTTGGGAAATTAGACGCGAAATGAAACTGCAAATGCCTTCCAACAGGCTTGGAAAAGTGTGTTCTATATCTCTGCCAAACAGACTCCCCGGAGGTTGAGCTTTCAGAAGCAAGTTTAACTCTAAGGGAGGAAGCAGCAGAATGTGCCTCTCACATCTAGCCTGTAGGAATTCAGGTTGGCAAGTTCTATGGGGAAGCCCATTGCTGCCTATGGTGGAAACGGCATGGGAGATTTCAGTTTCAAAATCTCTGTGAAAAAGCGTCAGAGAAGCTTCTCCGTTTAGAATGCAGCATATCTCACTGAACCGAAGAAGTGGTAGTTAGAAGGGAGTTAGAGCTGCAAGCAGTTTGGTTTGGGAAATTAGACGCGAAATGAAACTGCAAATGCCTTCCAACAGGCTTGGAAAAGTGTGTTCTATATCTCTGCCAAACAAACTCCCCGGAGGTTGAGCTTTCAGAAGCTAGTTTAACTCTAAGGGAGGAAGCAGCAGAATGTGCCTCTCACATCTAGCCTGTAGGAATTCAGGTTGGCAAGTTCTATGGGGAAACCCATTGCTGCCTATGGTGGAAACGGCATGGGAGATTTCAGTTTCAAAATCTCTGTGAAAAAGCGTCAGAGAAGCTTCTCCGTTTAGAATCCAGCATATCTCACTGAACCGAAGAAGTGGTAGTTAGAAGGGAGTTAGAGCTGCAAGCAGTTTGGTTTCGGAAATTAGACGCGAAATGAAACTGCAAATGCCTTCCAACAGGCTTGGAAAAGTGTGTTCTATATCTCTGCCAAACATACTCCCCGGAGGTTGAGCTTTCAGAAGCAAGTTTAACTCTAAGGGAGGAAGCAGCAGAATGTGCCTCTCACATCTAGCCTTTAGGAATTCAGGTTGGCAAGTTCTATGGGGAAGCCCATTGCTGCCTATGGTTTAAACAGCATGGGAGATTTCAGTTTCAAAATCTCTGTGAAAAAGCGTCAGAGAAGCTTCTCCTTTTAGAATCCAGCATATCTCACTGAACCGAAGAAGTGGTAGTTAGAAGGCAGTTAGAGCTGCAAGCAGTTTGGTTTGGGAAATTAGACGCGAAATGAAACTGCAAATGCCTTCCAACAGGCTTGGAAAAGTGTGTTCTATATCTCTGCCAAACAGACTCCCCGGAGGTTGAGCTTTCAGAAGCTAGTTTAACTCTAAGGGAGGAAGCAGCAGAATGTGCCTCTCACATCTAGCCTGTAGGAATTCAGGTTGGCAAGTTCTATGGGGAAGCCCATTGCTGCCTATGGTGGAAACGGCATGGGAGATTTCAGTTTCAAAATCTCTGTGAAAAAGCGTCAGAGAAGCTTCTCCGTTTAGAATCCAGCATATCTCACTGAACCGAAGAAGTGGGAGTTAGAAGGCAGTTAGAGCTGCAAGCAGTTTGGTTTGGGAAATTAGACGCGAAATGAAACTGCAAATGCCTTCCAACAGGCTTGAAAAAGTGTGTTCTATATGTCTGCCAAACAAACTCCCCGGAAGTTGGGCTTTCAGAAGCTAGTTTAACTCTAAGGGAGGAAGCAGCAGAATGTGCCTCTCACATCTAGCCTGTAGGAATTCAGGTTGGCAAGTTCTATGGGGAAGCCCATTGCTGCCTATGGTGGAAACGGCATGGGAGATTTCAGTTTCAAAATCTCTGTGAAAAAGCGTCAGAGAAGCTTCTCCGTTTAGAATACAGCATATCTCACTGAACCGAAGAAGTGGTAGTTAGAAGGGAGTTAGAGCTGCAAGCAGTTTGGTTTGGGAAATTAGACGCGAAATGACACTGCAAATGCCTTCGAACAGGCTTGGAAAATTGTGTTCTATATCTCTGCCAAACAGACTCCCCGGAGGCTGAGCTTTCAGAAGCTAGTTTAACTCTAAGGGAGGAAGCAGCAGAATGTGCCTCTCACATCTAGCCTGTAGGAATTCAGGGTGGCAAGTTGTATGGGGAAGCCCTTTGGCGCCTTCGTTGGAAACGGGTTTGGAAATTTCAGTTTCAAAATCTCTGTGAAAAAGCGTCAGAGAAGCTTCTCCGTTTAGAATCCAGCATATCTCACTGAACCGAAGAAGTGGTAGTTAGAAGGGAGTTAGAGCTGCAAGCAGTTTGGTTTGGGAAATTAGACGCGAAATGACACTGCAAATGCCTTCCAACAGGCTTGGAAAAGTGTGTTCTATATCCCTGCCAAACAGACTCCCCGGAGGTTGAGCTTTCAGAAGCAAGTTTAACTCTAAGGGAGGAAGCAGCAGAATGTGCCTCTCACATCTAGCCTGTAGGAATTCAGGTTGGCAAGTTCTATGGGGAAGCCCATTGGCGCCTTCGTTGGAAACGGGTTTGGAAATTTCAGTTTCAAAATCTCTGTGAAAAAGCGTCAGAGAAGCTTCTCCGTTTAGAATCCAGCATATCTCACTGAACCGAAGAAGTGGTAGTTAGAAGGCAGTTAGAGCTGCAAGCAGTTTGGTTTGGGAAAGTAGATGCGAAATGACACTGCAAAGGCCTTCCAACAGGCTAGGAAAAGTGTGTTCTATATCTCTGCCAAACAGACTCCCCGGAGGTTGAGCTTTCAGAAGCAAGCTTAACTCTAAGGGAGGAAGCAGCAGAATGTGCCTCTCACATCTAGCCTGTAGGAATTCAGGTTGGCAAGTTCTATGGGGAAGCCCATTGCTGCCTATGGTGGACACGGCATGGGAGATTTCAGTTTCAAAATCTCTGTGAAAAAGCGTCAGAGAAGCTTCTCCGTTTAGAATCCAGCATATCTCACTGAACCGAAGAAGTGGTAGTTTGAAGGGAGTTAGAGCTGCAAGCAGTTTGGTTTGGGAAATTAGACGCGAAATGAAACTGCAAATGCCTTCCAACAGGCTTGGAAAAGTGTGTTCTATATCTCTGCCAAACAAACTCCCCGGAGGTTGAGCTTTCAGAAGCTAGTTTAACTCTAAGGGAGGAAGCAGCAGAATGTGCCTCTCACATCTAGCCTGTAGGAATTCAGGTTGGCAAGTTCTATGGGGAAGCCCATTGCTGCCTATGGTGGAAACGGCATGGGAGATTTCAGTTTCAAAATCTCTGTGAAAAAGCGTCAGAGAAGCTTCTCCGTTTAGAATCCAGCATATCTCACTGAACCGAAGAAGTGGTAGTTAGAAGGGAGTTAGAGCTGCAAGCAGTTTGGTTTGGGAAATTAGACGCGAAATGAAACTGCAAATGCCTTCCAACAGGCTTGGAAAAGTGTGTTCTATATCTCTGCCAAACAGACTCCCCGGAGGTTGAGCTTTCAGAAGCAAGTTTAACTCTAAGGGAGGAAGCAGCAGAATGTGCCTCTCACATCTAGCCTTTAGGAATTCAGGTTGGCAAGTTCTATGGGGAAGCCCATTGCTGCCTATGGTGGAAACGGCATGGGAGATTTCAGTTTCAAAATCTCTGTGAAAAAGCGTCAGAGAAGCTTCTCCGTTTAGAATCCAGCATATCTCACTGAACCGAAGAAGTGGTAGTTAGAAGGCAGTTAGAGCTGCAAGCAGTTTGGTTTGGGAAATTAGAAGTGAAATGAAACTGCAAATGCCTTCCAACAGGCTTGGAAAAGTGTGTTCTATATCTCTGCCAAACAGACTCCCCGGAGGTTGAGCTTTCAAAAGCAAGCTTAACTCTTAGGGAGGAAGCAGCAGTATGTGCCTCTCACATCTTGCCTGTAGGAATTCAGGTTGGCAAGTTCTATGGGGAAGCCCATTGCTGCCTATGGTGGAAACGGCATGGGAGATTTCAGTTTCAAAATCTCTGTGAAAAAGCGTCAGAGAAGCTTCTCCGTTTAGAATCCAGCATATCTCACTGAACCGAAGAAGTAGTAGTTAGAAGGGAGTTAGAGCTGCAAGCAGTTTGGTTTGGGAAATTAGACGCGAAATGAAACTGCAAATGCCTTCCAACAGGCTTGGAAAAGTGTGTTCTATATCTCTGCCAAACAGACTCCCCGGAGGTTGAGCTTTCAGAAGCAAGTTTAACTCTAAGGGAGGAAGCAGCAGAATGTGCCTCTCACATCTAGCCTGTAGGAATTCAGGTTGGCAAGTTCTATGGGGAAGCCCATTGCTGCCTATGGTGGAAACGGCATGGGAGATTTCAGTTTCAAAATCTCTGTGAAAAAGCGTCAGAGAAGCTTCTCCGTTTAGAATGCAGCATATCTCACTGAACCGAAGAAGTGGTAGTTAGAAGGGAGTTAGAGCTGCAAGCAGTTTGGTTTGGGAAATTAGACGCGAAATGAAACTGCAAATGCCTTCCAACAGGCTTGGAAAAGTGTGTTCTATATCTCTGCCAAACAAACTCCCCGGAGGTTGAGCTTTCAGAAGCTAGTTTAACTCTAAGGGAGGAAGCAGCAGAATGTGCCTCTCACATCTAGCCTGTAGGAATTCAGGTTGGCAAGTTCTATGGGGAAACCCATTGCTGCCTATGGTGGAAACGGCATGGGAGATTTCAGTTTCAAAATCTCTGTGAAAAAGCGTCAGAGAAGCTTCTCCGTTTAGAATCCAGCATATCTCACTGAACCGAAGAAGTGGTAGTTAGAAGGGAGTTAGAGCTGCAAGCAGTTTGGTTTCGGAAATTAGACGCGAAATGAAACTGCAAATGCCTTCCAACAGGCTTGGAAAAGTGTGTTCTATATCTCTGCCAAACATACTCCCCGGAGGTTGAGCTTTCAGAAGCAAGTTTAACTCTAAGGGAGGAAGCAGCAGAATGTGCCTCTCACATCTAGCCTTTAGGAATTCAGGTTGGCAAGTTCTATGGGGAAGCCCATTGCTGCCTATGGTTTAAACAGCATGGGAGATTTCAGTTTCAAAATCTCTGTGAAAAAGCGTCAGAGAAGCTTCTCCTTTTAGAATCCAGCATATCTCACTGAACCGAAGAAGTGGTAGTTAGAAGGCAGTTAGAGCTGCAAGCAGTTTGGTTTGGGAAATTAGACGCGAAATGAAACTGCAAATGCCTTCCAACAGGCTTGGAAAAGTGTGTTCTATATCTCTGCCAAACAGACTCCCCGGAGGTTGAGCTTTCAGAAGCTAGTTTAACTCTAAGGGAGGAAGCAGCAGAATGTGCCTCTCACATCTAGCCTGTAGGAATTCAGGTTGGCAAGTTCTATGGGGAAGCCCATTGCTGCCTATGGTGGAAACGGCATGGGAGATTTCAGTTTCAAAATCTCTGTGAAAAAGCGTCAGAGAAGCTTCTCCGTTTAGAATCCAGCATATCTCACTGAACCGAAGAAGTGGGAGTTAGAAGGCAGTTAGAGCTGCAAGCAGTTTGGTTTGGGAAATTAGACGCGAAATGAAACTGCAAATGCCTTCCAACAGGCTTGAAAAAGTGTGTTCTATATGTCTGCCAAACAAACTCCCCGGAAGTTGGGCTTTCAGAAGCTAGTTTAACTCTAAGGGAGGAAGCAGCAGAATGTGCCTCTCACATCTAGCCTGTAGGAATTCAGGTTGGCAAGTTCTATGGGGAAGCCCATTGCTGCCTATGGTGGAAACGGCATGGGAGATTTCAGTTTCAAAATCTCTGTGAAAAAGCGTCAGAGAAGCTTCTCCGTTTAGAATACAGCATATCTCACTGAACCGAAGAAGTGGTAGTTAGAAGGGAGTTAGAGCTGCAAGCAGTTTGGTTTGGGAAATTAGACGCGAAATGACACTGCAAATGCCTTCGAACAGGCTTGGAAAATTGTGTTCTATATCTCTGCCAAACAGACTCCCCGGAGGCTGAGCTTTCAGAAGCTAGTTTAACTCTAAGGGAGGAAGCAGCAGAATGTGCCTCTCACATCTAGCCTGTAGGAATTCAGGGTGGCAAGTTGTATGGGGAAGCCATTTGGCGCCTTCGTTGGAAACGGGTTTGGAAATTTCAGTTTCAAAATCTCTGTGAAAAAGCGTCAGAGAAGCTTCTCCGTTTAGAATCCAGCATATCTCACTGAACCGAAGAAGTGGTAGTTAGAAGGGAGTTAGAGCTGCAAGCAGTTTGGTTTGGGAAATTAGACGCGAAATGACACTGCAAATGCCTTCCAACAGGCTTGGAAAAGTGTGTTCTATATCCCTGCCAAACAGACTCCCCGGAGGTTGAGCTTTCAGAAGCAAGTTTAACTCTAAGGGAGGAAGCAGCAGAATGTGCCTCTCACATCTAGCCTGTAGGAATTCAGGTTGGCAAGTTCTATGGGGAAGCCCATTGGCGCCTTCGTTGGAAACGGGTTTGGAAATTTCAGTTTCAAAATCTCTGTGAAAAAGCGTCAGAGAAGCTTCTCCGTTTAGAATCCAGCATATCTCACTGAACCGAAGAAGTGGTAGTTAGAAGGCAGTTAGAGCTGCAAGCAGTTTGGTTTGGGAAAGTAGATGCGAAATGACACTGCAAAGGCCTTCCAACAGGCTAGGAAAAGTGTGTTCTATATCTTTCCCAACAGACTCCCCGGAGGTTGAGCTTTCAGAAGCAAGCTTAACTCTAAGGGAGGAAGCAGCAGAATGTGCCTCTCACATCTAGCCTGTAGGAATTCAGGTTGGCAAGTTCTATGGGGAAGCCCATTGCTGCCTATGGTGGACACGGCATGGGAGATTTCAGTTTCAAAATCTCTGTGAAAAAGCGTCAGAGAAGCTTCTCCGTTTAGAATCCAGCATATCTCACTGAACCGAAGAAGTGGTAGTTAGAAGGGAGTTAGAGCTGCAAGCAGTTTGGTTTGGGAAATTAGATGCGAAATGACACTGCAAAGGCCTTCCAACAGGCTTGGAAAAGTGTGTTCTATATCTCTGCCAAACAGACTCCCCGGAGGTTGAGCTTTCAGAAGCAAGCTTAACTCTTAGGGAGGAAGCAGCAGAATGTGCCTCTCACATCTAGCCTGTAGGAATTCAGGTTGGCAAGTTCTATGGGGAAGCCCATTGCTGCCTATGGTGGAAACGGCATGGGAGATTTCAGTTTCAAAATCTCTGTGAAAAAGCGTCAGAGAAGCTTCTCCGTTTAGAATCCAGCATATCTCACTGAACCGAAGAAGTGGTAGTTAGAAGGCAGTTAGAGCTGCAAGCAGTTTGGTTTGGGAAATTAGATGCGAAATGACACTGCAAAGGCCTTCCAACAGGCTTGGAAAAGTGTGTTCTATATCTCTGCCAAACAGACTCCTTGGAGGTTGAGCTTTCAGTACCTAGTTTAACTCTAAGGGAGGAAGCAGCAGAATGTGCCTCTCACATCTAGCCTGTAGGAATTCAGGTTGGCAAGTTCTATGGGGAAGCCCATTGCTGCCTATGGTGGAAACGGCATGGGAGATTTCAGTTTCAAAATCTCTGTGAAAAAGCGTCAGAGAAGCTTCTCCGTTTAGAGTCCAGCATATCTCACTGAACCGAAGAAGTGGTAGTTAGAAGGGAGTTAGAGCTGCAAGCAGTTTGGTTTGGGAAATTACACGCGAAATGACACTGCAAATGCCTTCAAACAGGCTTGGAAAATTGTGTTCTATATCTCTGCCAAACAGACTACCCGGAGGCTGAGCTTTCAGAAGCTAGTTTAACTCTAAGGGAGGAAGCAGCAGAATGTGCCTCTCACATCTAGCCTGTAGGAATTCAGGTTGGCAAGTTCTATGGGGAAGCCCATTGCTGCCTATGGTGGAAACGGCATGGGAGATTTCAGTTTCAAAATCTCTGTGAAAAAGCGTCAGAGAAGCTTCTCCGTTTAGAATCCAGCATATCTCACTGAACCGAAGAAGTGGTAGTTAGAAGGGAGTTAGAGCTGCAAGCAGTTTGGTTTGGGAAATTAGACGCGAAATGAAACTGCAAATGCCTTCCAACAGGCTTGGAAAAGTGTGTTCTATATCTCTGCCAAACAGACTCCCCGGAGGTTGAGCTTTCAGAAGCAAGTTTAACTCTAAGGGAGGAAGCAGCAGAATGTGCCTCTCACATCTAGCCTGTAGGAATTCAGGTTGGCAAGTTCTATGTGGAAGCCCATTGCTGCCTATGGTGGAAACGGCATGGGAGATTTCAGTTTCAAAATCTCTGTGAAAAAGCGTCAGAGAAGCTTCTCCGTTTAGAATCCAGCATATCTCACTGAACCGAAGAAGTGGTAGTTAGAAGGGAGTTAGAGCTGCAAGCAGTTTGGTTTGGGAAATTAGACGCGAAATGAAACTGCAAATGCCTTCCAACAGGCTTGGAAAAGTGTGTTCTATATCTCTGCCAAACAGACTCCCCGGAGGTTGAGCTTTCAGAAGCTAGTTTAACTCTAAGGGAGGAAGCAGCAGAATGTGCCTCTCACATCTAGCCTGTAGGAATTCAGGTTGGCAAGTTCTATGGGGAAGCCCATTGCTGCCTATGGTGGAAACGGCATGGGAGATTTCAGTTTCAAAATCTCTGTGAAAAAGCGTCAGAGAAGCTTCTCCGTTTAGAATCCAGCATATCTCACTGAACCGAAGAAGTGGGAGTTAGAAGGCAGTTAGAGCTGCAAGCAGTTTGGTTTGGGAAATTAGACGCGAAATGAAACTGCAAATGCCTTCCAACAGGCTTGAAAAAGTGTGTTCTATATGTCTGCCAAACAAACTCCCCGGAAGTTGGGCTTTCAGAAGCTAGTTTAACTCTAAGGGAGGAAGCAGCAGAATGTGCCTCTCACATCTAGCCTGTAGGAATTCAGGTTGGCAAGTTCTATGGGGAAGCCCATTGCTGCCTATGGTGGAAACGGCATGGGAGATTTCAGTTTCAAAATCTCTGTGAAAAAGCGTCAGAGAAGCTTCTCCGTTTAGAATACAGCATATCTCACTGAACCGAAGAAGTGGTAGTTAGAAGGGAGTTAGAGCTGCAAGCAGTTTGGTTTGGGAAATTAGACGCGAAATGACACTGCAAATGCCTTCGAACAGGCTTGGAAAATTGTGTTCTATATCTCTGCCAAACAGACTCCCCGGAGGCTGAGCTTTCAGAAGCTAGTTTAACTCTAAGGGAGGAAGCAGCAGAATGTGCCTCTCACATCTAGCCTGTAGGAATTCAGGGTGGCAAGTTGTATGGGGAAGCCCTTTGGCGCCTTCGTTGGAAACGGGTTTGGAAATTTCAGTTTCAAAATCTCTGTGAAAAAGCGTCAGAGAAGCTTCTCCGTTTAGAATCCAGCATATCTCACTGAACCGAAGAAGTGGTAGTTAGAAGGGAGTTAGAGCTGCAAGCAGTTTGGTTTGGGAAATTAGACGCGAAATGACACTGCAAATGCCTTCCAACAGGCTTGGAAAAGTGTGTTCTATATCCCTGCCAAACAGACTCCCCGGAGGTTGAGCTTTCAGAAGCAAGTTTAACTCTAAGGGAGGAAGCAGCAGAATGTGCCTCTCACATCTAGCCTGTAGGAATTCAGGTTGGCAAGTTCTATGGGGAAGCCCATTGGCGCCTTCGTTGGAAACGGGTTTGGAAATTTCAGTTTCAAAATCTCTGTGAAAAAGCGTCAGAGAAGCTTCTCCGTTTAGAATCCAGCATATCTCACTGAACCGAAGAAGTGGTAGTTAGAAGGCAGTTAGAGCTGCAAGCAGTTTGGTTTGGGAAAGTAGATGCGAAATGACACTGCAAAGGCCTTCCAACAGGCTAGGAAAAGTGTGTTCTATATCTTTCCCAACAGACTCCCCGGAGGTTGAGCTTTCAGAAGCAAGCTTAACTCTAAGGGAGGAAGCAGCAGAATGTGCCTCTCACATCTAGCCTGTAGGAATTCAGGTTGGCAAGTTCTATGGGGAAGCCCATTGCTGCCTATGGTGGACACGGCATGGGAGATTTCAGTTTCAAAATCTCTGTGAAAAAGCGTCAGAGAAGCTTCTCCGTTTAGAATCCAGCATATCTCACTGAACCGAAGAAGTGGTAGTTAGAAGGGAGTTAGAGCTGCAAGCAGTTTGGTTTGGGAAATTAGATGCGAAATGACACTGCAAAGGCCTTCCAACAGGCTTGGAAAAGTGTGTTCTATATCTCTGCCAAACAGACTCCCCGGAGGTTGAGCTTTCAGAAGCAAGCTTAACTCTTAGGGAGGAAGCAGCAGAATGTGCCTCTCACATCTAGCCTGTAGGAATTCAGGTTGGCAAGTTCTATGGGGAAGCCCATTGCTGCCTATGGTGGAAACGGCATGGGAGATTTCAGTTTCAAAATCTCTGTGAAAAAGCGTCAGAGAAGCTTCTCCGTTTAGAATCCAGCATATCTCACTGAACCGAAGAAGTGGGAGTTAGAAGGCAGTTAGAGCTGCAAGCAGTTTGGTTTGGGAAATTAGACGCGAAATGAAACTGCAAATGCCTTCCAACAGGCTTGAAAAAGTGTGTTCTATATGTCTGCCAAACAAACTCCCCGGAAGTTGGGCTTTCAGAAGCTAGTTTAACTCTAAGGGAGGAAGCAGCAGAATGTGCCTCTCACATCTAGCCTGTAGGAATTCAGGTTGGCAAGTTCTATGGGGAAGCCCATTGCTGCCTATGGTGGAAACGGCATGGGAGATTTCAGTTTCAAAATCTCTGTGAAAAAGCGTCAGAGAAGCTTCTCCGTTTAGAATACAGCATATCTCACTGAACCGAAGAAGTGGTAGTTAGAAGGGAGTTAGAGCTGCAAGCAGTTTGGTTTGGGAAATTAGACGCGAAATGACACTGCAAATGCCTTCGAACAGGCTTGGAAAATTGTGTTCTATATCTCTGCCAAACAGACTCCCCGGAGGCTGAGCTTTCAGAAGCTAGTTTAACTCTAAGGGAGGAAGCAGCAGAATGTGCCTCTCACATCTAGCCTGTAGGAATTCAGGGTGGCAAGTTGTATGGGGAAGCCCTTTGGCGCCTTCGTTGGAAACGGGTTTGGAAATTTCAGTTTCAAAATCTCTGTGAAAAAGCGTCAGAGAAGCTTCTCCGTTTAGAATCCAGCATATCTCACTGAACCGAAGAAGTGGTAGTTAGAAGGGAGTTAGAGCTGCAAGCAGTTTGGTTTGGGAAATTAGACGCGAAATGACACTGCAAATGCCTTCCAACAGGCTTGGAAAAGTGTGTTCTATATCCCTGCCAAACAGACTCCCCGGAGGTTGAGCTTTCAGAAGCAAGTTTAACTCTAAGGGAGGAAGCAGCAGAATGTGCCTCTCACATCTAGCCTGTAGGAATTCAGGTTGGCAAGTTCTATGGGGAAGCCCATTGGCGCCTTCGTTGGAAACGGGTTTGGAAATTTCAGTTTCAAAATCTCTGTGAAAAAGCGTCAGAGAAGCTTCTCCGTTTAGAATCCAGCATATCTCACTGAACCGAAGAAGTGGTAGTTAGAAGGCAGTTAGAGCTGCAAGCAGTTTGGTTTGGGAAAGTAGATGCGAAATGACACTGCAAAGGCCTTCCAACAGGCTAGGAAAAGTGTGTTCTATATCTTTCCCAACAGACTCCCCGGAGGTTGAGCTTTCAGAAGCAAGCTTAACTCTAAGGGAGGAAGCAGCAGAATGTGCCTCTCACATCTAGCCTGTAGGAATTCAGGTTGGCAAGTTCTATGGGGAAGCCCATTGCTGCCTATGGTGGACACGGCATGGGAGATTTCAGTTTCAAAATCTCTGTGAAAAAGCGTCAGAGAAGCTTCTCCGTTTAGAATCCAGCATATCTCACTGAACCGAAGAAGTGGTAGTTAGAAGGGAGTTAGAGCTGCAAGCAGTTTGGTTTGGGAAATTAGATGCGAAATGACACTGCAAAGGCCTTCCAACAGGCTTGGAAAAGTGTGTTCTATATCTCTGCCAAACAGACTCCCCGGAGGTTGAGCTTTCAGAAGCAAGCTTAACTCTTAGGGAGGAAGCAGCAGAATGTGCCTCTCACATCTAGCCTGTAGGAATTCAGGTTGGCAAGTTCTATGGGGAAGCCCATTGCTGCCTATGGTGGAAACGGCATGGGAGATTTCAGTTTCAAAATCTCTGTGAAAAAGCGTCAGAGAAGCTTCTCCGTTTAGAATCCAGCATATCTCACTGAACCGAAGAAGTGGTAGTTAGAAGGCAGTTAGAGCTGCAAGCAGTTTGGTTTGGGAAATTAGATGCGAAATGACACTGCAAAGGCCTTCCAACAGGCTTGGAAAAGTGTGTTCTATATCTCTGCCAAACAGACTCCTTGGAGGTTGAGCTTTCAGTACCTAGTTTAACTCTAAGGGAGGAAGCAGCAGAATGTGCCTCTCACATCTAGCCTGTAGGAATTCAGGTTGGCAAGTTCTATGGGGAAGCCCATTGCTGCCTATGGTGGAAACGGCATGGGAGATTTCAGTTTCAAAATCTCTGTGAAAAAGCGTCAGAGAAGCTTCTCCGTTTAGAGTCCAGCATATCTCACTGAACCGAAGAAGTGGTAGTTAGAAGGGAGTTAGAGCTGCAAGCAGTTTGGTTTGGGAAATTACACGCGAAATGACACTGCAAATGCCTTCAAACAGGCTTGGAAAATTGTGTTCTATATCTCTGCCAAACAGACTACCCGGAGGCTGAGCTTTCAGAAGCTAGTTTAACTCTAAGGGAGGAAGCAGCAGAATGTGCCTCTCACATCTAGCCTGTAGGAATTCAGGTTGGCAAGTTCTATGGGGAAGCCCATTGCTGCCTATGGTGGAAACGGCATGGGAGATTTCAGTTTCAAAATCTCTGTGAAAAAGCGTCAGAGAAGCTTCTCCGTTTAGAATCCAGCATATCTCACTGAACCGAAGAAGTGGTAGTTAGAAGGGAGTTAGAGCTGCAAGCAGTTTGGTTTGGGAAATTAGACGCGAAATGAAACTGCAAATGCCTTCCAACAGGCTTGGAAAAGTGTGTTCTATATCTCTGCCAAACAGACTCCCCGGAGGTTGAGCTTTCAGAAGCAAGTTTAACTCTAAGGGAGGAAGCAGCAGAATGTGCCTCTCACATCTAGCCTGTAGGAATTCAGGTTGGCAAGTTCTATGTGGAAGCCCATTGCTGCCTATGGTGGAAACGGCATGGGAGATTTCAGTTTCAAAATCTCTGTGAAAAAGCGTCAGAGAAGCTTCTCCGTTTAGAATCCAGCATATCTCACTGAACC
Organism: Cynocephalus volans; assembly: GCF_027409185.1. Taxonomy (NCBI): domain Eukaryota; kingdom Metazoa; phylum Chordata; class Mammalia; order Dermoptera; family Cynocephalidae; genus Cynocephalus; species Cynocephalus volans. Next base: position 191,669 of record NW_026902382.1, read on the forward strand.
GAAGAAGTGGTAGTTAGAAGGGAGTTAGAGCTGCAAGCAGTTTGGTTTGGGAAATTAGACGCGAAATGAAACTGCAAATGCCTTCCAACAGGCTTGGAAAAGTGTGTTCTATATCTCTGCCAAACAAACTCCCCGGAGGTTGAGCTTTCAGAAGCTAGTTTAACTCTAAGGGAGGAAGCAGCAGAATGTGCCTCTCACATCTAGCCTGTAGGAATTCAGGTTGGCAAGTTCTATGGGGAAGCCCATTGCTGCCTATGGTGGAAACGGCATGGGAGATTTCAGTTTCAAAATCTCTGTGAAAAAGCGTCAGAGAAGCTTCTCCGTTTAGAATCCAGCATATCTCACTGAACCGAAGAAGTGGTAGTTAGAAGGGAGTTAGAGCTGCAAGCAGTTTGGTTTGGGAAATTAGACGCGAAATGAAACTGCAAATGCCTTCCAACAGGCTTGGAAAAGTGTGTTCTATATCTCTGCCAAACAGACTCCCCGGAGGTTGAGCTTTCAGAAGCAAGTTTAACTCTAAGGGAGGAAGCAGCAGAATGTGCCTCTCACATCTAGCCTGTAGGAATTCAGGTTGGCAAGTTCTATGTGGAAGCCCATTGCTGCCTATGGTGGAAACGGCATGGGAGATTTCAGTTTCAAAATCTCTGTGAAAAAGCGTCAGAGAAGCTTCTCCGTTTAGAATCCAGCATATCTCACTGAACCGAAGAAGTGGTAGTTAGAAGGGAGTTAGAGCTGCAAGCAGTTTGGTTTGGGAAATTAGACGCGAAATGAAACTGCAAATGCCTTCCAACAGGCTTGGAAAAGTGTGTTCTATATCTCTGCCAAACAGACTCCCCGGAGGTTGAGCTTTCAGAAGCTAGTTTAACTCTAAGGGAGGAAGCAGCAGAATGTGCCTCTCACATCTAGCCTGTAGGAATTCAGGTTGGCAAGTTCTATGGGGAAGCCCATTGCTGCCTATGGTGGAAACGGCATGGGAGATTTCAGTTTCAAAATCTCTGTGAAAAAGCGTCAGAGAAGCTTCTCCGTTTAGAATCCAGCATATCTCACTGAACCGAAGAAGTGGGAGTTAGAAGGCAGTTAGAGCTGCAAGCAGTTTGGTTTGGGAAATTAGACGCGAAATGAAACTGCAAATGCCTTCCAACAGGCTTGAAAAAGTGTGTTCTATATGTCTGCCAAACAAACTCCCCGGAAGTTGGGCTTTCAGAAGCTAGTTTAACTCTAAGGGAGGAAGCAGCAGAATGTGCCTCTCACATCTAGCCTGTAGGAATTCAGGTTGGCAAGTTCTATGGGGAAGCCCATTGCTGCCTATGGTGGAAACGGCATGGGAGATTTCAGTTTCAAAATCTCTGTGAAAAAGCGTCAGAGAAGCTTCTCCGTTTAGAATACAGCATATCTCACTGAACCGAAGAAGTGGTAGTTAGAAGGGAGTTAGAGCTGCAAGCAGTTTGGTTTGGGAAATTAGACGCGAAATGACACTGCAAATGCCTTCGAACAGGCTTGGAAAATTGTGTTCTATATCTCTGCCAAACAGACTCCCCGGAGGCTGAGCTTTCAGAAGCTAGTTTAACTCTAAGGGAGGAAGCAGCAGAATGTGCCTCTCACATCTAGCCTGTAGGAATTCAGGGTGGCAAGTTGTATGGGGAAGCCCTTTGGCGCCTTCGTTGGAAACGGGTTTGGAAATTTCAGTTTCAAAATCTCTGTGAAAAAGCGTCAGAGAAGCTTCTCCGTTTAGAATCCAGCATATCTCACTGAACCGAAGAAGTGGTAGTTAGAAGGGAGTTAGAGCTGCAAGCAGTTTGGTTTGGGAAATTAGACGCGAAATGACACTGCAAATGCCTTCCAACAGGCTTGGAAAAGTGTGTTCTATATCCCTGCCAAACAGACTCCCCGGAGGTTGAGCTTTCAGAAGCAAGTTTAACTCTAAGGGAGGAAGCAGCAGAATGTGCCTCTCACATCTAGCCTGTAGGAATTCAGGTTGGCAAGTTCTATGGGGAAGCCCATTGGCGCCTTCGTTGGAAACGGGTTTGGAAATTTCAGTTTCAAAATCTCTGTGAAAAAGCGTCAGAGAAGCTTCTCCGTTTAGAATCCAGCATATCTCACTGAACCGAAGAAGTGGTAGTTAGAAGGCAGTTAGAGCTGCAAGCAGTTTGGTTTGGGAAAGTAGATGCGAAATGACACTGCAAAGGCCTTCCAACAGGCTAGGAAAAGTGTGTTCTATATCTTTCCCAACAGACTCCCCGGAGGTTGAGCTTTCAGAAGCAAGCTTAACTCTAAGGGAGGAAGCAGCAGAATGTGCCTCTCACATCTAGCCTGTAGGAATTCAGGTTGGCAAGTTCTATGGGGAAGCCCATTGCTGCCTATGGTGGACACGGCATGGGAGATTTCAGTTTCAAAATCTCTGTGAAAAAGCGTCAGAGAAGCTTCTCCGTTTAGAATCCAGCATATCTCACTGAACCGAAGAAGTGGTAGTTAGAAGGGAGTTAGAGCTGCAAGCAGTTTGGTTTGGGAAATTAGATGCGAAATGACACTGCAAAGGCCTTCCAACAGGCTTGGAAAAGTGTGTTCTATATCTCTGCCAAACAGACTCCCCGGAGGTTGAGCTTTCAGAAGCAAGCTTAACTCTTAGGGAGGAAGCAGCAGAATGTGCCTCTCACATCTAGCCTGTAGGAATTCAGGTTGGCAAGTTCTATGGGGAAGCCCATTGCTGCCTATGGTGGAAACGGCATGGGAGATTTCAGTTTCAAAATCTCTGTGAAAAAGCGTCAGAGAAGCTTCTCCGTTTAGAATCCAGCATATCTCACTGAACCGAAGAAGTGGTAGTTAGAAGGCAGTTAGAGCTGCAAGCAGTTTGGTTTGGGAAATTAGATGCGAAATGACACTGCAAAGGCCTTCCAACAGGCTTGGAAAAGTGTGTTCTATATCTCTGCCAAACAGACTCCTTGGAGGTTGAGCTTTCAGTACCTAGTTTAACTCTAAGGGAGGAAGCAGCAGAATGTGCCTCTCACATCTAGCCTGTAGGAATTCAGGTTGGCAAGTTCTATGGGGAAGCCCATTGCTGCCTATGGTGGAAACGGCATGGGAGATTTCAGTTTCAAAATCTCTGTGAAAAAGCGTCAGAGAAGCTTCTCCGTTTAGAGTCCAGCATATCTCACTGAACCGAAGAAGTGGTAGTTAGAAGGGAGTTAGAGCTGCAAGCAGTTTGGTTTGGGAAATTACACGCGAAATGACACTGCAAATGCCTTCAAACAGGCTTGGAAAATTGTGTTCTATATCTCTGCCAAACAGACTACCCGGAGGCTGAGCTTTCAGAAGCTAGTTTAACTCTAAGGGAGGAAGCAGCAGAATGTGCCTCTCACATCTAGCCTGTAGGAATTCAGGTTGGCAAGTTCTATGGGGAAGCCCATTGCTGCCTATGGTGGAAACGGCATGGGAGATTTCAGTTTCAAAATCTCTGTGAAAAAGCGTCAGAGAAGCTTCTCCGTTTAGAATCCAGCATATCTCACTGAACCGAAGAAGTGGTAGTTAGAAGGGAGTTAGAGCTGCAAGCAGTTTGGTTTGGGAAATTAGACGCGAAATGAAACTGCAAATGCCTTCCAACAGGCTTGGAAAAGTGTGTTCTATATCTCTGCCAAACAGACTCCCCGGAGGTTGAGCTTTCAGAAGCAAGTTTAACTCTAAGGGAGGAAGCAGCAGAATGTGCCTCTCACATCTAGCCTGTAGGAATTCAGGTTGGCAAGTTCTATGTGGAAGCCCATTGCTGCCTATGGTGGAAACGGCATGGGAGATTTCAGTTTCAAAATCTCTGTGAAAAAGCGTCAGAGAAGCTTCTCCGTTTAGAATCCAGCATATCTCACTGAACCGAAGAAGTGGTAGTTAGAAGGGAGTTAGAGCTGCAAGCAGTTTGGTTTGGGAAATTAGACGCGAAATGAAACTGCAAATGCCTTCCAACAGGCTTGGAAAAGTGTGTTCTATATCTCTGCCAAACAAACTCCCCGGAGGTTGAGCTTTCAGAAGCTAGTTTAACTCTAAGGGAGGAAGCAGCAGAATGTGCCTCTCACATCTAGCCTGTAGGAATTCAGGTTGGCAAGTTCTATGGGGAAGCCCATTGCTGCCTATGGTGGAAACGGCATGGGAGATTTCAGTTTCAAAATCTCTGTGAAAAAGCGTCAGAGAAGCTTCTCCGTTTAGAATCCAGCATATCTCACTGAACCGAAGAAGTGGTAGTTAGAAGGGAGTTAGAGCTGCAAGCAGTTTGGTTTGGGAAATTAGACGCGAAATGAAACTGCAAATGCCTTCCAACAGGCTTGGAAAAGTGTGTTCTATATCTCTGCCAAACAGACTCCCCGGAGGTTGAGCTTTCAGAAGCAAGTTTAACTCTAAGGGAGGAAGCAGCAGAATGTGCCTCTCACATCTAGCCTGTAGGAATTCAGGTTGGCAAGTTCTATGGGGAAGACCATTGCTGCCTATGGTGGAAACGGCATGGGAGATTTCAGTTTCAAAATCTCTGTGAAAAAGCGTCAGAGAAGCTTCTCCGTTTAGAATCCAGCATATCTCACTAACCGAAGAAGTGGTAGTTAGAAGGCAGTTAGAGCTGCAAGCAGTTTGGTTTGGGAAATTAGACGCGAAATGAAACTGCAAATGCCTTCCAACAGGCTTGGAAAAGTGTGTTCTATATCTCTGCCAAACAGACTCCCTGGAGGTTGAGCTTTCAGAAGCTAGTTTAACTCTAAGGGAGGAAGCAGCAGAATGTGCCTCTCACATCTAGCCTGTAGGAATTCAGGTTGGCAAGTTCTATGGGGAAGCCCATTGCTGCCAATGGTGGAAACGGCATGGGAAATTTCAGTTTCAAAATCTCTGTGAAAAAGCGTCAGAGAAGCTTCTCCGTTTCGAATCCAGCATATCTCACTGAACCGAAGAAGTGGTAGTTAGAAGGGAGTTAGAGCTGCAAGCAGTTTGGTTTCGGAAATTAGACGCGAAATGAAACTGCAAATGCCTTCCAACAGGCTTGGAAAAGTGTGTTCTATCTCTCTGCCAAACAGACTCCCCAGAGGTTGAGCTTTCACAAGCAAGCTTAACTCTTAGGGAGGAAGCAGCAGAATGTGCCTCTCACATCTAGCCTGTAGGAATTCAGGTTGGCAAGTTCTATGGGGAAGCCCATTGCTGCCTATGGTTTAAACGGCATGGGAGATTTCAGTTTCAAAATCTCTGTGAAAAAGCGTCAGAGAAGCTTCTCCGTTTAGAATCCAGCATATCTCACTGAACCGAAGAAGTGGTAGTTAGAAGGCAGTTAGAGCTGCAAGCAGTTTGGTTTGGGAAATTAGACGCGAAATGAAACTGCAAATGCCTTCCAACAGGCTTGGAAAAGTGTGTTCTATATCTCTGCCAAAAGACTCCCTGGAGGTTGAGCTTTCAGTACCTAGTTTAACTCTAAGGGAGGAAGCAGCAGAATGTGCCTCTCACATCTAGCCTGTAGGAATTCAGGTTGGCAAGTTCTATGGGGAAGCCCATTGCTGCCTATGGTGGAAACGGCATGGGAGATTTCAGTTTCAAAATCTCTGTGAAAAAGCGTCAGAGAAGCTTCTCCGTTTAGAATCCAGCATATCTCACTGAACCGAAGAAGTGGTAGTTAGAAGGGAGTTAGAGCTGCAAGCAGTTTGGTTTGGGAAATTAGACGCGAAATGAAACTGCAAATGCCTTCCAACAGGCTTGGAAAAGTGTCTTCTATATCTCTGCCAAACAGACTCCCCGGAGGTTGAGCTTTCAGAAGCTAGTATAACTCTAAGTGAGGAAGCAGCAGAATGTGCCTCTCACATCTAGCCTGTAGGAATTCAGGTTGGCAAGTTCTATAGGGAAGCCCATTGCTGCCTATGGTGGAAACGGCATGGGAGATTTCAGTTTCAAAATCTCTGTGAAAAAGCGTCAGAGAAGCTTCTCCGTTTAGAATCCAGCATATCTCACTGAACCGAAGAAGTGGTAGTTAGAAGGGAGTTAGAGCTGCAAGCAGTTTGGTTTGGGAAATTAGACGCGAAATGAAACTGCAAATGCCTTCCAACAGGCTTGGAAAAGTGTGTTCTATATCTCTGCCAAACAGACTCCCCGGAGGTTGAGCTTTCAGAAGCAAGTTTAACTCTAAGGGAGGAAGCAGCAGAATGTGCCTCTCACATCTAGCCTGTAGGAATTCAGGTTGGCAAGTTCTATGGGGAAGCCCATTGGCGCCTTCGTTGGAAACGGGTTTGGAAATTTCAGTTTCAAAATCTCTGTGAAAAAGCGTCAGAGAAGCTTCTCCGTTTAGAATCCAGCATATCTCACTGAACCGAAGAAGTGGTAGTTAGAAGGGAGTTAGAGCTGCAAGCAGTTTGGTTTGGGAAATTAGACGCGAAATGACACTGCAAATGCCTTCCAACAGGCTTGGAAAATTGTGTTCTATATCTCTGCCAAACAGACTCCCCGGAGGCTGAGCTTTCAGAAGCTAGTTTAACTCTAAGGGAGGAAGCAGCAGAATGTGCCTCTCACATCTAGCCTGTAGGAATTCAGGGTGGCAAGTTCTATGGGGAAGCCCTTTGGCGCCTTCGTTGGAAACGGGTTTGGAAATTTCAGTTTCAAAATCTCTGTGAAAAAGCGTCAGAGAAGCTTCTCAGTTTAGAATCCAGCATATCTCACTGAACCGAAGAAGTGTTATTTAGAAGGGAGTTAGAGCTGCAAGCAGTTTGGTTTGGGAAATTAGACGCGAAATGAAACTGCAAATGCCTTCCAACAGGCTTGGAAAAGTGTGTTCTATATCTCTGCCAAACAGACTCCCCGGAGGTTGAGCTTTCAGAAGCAAGTTTAACTCTAAGGGAGGAAGCAGCAGAATGTGCCTCTCACATCTAGCCTGTAGGAATTCAGGTTGGCAAGTTCTAAGGGGAAGCCCATTGCTGCCTATGGTGGAAACGGCATGGGAGATTTCAGCTTCAAAATCTCTGTGAAAAAGCGTCAGAGAAGCTTCTCCGTTTAGAATCCAGCATATCTCACTGAACCGAAGAAGTGGTAGTTAGAAGGGAGTTAGAGCTGCAAGCAGTTTGGTTTGGGAAATTACACGCGAAATGACACTGCAAATGCCTTCAAACAGGCTTGGAAAATTGTGTTCTATATCTCTGCCAAACAGACTACCCGGAGGCTGAGCTTTCAGAAGCTAGTTTAACACTAAGGGAGGAAGCAGCAGAATGTGCCTCTCACATCTAGCCTGTAGGAATTCAGGTTGGCAAGTTCTATGGGGAAGCCCATTGCTGCCTATGGTGGAAACGGCATGGGAGATTTCAGTTTCAAAATCTCTGTGAAAAAGCGTCAGAGAAGCTTCTCCGTTTAGAATCCAGCATATCTCACTGAACCGAAGAAGTGGTAGTTAGAAGGGAGTTAGAGCTGCAAGCAGTTTGGTTTGGGAAATTAGACGCGAAATGAAACTGCAAATGCCTTCCAACAGGCTTGCAAAAGTGTGTTCTATATCTCTGCCAAACAGACTCCCCGGAGGTTGAGCTTTCAGAAGCAAGTTTAACTCTAAGGGAGGAAGCAGCAGAATGTGCCTCTCACATCTAGCCTGTAGGAATTCAGGTTGGCAAGTTCTATGTGGAAGCCCATTGCTGCCTATGGTGGAAACGGCATGGGAGATTTCAGTTTCAAAATCTCTGTGAAAAAGCGTCAGAGAAGCTTCTCCGTTTAGAATCCAGCATATCTCACTGAACCGAAGAAGTGGTAGTTAGAAGGGAGTTAGAGCTGCAAGCAGTTTGGTTTGGGAAATTAGACGCGAAATGAAACTGCAAATGCCTTCCAACAGGCTTGGAAAAGTGTGTTCTATATCTCTGCCAAACAAACTCCCCGGAGGTTGAGCTTTCAGAAGCTAGTTTAACTCTAAGGGAGGAAGCAGCAGAATGTGCCTCTCACATCTAGCCTGTAGGAATTCAGGTTGGCAAGTTCTATGGGGAAGCCCATTGCTGCCTATGGTGGAAACGGCATGGGAGATTTCAGTTTCAAAATCTCTGTGAAAAAGCGTCAGAGAAGCTTCTCCGTTTCGAATCCAGCATATCTCACTGAACCGAAGAAGTGGTAGTTAGAAGGGAGTTAGAGCTGCAAGCAGTTTGGTTTGGGAAATTAGACGCGAAATGAAACTGCAAATGCCTTCCAACAGGCTTGGAAAAGTGTGTTCTATATCTCTGCCAAACAGACTCCCCGGAGGTTGAGCTTTCAGAAGCAAGTTTAACTCTAAGGGAGGAAGCAGCAGAATGTGCCTCTCACATCTAGCCTGTAGGAATTCAGGTTGGCAAGTTCTATGGGGAAGCCCATTGCTGCCTATGGTGGAAACGGCATGGGAGATTTCAGTTTCAAAATCTCTGTGAAAAAGCGTCAGAGAAGCTTCTCCGTTTAGAATCCAGCATATCTCACTAACCGAGGAAGTGGTAGTTAGAAGGGAGTTAGAGCTGCAAGCAGTTTGGTTTGGGAAATTAGACGCGAAATGAAACTGCAAATGCCTTCCAACAGGCTTGGAAAAGTGTGTTCTATATCTCTGCCAAACAGACTCCCCGGAGGTTGAGCTTTCAGAAGCTAGTATAACTCTAAGTGAGGAAGCAGCAGAATGTGCCTCTCACATCTAGCCTGTAGGAATTCAGGTTGGCAAGTTCTATAGGGAAGCCCATTGCTGCCTATGGTGGAAACGGCATGGGAGATTTCAGTTTCAAAATCTCTGTGAAAAAGCGTCAGAGAAGCTTCTCCGTTTAGAATCCAGCATATCTCACTGAACCGAAGAAGTGGTAGTTAGAAGGGAGTTAGAGCTGCAAGCAGTTTGGTTTGGGAAATTAGACGCGAAATGAAACTGCAAATGCCTTCCAACAGGCTTGGAAAAGTGTGTTCTATATCTCTGCCAAACACACTCCCCGTAGGTTGAGCTTTCAGAAGCTAGTTTAACTCTAAGGGAGGAAGCAGCAGAATGTGCCTCTCACATCTAGCCTGTAGGAATTCAGGTTGGCAAGTTCTATGGGGAAGCCCATTGGCGCCTTCGTTGGAAACGGGTTTGGAAATTTCAGTTTCAAAATCTCTGTGAAAAAGCGTCAGAGAAGCTTCTCCGTTTAGAATCCAGCATATCTCACTGAACCGAAGTAGTGGTAGTTAGAAGGGAGTTAGAGCTGCAAGCAGTTTGGTTTGTGAAATTAGACGCGAAATGACACTGCAAATGCCTTCAAACAGGCTTGGAAAATTGTGTTCTATATCTCTGCCAAACAGACTACCCGGAGGCTGAGCTTTCAGAAGCTAGATTAACTCTAAGGGAGGAAGCAGCAGAATGTGCCTCTCACATCTAGCCTGTAGGAATTCAGGTTGGCAAGTTCTATGGGGAAGCCCATTGCTGCCTATGGTGGAAACGGCATGGGAGATTTCAGTTTCAAAATCTCTGTGAAAAAGCGTCAGAGAAGCTTCTCCGTTTAGAATCCAGCATATCTCACTGAACCGAAGAAGTGGTAGTTAGAAGGGAGTTAGAGCTGCAAGCAGTTTGGTTTGGGAAATTAGACGCGAAATGAAACTGCAAATGCCTTCCAACAGGCTTGGAAAAGTGTGTTCTATATCTCTGCCAAACAGATTCCCCGGACGTTGAGCTTTCAGAAGCAAGTTTAACTCTAAGGGAGGAAGCAGCAGAATGTGCCTCTCACATCTAGCCTGTAGGAATTCAGGTTGGCAAGTTCTATGGGGAAGCCCATTGCTGCCTATGGTGGAAACGGCATGGGAGATTTCAGTTTCAAAATCTCTGTGAAAAAGCGTCAGAGAAGCTTCTCCGTTTAGAATCCAGCATATCTCACTAACCGAGGAAGTGGTAGTTAGAAGGGAGTTAGAGCTGCAAGCAGTTTGGTTTGGGAAATTAGACGCGAAATGAAACTGCAAATGCCTTCCAACAGGCTTGGAAAACTGTGTTCTATATCTCTGCCAAACAGACTCCCCGGAGGTTGAGCTTTCAGAAGCTAGTATAACTCTAAGTGAGGAAGCAGCAGAATGTGCCTCTCACATCTAGCCTGTAGGAATTCAGGTTGGCAAGTTCTATAGGGAAGCCCATTGCTGCCTATGGTGGAAACGGCATGGGAGATTTCAGTTTCAAAATCTCTGTGAAAAAGCGTCAGAGAAGCTTCTCCGTTTAGAATCCAGCATATCTCACTGAACCGAAGAAGTGGTAGTTAGAAGGGAGTTAGAGCTGCAAGCAGTTTGGTTTGGGAAATTAGACGCGAAATGAAACTGCAAATGCCTTCCAACAGGCTTGGAAAAGTGTGTTCTATATCTCTGCCAAACACACTCCCCGTAGGTTGAGCTTTCAGAAGCTAGTTTAACTCTAAGGGAGGAAGCAGCAGAATGTGCCTCTCACATCTAGCCTGTAGGAATTCAGGTTGGCAAGTTCTATGGGGAAGCCCATTGGCGCCTTCGTTGGAAACGGGTTTGGAAATTTCAGTTTCAAAATCTCTGTGAAAAAGCGTCAGAGAAGCTTCTCCGTTTAGAATCCAGCATATCTCACTGAACCGAAGAAGTGGTAGTTAGAAGGGAGTTAGAGCTGCAAGCAGTTTGGTTTGTGAAATTAGACGCGAAATGACACTGCAAATGCCTTCAAACAGGCTTGGAAAATTGTGTTCTATATCTCTGCCAAACAGACTACCCGGAGGCTGAGCTTTCAGAAGCTAGATTAACTCTAAGGGAGGAAGCAGCAGAATGTGCCTCTCACATCTAGCCTGTAGGAATTCAGGTTGGCAAGTTCTATGGGGAAGCCCATTGCTGCCTATGGTGGAAACGGCATGGGAGATTTCAGTTTCAAAATCTCTGTGAAAAAGCGTCAGAGAAGCTTCTCCGTTTAGAATCCAGCATATCTCACTGAACCGAAGAAGTGGTAGTTAGAAGGCAGTTAGAGCTGCAAGCAGTTTGGTTTGGGAAATTAGATGCGAAATGACACTGCAAAGGCCTTCCGACAGGCTTGGAAAAGTGTGTTCTATATCTCTGCCAAACAGACTCCCCGGAGGTTGAGCTTTCAGAAGCAAGCTTTGCTCTTAGGGAGGAAGCAGCAGAATGTGCCTCTCACATCTAGCCTGTAGGAATTCAGGTTGGCAAGTTCTATGGGGAAGCCCTTTGGCGCCATCGTTGGAAACGGGTTTGGAAATTTCAGTTTCAAAATCTCTGTGAAAAAGCGTCAGAGAAGCTTCTCCGTTTAGAATCCAGCATATCTCACTGAACCGAAGAAGTGGTAGTTAGAAGGGAGTTAGAGCTGCAAGCAGTTTGGTTTGGGAAATTAGACGCGAAATGAAACTGCAAATGCCTTCCAACAGGCTTGGAAAACTGTGTTCTATATCTCTGCCAAACAGACTCCCCGGAGGTTGAGCTTTGAGAAGCAAGTTTAACTCTAAGGGAGGAAGCAGCAGAATGTGCCTCTCACATCTAGCCTGTAGGAATTCAGGTTGGCAAGTTCTATGTGGAAGCCCATTGCTGCCTATGGTGGAAACGGCATGGGAGATTTCAGTTTCAAAATCTCTGTGAAAAAGCGTCAGAGAAGCTTCTCCGTTTAGAATCCAGCATATCTCACTGAACCGAAGAAGTGGTAGTTAGAAGGGAGTTAGAGCTACAAGCAGTTTGGTTTGGGAAATTAGACGCGAAATGAAACTGCAAATGCCTTCCAACAGGCTTGGAAAAGTGTGTTCTATATCTCTGCCAAACGGACTCCCTGGAGGTTGAGCTTTCAGAAGCTAGTTTAACTCTAAGGGAGGAAGCAGCAGAATGTGCCTCTCACATCTAGCCTGTAGGAATTCAGTTTGGCAAGTTCTATGGGAAAGCCCATTGCTGCCTATGGTGGAAACGGCATGGGAGATTTCAGTTTCAAAATCTCTGTGAAAAAGCGTCAGAGAAGCTTCTCCGTTTAGAATCCAGCATATCTCACTGAACCGAAGAAGTGGTAGTTAGAAGGGAGTTAGAGCTGCAAGCAGTTTGGTTTGGGAAATTAGACGCGAAATGAAACTGCAAATGCCTTCCAACAGGCTTGGAAAAGTGTGTTCTATATCTCTGCCATACAGACTCCCCGGAGGTTGAGCTTTCAGAAGCTAGTTTAACTCTAAGGGAGGAAGCAGCAGAATGTGCCTCTCACATCTAGCCTGTAGGAATTCAGGTTGGCAAGTTCTATGGGGAAGCCCATTGCTGCCTATGGTGGAAACGGCATGGGAGATTTCAGTTTCAAAATCTCTGTGAAAAAGCGTCAGAGAAGCTTCTCCGTTTAGAATCCAGCATATCTCACTGAACCGAAGAAGTGGTAGTTAGAAGGGAGTTAGAGCTGCAAGCAGTTTGGTTTGGGAAATTAGATGCGAAATGACACTGCAAAGGCCTTCCAACAGGCTTGGAAAAGTGTGTTCTATATCTCTGCCAAACAGACTCCCCGGAGGTTGAGCTTTCAGAAGCAAGCTTAACTCTTAGGGAGGAAGCAGCAGAATGTGCCTCTCACATCTAGACTGTAGGAATTCAGGTTGGCAAGTTCTATGGCGAAGCCCATTGCTGCCTATGGTGGAAACGGCATGGGAGATTTCAGTTTCAAAATCTCTGTGAAAAAGCGTCAGAGAAGCTTCTCCGTTTAGAATCCAGCATATCTCACTGAACCGAAGAAGTGGTAGTTAGAAGGCAGTTAGAGCTGCAAGCAGTTTGGTTTGGGAAATTAGACGCGAAATGAAACTGCAAATGCCTTCCAACAGGCTTGGAAAAGTGTGTTCTATATCTCTGCCAAACAGACTCCCTGGAGGTTGAGCTTTCAGAAGCTAGTTTAACTCTAAGGGAGGAAGCAGCAGAATTTGCCTCTCACATCTAGCCTGTAGGAATTCAGGTTGGCAAGTTCTATGGGGAAGCCCATTGCTGCCTATGGTGGAAACGGCATGGGAGATTTCAGTTTCAAAATCTCTGTGAAAAAGCGTCAGAGAAGCTTCTCCGTTTCGAATCCAGCATATCTCACTAACCGAGGAAGTGGTAGTTAGAAGGGAGTTAGAGCTGCAAGCAGTTTGGTTTGGGAAATTAGACGCGAAATGAAACTGCAAATGCCTTCCAACAGGCTTGGAAAAGTGTGTTCTATATCTCTGCCAAACAGACTCCCCAGAGGTTGAGCTTTCACAAGCAAGCTTAACTCTTAGGGAGGAAGCAGCAGAATGTGCCTCTCACATCTAGCCTGTAGGAATTCAGGTTGGCAAGTTCTATGGGGAAGCCCATTGCTGCCTATGGTGGAAACGGCATGGGAGATTTCAGTTTCAAAATCTCTGTGAAAAAGCGTCAGAGAAGCTTCTCCGTTTAGAATCCAGCATATCTCACTGAACCGAAGAAGTGGTAGTTAGAAGGGAGTTAGAGCTGCAAGCAGTTTGGTTTGGGAAATTAGACGCGAAATGAAACTGCAAATGCCTTCCAACAGGCTTGGAAAAGTGTGTTCTATATCTCTGCCAAACAGACTCCCCAGAGGTTGAGCTTTCACAAGGAAGCTTAACTCTTAGGGAGGAAGCAGCAGAATGTGCCTCTCACATCTAGCCTGTAGGAATTCAGGTTGGCAAGTTCTATGGGGAAGCCCATTGCTGCCTATGGTGGAAACGGCATGGGAGATTTCAGTTTCAAAATCTCTGTGAAAAAGCGTCAGAGAAGCTTCTCCGTTTAGAATCCAGCATATCTCACTGAACCGAAGAAGTGGTAGTTAGAAGGCAGTTAGAGCTGCAAGCAGTTTGGTTGGGAAATTAGACGCGAAATGAAACTGCAAATGCCTTCCAACAGGCTTGGAAAAGTGTGTTCTATATCTCTGCCAAACAGACTCCCTGGAGGTTGAGCTTTCAGTACCTAGTTTAACTCTAAGGGAGGAAGCAGCAGAATGTGCCTCTCACATCTAGCCTGTAGGAATTCAGGTTGGCAAGTTCTATGGGGAAGCCCATTGGCGCCTTCGTTGGAAACGGGTTTGGAAATTTCAGTTTCAAAATCTCTGTGAAAAAGCGTCAGAGAAGCTTCTCCGTTTAGAATCCAGCATATCTCACTGAACCGAAGAAGTGGTAGTTAGAAGGGAGTTAGAGCTGCAAGCAGTTTGGTTTGGGAAATTAGACGCGAAATGACACTGCAAATGCCTTCAAACAGGCTTGGAAAATTGTGTTCTATATCTCTGCCAAACAGACTCCCCGGAGGTTGAGCTTTCAGAAGCAAGTTTATCTCTAAGGGCGGAAGCAGTAGAATGTGCCTCTCACATCTAGCCTGTAGGAATTCAGGTTGGCAAGTTCTATGTGGAAGCCCATTGCTGCCTATGGTGGAAACGGCATGGGAGATTTCAGTTTCAAAATCTCTGTGAAAAAGCGTCAGAGAAGCTTCTCCGTTTAGAATCCAGCATATCTCACTGAACCGAAGAAGTGGTAGTTAGAAGGGAGTTAGAGCTGCAAGCAGTTTGGTTTGGGAAATTAGATGCGAAATGACACTGCAAAGGCCTTCCAACAGGCTTGGAAAAGTGTGTTCTATATCTCTGCCAAACAGACCCCCCAGAGGTTGAGCTTTCAGAAGCAAGCTTAACTCTTAGGGAGGAAGCAGCAGAATGTGCCTCTCATATCTAGCCTGTAGGAATTCAGGTTGGCAAGTTCTATGGGGAAGCCCATTGCTGCCTATGGTGGAAACGGCATGGGAGATTTCAGTTTCAAAATCTCTGTGAAAAAGCGTCAGAGAAGCTTCTCCGTTTAGAATCCAGCATATCTCACTGAACCGAAGAAGTGGTAGTTAGAAGGGAGTTAGAGCTGCAAGCAGTTTGGTTTGGGAAATTAGATGCGAAATGACACTGCAAAGGCCTTCCAACAGGCTTGGAAAAGTGTGTTCTATATCTCTGCCAAACAGACTCCCCGGAGGTTGAGCTTTGAGAAGCAAGCTTAACTCTTAGGGAGGAAGCAGCAGAATGTGCCTCTCACATCTAGCCTGTAGGAATTCAGGTTGGCAAGTTCTATGGGGAAGCCCATTGCTGCCTATGGTGGAAACGGCATGGGAGATTTCAGTTTCAAAATCTCTGTGAAAAAGCGTCAGAGAAGCTTCTCCGTTTAGAATCCAGCATATCTCACTGAACCGAAGAAGTGGTAGTTAGAAGGCAGTTAGAGCTGCAAGCAGTTTGGTTTGGGAAATTAGACGCGAAATGAAACTGCAAATGCCTTCCAACAGGCTTGGAAAAGTGTGTTCTATATCTCTGCCAAACAAACTCCCCGGAGGTTGGGCTTTCAGAAGCTAGTTTAACTCTAAGGGAGGAAGCAGCCGAATGTGCCTCTCACATCTAGCCTTTAGGAATTCAGGTTGGCAAGTTCTATGGGGAAGCCCATTGGCGCCTTCGTTGGAAACGGGTTTGGAAATTTCAGTTTCAAAATCTCTGTGAAAAAGCGTCAGAGAAGCTTCTCCGTTTAGAATCCAGCATATCTCACTGAACCGAAGAAGTGGTAGTTAGAAGGGAGTTAGAGCTGCAAGCAGTTTGGTTTGGGAAATTAGATGCGAAATGACACTGCAAAGGCCTTCCAACAGGCTTGGAAAAGTGTGTTCTATATCTCTGCCAAACAGACTCCCCGGAGGTTGAGCTTTCAGAAGCAAGCTTAACTCTTAGGTTTGAAGCAGCAGAATGTGCCTCTCACATCTAGCCTGTAGGAATTCAGGTTGGCAAGTTCTATGGGGAAGCCCATTGCTGCCTATGGTGGAAACGGCATGGGAGATTTCAGTTTCAAAATCTCTGTGAAAAAGCGTCAGAGAAGCTTCTCCGTTTAGAATCCAGCATATCTCACTGAACCGAAGAAGTGGTAGTTAGAAGGGAGTTAGAGCTGCAAGCAGTTTGGTTTGGGAAATTAGATGCGAAATGACACTGCAAAGGCCTTCCAACAGGCTTGGAAAAGTGTGTTCTATATCTCTGCCAAACAGACTCCCCGGAGGTTGAGCTTTCAGAAGCAAGCTTAACTCTTAGGGAGGAAGCAGCAGAATGTGCCTCTCACATCTAGCCTGTAGGAATTCAGGTTGGCAAGTTCTATGGGGAAGCCCATTGCTGCCTATGGTGGAAACGGCATGGGAGATTTCAGTTTCAAAATCTCTGTGAAAAAGCGTCAGAGAAGCTTCTCCGTTTAGAATCCAGCATATCTCACTGAACCGAAGAAGTGGTAGTTAGAAGGGAGTTAGAGCTGCAAGCAGTTTGGTTTGGGAAATTAGATGCGAAATGACACTGCAAAGGCCTTCCAACAGGCTTGGAAAAGTGTGTTCTATATCTCTGCCAAACAGACTCCCCGCAGGTTGAGCTTTCAGAAGCAAGCTTAACTCTTAGGGAGGAAGCAGCAGAATGTGCCTCTCACATCTAGCCTGTAGGAATTCAGGTTGGCAAGTTCTATGGTGAAGCCCATTGCTGCCTATGGTGGAAACGGCATGGGAGATTTCAGTTTCAAAATCTCTGTGAAAAAGCGTCAGAGAAGCTTCTCCCTTTAGAATCCAGCATATCTCACTGAACCGAAGAAGTGGTAGTTAGAAGGCAGTTAGAGCTGCAAGCAGTTTGGTTTGGGAAATTAGACGCGAAATGAAACTGTAAATGCCTTCCAAAAGGCTTGGAAAAGTGTGTTCTATATCTCTGCCAAACAGACTCCCTGGAGGTTGAGCTTTCAGAAGCAAGTTTAACTCTAAGGGAGGAAGCAGCAGAATGTGCCTCTCACATCTAGCCTGTAGGAATTCAGGTTGGCAAGTTCTATGGGGAAGCCCATTGCTGCCTATGGTGGAAACGGCATGGGAGATTTCAGTTTCAAAATCTCTGTGAAAAAGCGTCAGAGAAGCTTCTCCGTTTAGAATCCAGCATATCTCACTGAACCGAAGAAGTGGTAGTTAGAAGGGAGTTAGAGCTGCAAGCAGTTTGGTTTGGGAAATTAGACGCGAAATGACACTGCAAATGCCTTCCAACAGGCTTGGAAAAGTGTGTTCTATATCTCTGCCAAACAAACTCCCCGGAGGTTGGGCTTTCAGAAGCTAGTTTAACTCTAAGGGAGGAAGCAGCAGAATGTGCCTCTCACATCTAGCCTTTAGGAATTCAGGTTGGCAAGTTCTATGGGGAAGCCCATTGGCGCCTTCGTTGGAAACGGGTTTGGAAATTTCAGTTTCAAAATCTCTGTGAAAAAGCGTCAGAGAAGCTTCTCCGTTTAGAATCCAGCATATCTCACTGAACCGAAGAAGTTTTAGTTAGAAGGGAGTTAGAGCTGCAAGCAGTTTGGTTTGGGAAATTAGACGCGAAATGACACTGCAAATGCCTTCAAACAGGCTTGGAAAATTGTGTTCTATATCTCTGCCAAACAGACTACCCGGAGGCTGAGCTTTCAGAAGCTACTTTAACTCTAAGGGAGGAAGCAGCAGAATGTGCCTCTCACATCTAGCCTGTAGGAATTCAGGTTGGCAAGTTCTATGGGGAAGCCCATTGCTGCCTATGGTGGAAACGGCATGGGAGATTTCAGTTTCAAAATCTCTGTGAAAAAGCGTCAGAGAAGCTTCTCCGTTTAGAATCCAGCATATCTCACTGAACCGAAGAAGTGGTAGTTAGAAGGGAGTTAGAGCTGCAAGCAGTTTGGTTTGGGAAATTAGATGCGAAATGACACTGCAAAGGCCTTCCAACAGGCTTGGAAAAGTGTGTTCTATATCTCTACCAAACAGACTCCCCGGAGGTTGAGCTTTCAGAAGCAAGCTTAACTCTTAGGGAGGAAGCAGCAGAATGTGCCTCTCACATCTAGCCTGTAGGAATTCAGGTTGGCAAGTTCTATGGGGAAGCCCATTGCTGCCTATGGTGGAAACGGCATGGGAGATTTCAGTTTCAAAATCTCTGTGAAAAAGCGTCAGAGAAGCTTCTCCGTTTAGAATCCAGCATATCTCACTGAACCGAAGAAGTGGTAGTTAGAAGGGAGTTAGAGCTGCAAGCAGTTTGGTTTGGGAAATTAGATGCGAAATGACACTGCAAAGGCCTTCCAACAGGCTTGGAAAAGTGTGTTCTATATCTCTGCCAAACAGACTCCCCGGAGGTTGAGCTTTCAGAAGCAAGCTTAACTCTTAGGGAGGAAGCAGCAGAATGTGCCTCTCACATCTAGCCTGTAGGAATTCAGGTTGGCAAGTTCTATGGGGAAGCCCATTGCTGCCTATGGTGGAAACGGCATGGGAGATTTCAGTTTCAAAATCTCTGTGAAAAAGCGTCAGAGAAGCTTCTCCGTTTAGAATCCAGCATATCTCACTGAACCGAAGAAGTGGTAGTTAGAAGGCAGTTAGAGCTGCAAGCAGTTTGGTTTGGGAAATTAGACGCGAAATGAAACTGCAAATGCCTTCCAACAGGCTTGGAAAAGTGTGTTCTATATCTCTGCCAAACAGACTCCCTGGAGGTTGAGCTTTCAGAAGCTAGTTTAACTCTAAGGGAGGAAGCAGCAGAATGTGCCTCTCACTTCTAGCCTGTAGGAATTCAGGTTGGCAAGTTCTATGGGGAAGCCCATTGCTGCCTATGGTGGAAACGGCATGGGAGATTTCAGTTTCAAAATCTCTGTGAAAAAGCGTCAGAGAAGCTTCTCCGTTTAGAATCCAGCATATCTCACTGAACCGAAGAAGTGGTAGTTAGAAGGGAGTTAGAGCTGCAAGCAGTTTGGTTTGGGAAATTAGACGCGAAATGAAACTGCAAATGCCTTCCAACAGGCTTGGAAAAGTGTGTTCTATATCTCTGCCAAACAGACTCCCCAGAGGTTGAGCTTTCACAAGGAAGCTTAACTCTTAGGGAGGAAGCAGCAGAATGTGCCTCTCACATCTAGCCTGTAGGAATTCAGGTTGGCAAGTTCTATGGGGAAGCCCATTGCTGCCTATGGTGGAAACGGCATGGGAGATTTCAGTTTCAAAATCTCTGTGAAAAAGCGTCAGAGAAGCTTCTCCGTTTAGAATCCAGCATATCTCACTGAACCGAAGAAGTGGTAGTTAGAAGGCAGTTAGAGCTGCAAGCAGTTTGGTTGGGAAATTAGACGCGAAATGAAACTGCAAATGCCTTCCAACAGGCTTGGAAAAGTGTGTTCTATATCTCTGCCAAACAGACTCCCTGGAGGTTGAGCTTTCAGTACCTAGTTTAACTCTAAGGGAGGAAGCAGCAGAATGTGCCTCTCACATCTAGCCTGTAGGAATTCAGGTTGGCAAGTTCTATGGGGAAGCCCATTGGCGCCTTCGTTGGAAACGGGTTTGGAAATTTCAGTTTCAAAATCTCTGTGAAAAAGCGTCAGAGAAGCTTCTCCGTTTAGAATCCAGCATATCTCACTGAACCGAAGAAGTGGTAGTTAGAAGGGAGTTAGAGCTGCAAGCAGTTTGGTTTGGGAAATTAGACGCGAAATGACACTGCAAATGCCTTCAAACAGGCTTGGAAAATTGTGTTCTATATCTCTGCCAAACAGACTCCCCGGAGGTTGAGCTTTCAGAAGCAAGTTTATCTCTAAGGGCGGAAGCAGTAGAATGTGCCTCTCACATCTAGCCTGTAGGAATTCAGGTTGGCAAGTTCTATGTGGAAGCCCATTGCTGCCTATGGTGGAAACGGCATGGGAGATTTCAGTTTCAAAATCTCTGTGAAAAAGCGTCAGAGAAGCTTCTCCGTTTAGAATCCAGCATATCTCACTGAACCGAAGAAGTGGTAGTTAGAAGGGAGTTAGAGCTGCAAGCAGTTTGGTTTGGGAAATTAGATGCGAAATGACACTGCAAAGGCCTTCCAACAGGCTTGGAAAAGTGTGTTCTATATCTCTGCCAAACAGACCCCCCAGAGGTTGAGCTTTCAGAAGCAAGCTTAACTCTTAGGGAGGAAGCAGCAGAATGTGCCTCTCATATCTAGCCTGTAGGAATTCAGGTTGGCAAGTTCTATGGGGAAGCCCATTGCTGCCTATGGTGGAAACGGCATGGGAGATTTCAGTTTCAAAATCTCTGTGAAAAAGCGTCAGAGAAGCTTCTCCGTTTAGAATCCAGCATATCTCACTGAACCGAAGAAGTGGTAGTTAGAAGGGAGTTAGAGCTGCAAGCAGTTTGGTTTGGGAAATTAGATGCGAAATGACACTGCAAAGGCCTTCCAACAGGCTTGGAAAAGTGTGTTCTATATCTCTGCCAAACAGACTCCCCGGAGGTTGAGCTTTGAGAAGCAAGCTTAACTCTTAGGGAGGAAGCAGCAGAATGTGCCTCTCACATCTAGCCTGTAGGAATTCAGGTTGGCAAGTTCTATGGGGAAGCCCATTGCTGCCTATGGTGGAAACGGCATGGGAGATTTCAGTTTCAAAATCTCTGTGAAAAAGCGTCAGAGAAGCTTCTCCGTTTAGAATCCAGCATATCTCACTGAACCGAAGAAGTGGTAGTTAGAAGGCAGTTAGAGCTGCAAGCAGTTTGGTTTGGGAAATTAGACGCGAAATGAAACTGCAAATGCCTTCCAACAGGCTTGGAAAAGTGTGTTCTATATCTCTGCCAAACAAACTCCCCGGAGGTTGGGCTTTCAGAAGCTAGTTTAACTCTAAGGGAGGAAGCAGCCGAATGTGCCTCTCACATCTAGCCTTTAGGAATTCAGGTTGGCAAGTTCTATGGGGAAGCCCATTGGCGCCTTCGTTGGAAACGGGTTTGGAAATTTCAGTTTCAAAATCTCTGTGAAAAAGCGTCAGAGAAGCTTCTCCGTTTAGAATCCAGCATATCTCACTGAACCGAAGAAGTGGTAGTTAGAAGGGAGTTAGAGCTGCAAGCAGTTTGGTTTGGGAAATTAGACGCGAAATGACACTGCAAATGCCTTCAAACAGGCTTGGAAAATTGTGTTCTATATCTCTGCCAAAAAGACTACCCGGAGGCTGAGCTTTCAGAAGCTAGTTTAACTCTAAGGGAGGAAGCAGCAGAATGTGCCTCTCACATCTAGCCTGTAGGAATTCAGGTTGGCAAGTTCTATGGGGAAGCCCATTGCTGCCTATGGTGGAAACGGCATGGGAGATTTCAGTTTCAAAATCTCTGTGAAAAAGCGTCAGAGAAGCTTCTCCGTTTAGAATCCAGCATATCTCACTGAACCGAAGAAGTGGTAGTTAGAAGGGAGTTAGAGCTGCAAGCAGTTTGGTTTGGGAAATTAGATGCGAAATGACACTGCAAAGGCCTTCCAACAGGCTTGGAAAAGTGTGTTCTATATCTCTGCCAAACAGACTCCCCGGAGGTTGAGCTTTCAGAAGCAAGCTTAACTCTTAGGTTTGAAGCAGCAGAATGTGCCTCTCACATCTAGCCTGTAGGAATTCAGGTTGGCAAGTTCTATGGGGAAGCCCATTGCTGCCTATGGTGGAAACGGCATGGGAGATTTCAGTTTCAAAATCTCTGTGAAAAAGCGTCAGAGAAGCTTCTCCGTTTAGAATCCAGCATATCTCACTGAACCGAAGAAGTGGTAGTTAGAAGGGAGTTAGAGCTGCAAGCAGTTTGGTTTGGGAAATTAGATGCGAAATGACACTGCAAAGGCCTTCCAACAGGCTTGGAAAAGTGTGTTCTATATCTCTGCCAAACAGACTCCCCGGAGGTTGAGCTTTCAGAAGCAAGCTTAACTCTTAGGGAGGAAGCAGCAGAATGTGCCTCTCACATCTAGCCTGTAGGAATTCAGGTTGGCAAGTTCTATGGGGAAGCCCATTGCTGCCTATGGTGGAAACGGCATGGGAGATTTCAGTTTCAAAATCTCTGTGAAAAAGCGTCAGAGAAGCTTCTCCGTTTAGAATCCAGCATATCTCACTGAACCGAAGAAGTGGTAGTTAGAAGGGAGTTAGAGCTGCAAGCAGTTTGGTTTGGGAAATTAGATGCGAAATGACACTGCAAAGGCCTTCCAACAGGCTTGGAAAAGTGTGTTCTATATCTCTGCCAAACAGACTCCCCGCAGGTTGAGCTTTCAGAAGCAAGCTTAACTCTTAGGGAGGAAGCAGCAGAATGTGCCTCTCACATCTAGCCTGTAGGAATTCAGGTTGGCAAGTTCTATGGTGAAGCCCATTGCTGCCTATGGTGGAAACGGCATGGGAGATTTCAGTTTCAAAATCTCTGTGAAAAAGCGTCAGAGAAGCTTCTCCCTTTAGAATCCAGCATATCTCACTGAACCGAAGAAGTGGTAGTTAGAAGGCAGTTAGAGCTGCAAGCAGTTTGGTTTGGGAAATTAGACGCGAAATGAAACTGTAAATGCCTTCCAAAAGGCTTGGAAAAGTGTGTTCTATATCTCTGCCAAACAGACTCCCTGGAGGTTGAGCTTTCAGAAGCAAGTTTAACTCTAAGGGAGGAAGCAGCAGAATGTGCCTCTCACATCTAGCCTGTAGGAATTCAGGTTGGCAAGTTCTATGGGGAAGCCCATTGCTGCCTATGGTGGAAACGGCATGGGAGATTTCAGTTTCAAAATCTCTGTGAAAAAGCGTCAGAGAAGCTTCTCCGTTTAGAATCCAGCATATCTCACTGAACCGAAGAAGTGGTAGTTAGAAGGGAGTTAGAGCTGCAAGCAGTTTGGTTTGGGAAATTAGACGCGAAATGACACTGCAAATGCCTTCCAACAGGCTTGGAAAAGTGTGTTCTATATCTCTGCCAAACAAACTCCCCGGAGGTTGGGCTTTCAGAAGCTAGTTTAACTCTAAGGGAGGAAGCAGCAGAATGTGCCTCTCACATCTAGCCTTTAGGAATTCAGGTTGGCAAGTTCTATGGGGAAGCCCATTGGCGCCTTCGTTGGAAACGGGTTTGGAAATTTCAGTTTCAAAATCTCTGTGAAAAAGCGTCAGAGAAGCTTCTCCGTTTAGAATCCAGCATATCTCACTGAACCGAAGAAGTTTTAGTTAGAAGGGAGTTAGAGCTGCAAGCAGTTTGGTTTGGGAAATTAGACGCGAAATGACACTGCAAATGCCTTCAAACAGGCTTGGAAAATTGTGTTCTATATCTCTGCCAAACAGACTACCCGGAGGCTGAGCTTTCAGAAGCTACTTTAACTCTAAGGGAGGAAGCAGCAGAATGTGCCTCTCACATCTAGCCTGTAGGAATTCAGGTTGGCAAGTTCTATGGGGAAGCCCATTGCTGCCTATGGTGGAAACGGCATGGGAGATTTCAGTTTCAAAATCTCTGTGAAAAAGCGTCAGAGAAGCTTCTCCGTTTAGAATCCAGCATATCTCACTGAACCGAAGAAGTGGTAGTTAGAAGGGAGTTAGAGCTGCAAGCAGTTTGGTTTGGGAAATTAGATGCGAAATGACACTGCAAAGGCCTTCCAACAGGCTTGGAAAAGTGTGTTCTATATCTCTACCAAACAGACTCCCCGGAGGTTGAGCTTTCAGAAGCAAGCTTAACTCTTAGGGAGGAAGCAGCAGAATGTGCCTCTCACATCTAGCCTGTAGGAATTCAGGTTGGCAAGTTCTATGGGGAAGCCCATTGCTGCCTATGGTGGAAACGGCATGGGAGATTTCAGTTTCAAAATCTCTGTGAAAAAGCGTCAGAGAAGCTTCTCCGTTTAGAATCCAGCATATCTCACTGAACCGAAGAAGTGGTAGTTAGAAGGGAGTTAGAGCTGCAAGCAGTTTGGTTTGGGAAATTAGATGCGAAATGACACTGCAAAGGCCTTCCAACAGGCTTGGAAAAGTGTGTTCTATATCTCTGCCAAACAGACTCCCCGGAGGTTGAGCTTTCAGAAGCAAGCTTAACTCTTAGGGAGGAAGCAGCAGAATGTGCCTCTCACATCTAGCCTGTAGGAATTCAGGTTGGCAAGTTCTATGGGGAAGCCCATTGCTGCCTATGGTGGAAACGGCATGGGAGATTTCAGTTTCAAAATCTCTGTGAAAAAGCGTCAGAGAAGCTTCTCCGTTTAGAATCCAGCATATCTCACTGAACCGAAGAAGTGGTAGTTAGAAGGCAGTTAGAGCTGCAAGCAGTTTGGTTTGGGAAATTAGACGCGAAATGACACTGCAAAGGCCTTCCAACAGGCTTGGAAAAGTGTGTTCTATATCTCTGCCAAACAGACTCCCTGGAGGTTGAGCTTTCAGAAGCTAGTTTAACTCTAAGGGAGGAAGCAGCAGAATGTGCCTCTCACTTCTAGCCTGTAGGAATTCAGGTTGGCA
The DNA here is from genome assembly GCF_027409185.1 of Cynocephalus volans. NCBI lineage: Eukaryota > Metazoa > Chordata > Mammalia > Dermoptera > Cynocephalidae > Cynocephalus > Cynocephalus volans. The sequence goes on from NW_026902382.1 coordinate 215,755, forward strand.
AGTTCTATGGGGAAGCCCATTGCTGCCTATGGTGGAAACGGCATGGGAGATTTCAGTTTCAAAATCTCTGTGAAAAAGCGTCAGAGAAGCTTATCCGTTTAGAATCCAGCATATCTCACTGAACCGAAGAAGTGGTAGTTAGAAGGCAGTTAGAGCTGCAAGCAGTTTGGTTTGGGAAATTAGACGCGAAATGAAACTGCAAATGCCTTCCAACAGGCTTGGAAAAGTGTGTTCTATATCTCTGCCAAACAAACTCCCCGGAGGTTGGGCTTTCAGAAGCTAGTTTAACTCTAAGGGAGGAAGCAGCAGAATGTGCCTCTCACATCTAGCCTGTAGGAATTCAGGTTGGCAAGTTCTATGGGGAAGCCCATTGCTGCCTATGGTGGAAACGGCATGGGAGATTTCAGTTTCAAAATCTCTGTGAAAAAGCGTCAGAGAAGCTTCTCCGTTTAGAATCCAGCATATCTCACTGAACCGAAGAAGTGGTAGTTAGAAGGGAGTTAGAGCTGCAAGCAGTTTGGTTTGGGAAATAAGACGCGAAATGACACTGCAAATGCCTTCAAACAGGCTTGGAAAATTGTGTTCTATATCTCTGCCAAACAGACTACCCGGAGGCTGAGCTTTCAGAAGCTAGTTTAACTCTAAGGGAGGAAGCAGCAGAATGTGCCTCTCATATCTAGCCTGTAGGAATTCAGGTTGGCAAGTTCTATGGGGAAGCCCATTGCTGCCTATGGTGGAAACGGCATGGGAGATTTCAGTTTCAAAATCTCTGTGAAAAAGCGTCAGAGAAGCTTCTCCGTTTAGAATCCAGCATATCTCACTGAACCGAAGAAGTGGTAGTTAGAAGGGAGTTAGAGCTGCAAGCAGTTTGATTTGGGAAATTAGACGCGAAATGAAACTGCAAATGCCTTCCAACAGGCTTGGAAAACTGTGTTCTATATCTCTGCCAAACAGACTCCCCGGAGGTTGAGCTTTCAGAAGCTAGTTTAACTCTAAGGGAGGAAGCAGCAGAATGTGCCTCTCACATCTAGCCTGTAGGAATTCAGGTTGGCAAGTTCTATGAGGAAGCCCATTGCTGCCTATGGTGGAAACGGCATGGGAGATTTCAGTTTCAAAATCTCTGTGAAAAAGCGTCAGAGAAGCTTCTCCGTTTAGAATCCAGCATATCTCACTGAACCAAAGAAGTGGTAGTTAGAAGGCAGTTAGAGCTGCTAGCAGTTTGGTTTGGGAAATTAGACGCGAAATGAAACTGCAAATGCCTTCCAACAGGCTTGGAAAAGTGTGTTCTATATCTCTGCCAAACAGACTCCCTGGAGGTTGAGCTTTCAGAAGCTAGTTTAACTCTAAGGGAGGAAGCAGCAGAATGTGCCTCTCACATCTAGCCTGTAGGAATTCAGGTTGGCAAGTTCTATGGGGAAGCCCATTGCTGCCTATGGTGGAAACGGCATGGGAGATTTCAGTTTCAAAATCTCTGTGAAAAAGCGTCAGAGAAGCTTCTCCGTTTAGAATCCAGCATATCTCACTGAACCGAAGAAGTGGTAGTTAGAAGGCAGTTAGAGCTGCAAGCAGTTTGGTTTGGGAAATTAGACGCGAAATGAAACTGCAAATGCCTTCCAACAGGCTTGGAAAAGTGTGTTCTATATCTCTGCCAAACAAACTCCCCGGAGGTTGAGCTTTCAGAAGCTAGTTTAACTCTAAGGGAGGAAGCAGCAGAATGTGCCTCTCACATCTAGCCTGTAGGAATTCAGGTTGGCAAGTTCTATGGGGAAGCCCATTGCTGCCTATGGTGGAAATGGCAGGGGAGATTTCAGTTTCAAAATCTCTGTGAAAAAGCGTCAGAGAAGCTTCTCCGTTTAGAATCCAGCATATCTCACTGAACCGAAGAAGTGGTACTTAGAAGGGAGTTAGAGCTGCAAGCAGTTTGGTTTGGGAAATTAGATGCGAAATGACACTGCAAAGGCCTTCCAACAGGCTTGGAAAAGTGTGTTCTATATCTCTGCCAAACAGACTCCCCGGAGGTTGAGCTTTCAGAAGCAAGCTTAACTCTTAGGGAGGAAGCAGCAGAATGTGCCTCTCACATCTAGCCTGTAGGAATTCAGGTTGGCAAGTTCTATGGGGAAGCCCATTGCTGCCTATGGTGGAAACGGCATGGGAGATTTCAGTTTCAAAATCTCTGTGAAAAAGCGTCAGAGAACCTTCTCCGTTTAGAATCCAGCATATCTCACTGAACCGAAGAAGTGGTAGTTAGAAGGGAGTTAGAGCTGCAAGCAGTTTGGTTTGGGAAATTAGATGGAAATGACACTGCAAAGGCCTTCCAACAGGCTTGGAAAAGTGTGTTCTATATCTCTGCCAAACAGACTCCCTGGAGGTTGAGCTTTCAGAAGCAAGCTTAACTCTTAGGGAGGAAGCAGCAGAATGTGCCTCTCACATCTAGCCTGTAGGAATTCAGGTTGGCAAGTTCTATGGGGAAGCCCATTGCTGCCTATGGTGGAAACGGCATGGGAGATTTCAGTTTCAAAATCTCTGTGAAAAAGCGTCAGAGAAGCTTCTCCGTTTAGAATCCAGCATATCTCACTGAACCGAAGAAGTGGTAGTTAGAAGGCAGTTAGAGCTGCAAGCAGTTTGGTTTGGGAAATTAGACGCGAAATGAAACTGCAAATGCCTTCCAACAGGCTTGGAAAAGTGTGTTCTATATCTCTGCCAAACAAACTCCCCGGAGGTTGGGCTTTCAGAAGCTAGTTTAACTCTAAGGGAGGAAGCAGCAGAATGTGCCTCTCACATCTAGCCTTTAGGAATTCAGGTTGGCAAGTTCTATGGGGAAGCCCATTGGCGCCTTCGTTGGAAACGGGTTTGGAAATTTCAGTTTCAAAATCTCTGTGAAAAAGCGTCAGAGAAGCTTCTCCGTTTAGAATCCAGCATATCTCACTGAACCGAAGAAGTGGTAGTTAGAAGGGAGTTAGAGCTGCAAGCAGTTTGGTTTGGGAAATTAGACGCGAAATGACACTGCAAATGCCTTCAAACAGGCTTGGAAAATTGTGTTCTATATCTCTGCCAAACAGACTACCCGGAGGCTGAGCTTTCAGAAGCTACTTTAACTCTAAGGGAGGAAGCAGCAGAATGTGCCTCTCACATCTAGCCTGTAGGAATTCAGGTTGGCAAGTTCTATGGGGAAGCCCATTGCTGCCTATGGTGGAAACGGCATGGGAGATTTCAGTTTCAAAATCTCTGTGAAAAAGCGTCAGAGAAGCTTCTCCGTTTAGAATCCAGCATATCTCACTGAACCGAAGAAGTGGTAGTTAGAAGGGAGTTAGAGCTGCAAGCAGTTTGGTTTGGGAAATTAGATGCGAAATGACACTGCAAAGGCCTTCCAACAGGCTTGGAAAAGTGTGTTCTATATCTCTACCAAACAGACTCCCCGGAGGTTGAGCTTTCAGAAGCAAGCTTAACTCTTAGAGAGGAAGCAGCAGAATGTGCCTCTCACATCTAGCCTGTAGGAATTCAGGTTGGCAAGTTCTATGGGGAAGCCCATTGCTGCCTATGGTGGAAACGGCATGGGAGATTTCAGTTTCAAAATCTCTGTGAAAAAGCGTCAGAGAAGCTTCTCCGTTTAGAATCCAGCATATCTCACTGAACCGAAGAAGTGGTAGTTAGAAGGCAGTTAGAGCTGCAAGCAGTTTGGTTTGGGAAATTAGATGCGAAATGACACTACAAAGGCCTTCCAACAGGCTTGGAAAAGTGTGTTCTATATCTCTGCCAAACAGACTCCCTGGAGGTTGAGCTTTCAGAAGCTAGTTTAACTCTAAGGGAGGAAGCAGCAGAATGTGCCTCTCACATCTAGCCTGTAGGAATTCAGGTTGGCAAGTTCTATGGGGAAGCCCATTGCTGCCTATGGTGGAAACGGCATGGGAGATTTCAGTTTCAAAATCTCTGTGAAAAAGCGTCAGAGAAGCTTCTCCGTTTAGAATCCAGCATATCTCACTGAACCGAAGAAGTGGTAGTTAGAAGGCAGTTAGAGCTGCAAGCAGTTTGGTTTGGGAAATTAGACGCGAAATGAAACTGCAAATGCCTTCCAACAGGCTTGGAAAAGTGTGTTCTATATCTCTGCCAAACAGACTCCCTGGAGGTTGAGCTTTCAGAAGCAAGCTTAACTCTTAGGGAGGAAGCAGCAGAATGTGCCTCTCACATCTAGCCTGTAGGAATTCAGGTTGGCAAGTTCTATGGGGAAGCCCATTGCTGCCTATGGTGGAAACGGCATGGGAGATTTCAGTTTCAAAATCTCTGTGAAAAAGCGTCAGAGAAGCTTCTCCGTTTAGAATCCAGCATATCTCACTGAACCGAAGAAGTGGTAGTTAGAAGGGAGTTAGAGCTGCAAGCAGTTTGGTTTGGGAAATTAGATGCGAAATGACACTGCAAAGGCCTTCCAACAGGCTTGGAAAAGTGTGTTCTATATCTCTGCCAAACAGACTAGCCGCAGGTTGAGCTTTCAGAAGCAAGCTTAACTCTTAGGGAGGAAGCAGCAGAATGTGCCTCTCACATCTAGCCTGTAGGAATTCAGGTTGGCAAGTTCTATGGGGAAGCCCATTGCTGCCTATGGTGGAAACGGCATGGGAGATTTCAGTTTCAAAATCTCTGTGAAAAAGCGTCAGAGAAGCTTCTCCGTTTAGAATCCAGCATATCTCACTGAACCGAAGAAGTGGTAGTTAGAAGGCAGTTAGAGCTGCAAGCAGTTTGGTTTGGGAAATTAGACGCGAAATGAAACTGCAAATGCCTTCCAAAAGGCTTGGAAAAGTGTGTTCTATATCTCTGCCAAACAGACTCCCTGGAGGTTGAGCTTTCAGAAGCTAGTTTAACTCTAAGGGAGGAAGCAGCAGAATGTGCCTCTCACATCTAGCCTGTAGGAATTCAGGTTGGCAAGTTCTATGGGGAAGCCCATTGCTGCCTATGGTGGAAACGGCATGGGAGATTTCAGTTTCAAAATCTCTGTGAAAAAGCGTCAGAGAAGCTTCTCCGTTTAGAATCCAGCATATCTCACTGAACCGAAGAAGTGGTAGTTAGAAGGCAGTTAGAGCTGCAAGCAGTTTGGTTTGGGAAATTAGACGCGAAATGAAACTGCAAATGCCTTCCAACAGGCTTGGAAAAGTGTGTTCTATATCTCTGCCAAACAAACTCCCCGGAGGTTGGGCTTTCAGAAGCTAGTTTAACTCTAAGGGAGGAAGCAGCAGAATGTGCCTCTCACATCTAGCCTTTAGGAATTCAGGTTGGCAAGTTCTATGGGGAAGCCCATTGGCGCCTTCGTTGGAAACGGGTTTGGAAATTTCAGTTTCAAAATCTCTGTGAAAAAGCGTCAGAGAAGCTTCTCCGTTTAGAATCCAGCATATCTCACTGAACCGAAGAAGTGGTAGTTAGAAGGGAGTTAGAGCTGCAAGCAGTTTGGTTTGGGAAATTAGACGCGAAATGACACTGCAAATGCCTTCAAACAGGCTTGGAAAATTGTGTTCTATATCTCTGCCAAACAGACTACCCGGAGGCTGAGCTTTCAGAAGCTACTTTAACTCTAAGGGAGGAAGCAGCAGAATGTGCCTCTCACATCTAGCCTGTAGGAATTCAGGTTGGCAAGTTCTATGGGGAAGCCCATTGCTGCCTATGGTGGAAACGGCATGGGAGATTTCAGTTTCAAAATCTCTGTGAAAAAGCGTCAGAGAAGCTTCTCCGTTTAGAATCCAGCATATCTCACTGAACCGAAGAAGTGGTAGTTAGAAGGGAGTTAGAGCTGCAAGCAGTTTGGTTTGGGAAATTAGATGCGAAATGACACTGCAAAGGCCTTCCAACAGGCTTGGAAAAGTGTGTTCTATATCTCTACCAAACAGACTCCCCGGAGGTTGAGCTTTCAGAAGCAAGCTTAACTCTTAGAGAGGAAGCAGCAGAATGTGCCTCTCACATCTAGCCTGTAGGAATTCAGGTTGGCAAGTTCTATGGGGAAGCCCATTGCTGCCTATGGTGGAAACGGCATGGGAGATTTCAGTTTCAAAATCTCTGTGAAAAAGCGTCAGAGAAGCTTCTCCGTTTAGAATCCAGCATATCTCACTGAACCGAAGAAGTGGTAGTTAGAAGGCAGTTAGAGCTGCAAGCAGTTTGGTTTGGGAAATTAGATGCGAAATGACACTACAAAGGCCTTCCAACAGGCTTGGAAAAGTGTGTTCTATATCTCTGCCAAACAGACTCCCTGGAGGTTGAGCTTTCAGAAGCTAGTTTAACTCTAAGGGAGGAAGCAGCAGAATGTGCCTCTCACATCTAGCCTGTAGGAATTCAGGTTGGCAAGTTCTATGGGGAAGCCCATTGCTGCCTATGGTGGAAACGGCATGGGAGATTTCAGTTTCAAAATCTCTGTGAAAAAGCGTCAGAGAAGCTTCTCCGTTTAGAATCCAGCATATCTCACTGAACCGAAGAAGTGGTAGTTAGAAGGCAGTTAGAGCTGCAAGCAGTTTGGTTTGGGAAATTAGACGCGAAATGAAACTGCAAATGCCTTCCAACAGGCTTGGAAAAGTGTGTTCTATATCTCTGCCAAACAAACTCCCCGGAGGTTGGGCTTTCTGAAGCTAGTTTAACTCTAAGGGAGGAAGCAGCTGAATGTGCCTCTCACATCTAGCCTTTAGGAATTCAGATGGGCAAGTTCTATGGGGAAGCCCATTGGCGCCTTCGTTGGAAACGGGTTTGGAAATTTCAGTTTCAAAATCTCTGTGAAAAAGCGTCAGAGAAGCTTCTCCGTTTAGAATCCAGCATATCTCACTGAACCGAAGAAGTGGTAGTTAGAAGGGAGTTAGAGCTGCAAGCAGTTTGGTTTGGGAAATTAGACGCGAAATGACACTGCAAAGGCCTTCAAACAGGCTTGGAAAATTGTGTTCTATATCTCTGCCAAACAGACTACCCGGAGGCTGAGCTTTCAGAAGCTAGTTTAACTCTAAGGGAGGAAGCAGCAGAATGTTCCTCTCACATCTAGCCTGTAGGAATTCAGGTTGGCAAGTTCTACGGGGAAGCCCATTGCTGCCTATGGTGGAAACGGCATGGGAGATTTCAGTTTCAAAATCTCTGTGAAAAAGCGTCAGAGAAGCTTCTCCGTTTAGAATCCAGCATATCTCACTGAACCAAAGAAGTGGTAGTTAGAAGGCAGTTGGAGCTGCTAGCAGTTTGGTTTGGGAAATTAGACGCAAAATGAAACTGCAAATGCCTTCCAACAGGCTTGGAAAAGTGTGTTCTATATCTCTGCCAAACAGACTCCCTGGAGGTTGAGCTTTCAGAAGCTAGTTTAACTCTAAGGGAGGAAGCAGCAGAATGTGCCTCTCACATCTAGCCTGTAGGAATTCAGGTTGGCAAGTTCTATGGGGAAGCCCATTGCTGCCTATGGTGGAAACGGCATGGGAGATTTCAGTTTCAAAATCTCTGTGAAAAAGCGTCAGAGAAGCTTCTCCGTTTAGAATCCAGCATATCTCACTGAACCGAAGAAGTGGTAGTTAGAAGGGAGTTAGAGCTGCAAGCAGTTTGGTTTGGGAAATTAGACGCGAAATGAAACTGCAAATGCCTTCCAACAGGCTTGGAAAAGTGTGTTCTATATCTCTGCCAAACAAACTCCCCGGAGGTTGAGCTTTCAGAAGCTAGTTTAACTCTAAGGGAGGAAGCAGCAGAATGTGCCTCTCACATCTAGCCTGTAGGAATTCAGGTTGGCAAGTTCTATGGGGAAGCCCATTGCTGCCTATGGTGGAAATGGCAGGGGAGATTTCAGTTTCAAAATCTCTGTGAAAAAGCGTCAGAGAAGCTTCTCCGTTTAGAATCCAGCATATCTCACTGAACCGAAGAAGTGGTAGTTAGAAGGGAGTTAGAGCTGCAAGGAGTTTGGTTTGGGAAATTAGATGCGAAATGACACTGCAAAGGCCTTCCAACAGGCTTGGAAAAGTGTGTTCTATATCTCTGCCAAACAGACTCCCCGGAGGTTGAGCTTTCAGAAGCAAGCTTAACTCTTAGGGAGGAAGCAGCAGAATGTGCCTCTCACATCTAGCCTGTAGGAATTCAGGTTGGCAAGTTCTATGGGGAAGCCCATTGCTGCCTATGGTGGAAACGGCATGGGAGATTTCAGTTTCAAAATCTCTGTGAAAAAGCGTCAGAGAAGCTTCTCCGTTTAGAATCCAGCATATCTCACTGAACCCAAGAAGTGGTAGTTAGAAGGGAGTTAGAGCTGCAAGCAGTTTGGTTTGGGAAATTAGATGCGAAATGACACTGCAAAGGCCTTCCAACAGGCTTGGAAAAGTGTGTTCTATATCTCTGCCAAACAGACTCCCCGGAGGTTGAGCTTTCAGAAGCAAGCTTAACTCTTAGGGAGGAAGCAGCAGAATGTGCCTCTCACATCTAGCCTGTAGGAATTCAGGTTGGCAAGTTCTATGGGGAAGCCCATTGCTGCCTATGGTGGAAACGGCATGGGAGATTTCAGTTTCAAAATCTCTGTGAAAAAGCGTCAGAGAAGCTTCTCCGTTTAGAATCCAGCATATCTCACTGAACCGAAGAAGTGGTAGTTAGAAGGGAGTTAGAGCTGCAACCAGTTTGGTTTGGGAAATTAGATGCGAAATGACACTGCAAAGGCCTTCCAACAGGCTTGGAACAGTGTGTTCTATATCTCTGCCAAACAGACTCCCCGCAGGTTGAGCTTTCAGAAGCAAGCTTAACTCTTAGGGAGGAAGCAGCAGAATGTGCCTCTCACATCTAGCCTGTAGGAATTCAGGTTGGCAAGTTCTAAGGGGAAGCCCATTGCTGCCTATGGTGGAAACGGCATGGGAGATTTCAGTTTAAAAATCTCTGTGAAAAAGCGTCAGAGAAGCTTCTCCGTTTAGAATCCAGCATATCTCACTGAACCGAAGAAGTGGTAGTTAGAAGGCAGTTAGAGCTGCAAGCAGTTTGGTTTGGGAAATTAGACGCGAAATGAAACTGCAAATGCCTTCCAACAGGCTTGGAAAAGTGTGTTCTATATCTCTGCCAAACGGACTCCCTGGAGGTTGAGCTTTCAGAAGCTAGTTTAACTCTAAGGGAGGAAGCAGCAGAATGTGCCTCTCACATCTAGCCTGTAGGAATTCAGGTTGGCAAGTTCTATGGGGAAGCCCATTGCTGCCTATGGTGGAAACGGCATGGGAGATTTCAGTTTCAAAATCTCTGTGAAAAAGCGTCAGAGAAGCTTCTCCGTTTAGAATCCAGCATATCTCACTGAACCGAAGAAGTGGTAGTTAGAAGGGAGTTAGAGCTGCAAGCAGTTTGGTTTGGGAAATTAGACGCGAAATGAAACTGCAAATGCCTTCCAACAGGCTTGGAAAAGTGTATTCTATATCGCTGCCAAACACACTCCCCGTAGGTTGAGCTTTCAGAAGCTAGTTTAACTCTAAGGGAGGAAGCAACAGAATGTGCCTCTCACATCTAGCCTGTAGGAATTCAGGTTGGCAAGTTCTATGGGGAAGCCCATTGCTGCCTATGGTGGAAACGGCATGGGAGATTTCAGTTTCAAAATCTCTGTGAAAAAGCGTCAGAGAAGCTTCTCCGTTTAGAATCCAGCATATCTCACTGAACCGAAGAAGTGGTAGTTAGAAGGCAGTTAGAGCTGCAAGCAGTTTGGTTTGGGAAATTAGACGCGAAATGAAACTGCAAATGCCTTCCAAAAGGCTTGGAAAAGTGTGTTCTATATCTCTGCCAAACAGACTCCCTGGAGGTTGAGCTTTCAGAAGCTAGTTTAACTCTAAGGGAGGAAGCAGCAGAATGTGCCTCTCACATCTAGCCTGTAGGAATTCAGGTTGGCAAGTTCTATGGGGAAGCCCATTGCTGCCTATGGTGGAAACGGCATGGGAGATTTCAGTTTCAAAATCTCTGTGAAAAAGCGTCAGAGAAGCTTCTCCGTTTAGAATCCAGCATATCTCACTGAACCGAAGAAGTGGTAGTTAGAAGGCAGTTAGAGCTGCAAGCAGTTTGGTTTGGGAAATTAGACGCGAAATGAAACTGCAAATGCCTTCCAACAGGCTTGGAAAAGTGTGTTCTATATCTCTGCCAAACAAACTCCCCGGAGGTTGGGCTTTCAGAAGCTAGTTTAACTCTAAGGGAGGAAGCAGCAGAATGTGCCTCTCACATCTAGCCTTTAGGAATTCAGGTTGGCAAGTTCTATGGGGAAGCCCATTGGCGCCTTCGTTGGAAACGGGTTTGGAAATTTCAGTTTCAAAATCTCTGTGAAAAAGCGTCAGAGAAGCTTCTCCGTTTAGAATCCAGCATATCTCACTGAACCGAAGAAGTGGTAGTTAGAAGGGAGTTAGAGCTGCAAGCAGTTTGGTTTGGGAAATTAGACGCGAAATGACACTGCAAATGCCTTCAAACAGGCTTGGAAAATTGTGTTCTATATCTCTGCCAAACAGACTACCCGGAGGCTGAGCTTTCAGAAGCTACTTTAACTCTAAGGGAGGAAGCAGCAGAATGTGCCTCTCACATCTAGCCTGTAGGAATTCAGGTTGGCAAGTTCTATGGGGAAGCCCATTGCTGCCTATGGTGGAAACGGCATGGGAGATTTCAGTTTCAAAATCTCTGTGAAAAAGCGTCAGAGAAGCTTCTCCGTTTAGAATCCAGCATATCTCACTGAACCGAAGAAGTGGTAGTTAGAAGGGAGTTAGAGCTGCAAGCAGTTTGGTTTGGGAAATTAGATGCGAAATGACACTGCAAAGGCCTTCCAACAGGCTTGGAAAAGTGTGTTCTATATCTCTACCAAACAGACTCCCCGGAGGTTGAGCTTTCAGAAGCAAGCTTAACTCTTAGAGAGGAAGCAGCAGAATGTGCCTCTCACATCTAGCCTGTAGGAATTCAGGTTGGCAAGTTCTATGGGGAAGCCCATTGCTGCCTATGGTGGAAACGGCATGGGAGATTTCAGTTTCAAAATCTCTGTGAAAAAGCGTCAGAGAAGCTTCTCCGTTTAGAATCCAGCATATCTCACTGAACCGAAGAAGTGGTAGTTAGAAGGCAGTTAGAGCTGCAAGCAGTTTGGTTTGGGAAATTAGATGCGAAATGACACTACAAAGGCCTTCCAACAGGCTTGGAAAAGTGTGTTCTATATCTCTGCCAAACAGACTCCCTGGAGGTTGAGCTTTCAGAAGCTAGTTTAACTCTAAGGGAGGAAGCAGCAGAATGTGCCTCTCACATCTAGCCTGTAGGAATTCAGGTTGGCAAGTTCTATGGGGAAGCCCATTGCTGCCTATGGTGGAAACGGCATGGGAGATTTCAGTTTCAAAATCTCTGTGAAAAAGCGTCAGAGAAGCTTCTCCGTTTAGAATCCAGCATATCTCACTGAACCGAAGAAGTGGTAGTTAGAAGGCAGTTAGAGCTGCAAGCAGTTTGGTTTGGGAAATTAGACGCGAAATGAAACTGCAAATGCCTTCCAACAGGCTTGGAAAAGTGTGTTCTATATCTCTGCCAAACAAACTCCCCGGAGGTTGGGCTTTCAGAAGCTAGTTTAACTCTAAGGGAGGAAGCAGCAGAATGTGCCTCTCACATCTAGCCTTTAGGAATTCAGATGGGCAAGTTCTATGGGGAAGCCCATTGGCGCCTTCGTTGGAAACGGGTTTGGAAATTTCAGTTTCAAAATCTCTGTGAAAAAGCGTCAGAGAAGCTTCTCCGTTTAGAATCCAGCATATCTCACTGAACCGAAGAAGTGGTAGTTAGAAGGGAGTTAGAGCTGCAAGCAGTTTGGTTTGGGAAATTAGACGCGAAATGACACTGCAAAGGCCTTCCAACAGGCTTGGAAAAGTGTGTTCTATATCTCTGCCAAACAGACTCCCTGGAGGTTGAGCTTTCAGAAGCTAGTTTAACTCTAAGGGAGGAAGCAGCAGAATGTGCCTCTCACATCTAGCCTGTAGGAATTCAGGTTGGCAAGTTCTATGGGGAAGCCCATTGCTGCCTATGGTGGAAACGGCATGGGAGATTTCAGTTTCAAAATCTCTGTGAAAAAGCGTCAGAGAAGCTTCTCCGTTTAGAATCCAGCATATCTCACTGAACCGAAGAAGTGGTAGTTAGAAGGGAGTTAGAGCTGCAAGCAGTTTGGTTTGGGAAATTAGACGCGAAATGAAACTGCAAATGCCTTCCAACAGGCTTGGAAAAGTGTGTTCTATATCTCTGCCAAACAAACTCCCCGGAGGTTGAGCTTTCAGAAGCTAGTTTAACTCTAAGGGAGGAAGCAGCAGAATGTGCCTCTCACATCTAGCCTGTAGGAATTCAGGTTGGCAAGTTCTATGGGGAAGCCCATTGCTGCCTATGGTGGAAATGGCAGGGGAGATTTCAGTTTCAAAATCTCTGTGAAAAAGCGTCAGAGAAGCTTCTCCGTTTAGAATCCAGCATATCTCACTGAACCGAAGAAGTGGTAGTTAGAAGGGAGTTAGAGCTGCAAGGAGTTTGGTTTGGGAAATTAGATGCGAAATGACACTGCAAAGGCCTTCCAACAGGCTTGGAAAAGTGTGTTCTATATCTCTGCCAAACAGACTCCCCGGAGGTTGAGCTTTCAGAAGCAAGCTTAACTCTTAGGGAGGAAGCAGCAGAATGTGCCTCTCACATCTAGCCTGTAGGAATTCAGGTTGGCAAGTTCTATGGGGAAGCCCATTGCTGCCTATGGTGGAAACGGCATGGGAGATTTCAGTTTCAAAATCTCTGTGAAAAAGCGTCAGAGAAGCTTCTCCGTTTAGAATCCAGCATATCTCACTAAACCCAAGAAGTGGTAGTTAGAAGGGAGTTAGAGCTGCAAGCAGTTTGGTTTGGGAAATTAGATGCGAAATGACACTGCAAAGGCCTTCCAACAGGCTTGGAAAAGTGTGTTCTATATCTCTGCCAAACAGACTCCCCGGAGGTTGAGCTTTCAGAAGCAAGCTTAACTCTTAGGGAGGAAGCAGCAGAATGTGCCTCTCACATCTAGCCTGTAGGAATTCAGGTTGGCAAGTTCTATGGGGAAGCCCATTGCTGCCTATGGTGGAAACGGCATGGGAGATTTCAGTTTCAAAATCTCTGTGAAAAAGCGTCAGAGAAGCTTCTCCGTTTAGAATCCAGCATATCTCACTGAACCGAAGAAGTGGTAGTTAGAAGGGAGTTAGAGCTGCAACCAGTTTGGTTTGGGAAATTAGATGCGAAATGACACTGCAAAGGCCTTCCAACAGGCTTGGAAAAGTGTGTTCTATATCTCTGCCAAACAGACTCCCCGCAGGTTGAGCTTTCAGAAGCAAGCTTAACTCTTAGGGAGGAAGCAGCAGAATGTGCCTCTCACATCTAGCCTGTAGGAATTCAGGTTGGCAAGTTCTAAGGGGAAGCCCATTGCTGCCTATGGTGGAAACGGCATGGGAGATTTCAGTTTAAAAATCTCTGTGAAAAAGCGTCAGAGAAGCTTCTCCGTTTAGAATCCAGCATATCTCACTGAACCGAAGAAGTGGTAGTTAGAAGGCAGTTAGAGCTGCAAGCAGTTTGGTTTGGGAAATTAGACGCGAAATGAAACTGCAAATGCCTTCCAACAGGCTTGGAAAAGTGTGTTCTATATCTCTACCAAACGGACTCCCTGGAGGTTGAGCTTTCAGAAGCTAGTTTAACTCTAAGGGAGGAAGCAGCAGAATGTGCCTCTCACATCTAGCCTGTAGGAATTCAGGTTGGCAAGTTCTATGGGGAAGCCCATTGCTGCCTATGGTGGAAACGGCATGGGAGATTTCAGTTTCAAAATCTCTGTGAAAAAGCGTCAGAGAAGCTTCTCCGTTTAGAATCCAGCATATCTCACTGAACCGAAGAAGTGGTAGTTAGAAGGGAGTTAGAGCTGCAAGCAGTTTGGTTTGGGAAATTAGACGCGAAATGAAACTGCAAATGCCTTCCAACAGGCTTGGAAAAGTGTATTCTATATCGCTGCCAAACACACTCCCCGTAGGTTGAGCTTTCAGAAGCTAGTTTAACTCTAAGGGAGGAAGCAACAGAATGTGCCTCTCACATCTAGCCTGTAGGAATTCAGGTTGGCAAGTTCTATGGGGAAGCCCATTGCTGCCTATGGTGGAAACGGCATGGGAGATTTCAGTTTCAAAATCTCTGTGAAAAAGCGTCAGAGAAGCTTCTCCGTTTAGAATCCAGCATATCTCACTGAACCGAAGAAGTGGTAGTTAGAAGGGAGTTAGAGCTGCAAGCAGTTTGGTTTGGGATATTAGATGCGAAATGACACTGCAAAGGCCTTCCAACAGGCTTGGAAAAGTGTGTTCTATATCTCTGCCAAACAGACTCCCCGGAGGTTGAGCTTTCACAAGCAAGCTTAACTCTTAGGGAGGAAGCAGCAGAATGTGCCTCTCACATCTAGCCTTTAGGAATTCAGGTTGGCAAGTTCTATGTGGAAGCCCATTGCTGCCTATGGTGGAAACGGCATGGGAGATTTCACTTTCAAAATCTCTGTGAAAAAGCGTCAGAGAAGCTTCTCCGTTTAGAATCCAGCATATCTCACTGAACCGAAGAAGTGGTAGTTAGAAGGGAGTTAGAGCTGCTAGCAGTTTGGTTTGGGAAATTAGACGCGAAATGAAACTGCAAATGCCTTCCAACAGGCTTGGAAAAGTGTGTTCTATATCTCTGCCAAACAAACTCCCCGGAGGTTGACCTTTCAGAAGCTAGTTTAACTCTAAGGGAGGAAGCAGCAGAATGTGCCTCTCACTTCTAACCTGTAGGAATTCAGGTTGGCAAGTTCTATGGGGAAGCCCATTGGCGCCTTCGTTGGAAACGGGTTTGGAAATTTCAGTTTCAAAATCTCTGTGAAAAAGCGTCAGAGAAGCTTCTCCGTTTAGAATCCAGCATATCTCACTGAACCGAAGAAGTGGTAGTTAGAAGGGAGTTAGAGCTGCAAGCAGTTTGGTTTGGGAAATTAGACGCGAAATGACACTGCAAATGCCTTCCAACAGGCTTGGAAAATTGTGTTCTATATCTCTGCCAAACAGACTACCAGGAGGCTGAGCTTTCAGAAGCTAGTTTAACTCTAAGGGAGGAAGCAGCAGAATGTGCCTCTCACATCTAGCCTGTAGGAATTCAGGTTTTCAAGTTCTATGGGGAAGCCCATTGCTGCCTATGGTGGAAACGGCATGGGAGATTTCAGTTTCAAAATCTCTGTGAAAAAGCGTCAGAGAAGCTTCTCCGTTTAGAATCCAGCATATCTCACTGAACCGAAGAAGTGGTAGTTAGAAGGGAGTTAGAGCTGCAAGCAGTTTGGTTTGGGAAATTAGACTCGTAATGAAACTGCAAATGCCTTCCAACAGGCTTGGAAAAGTGTGTTCTATATCTCTGCCAAACAGACTCCCTGGAGGTTGAGCTTTCAGAAGCTAGTTTAACTCTAAGGGAGGAAGCAGCAGAATGTGCCTCTCACATCTAGCCTGTAGGAATTCAGGTTGGCAAGTTCTATGGGGAAGCCCATTGCTGCCTTTGGTGGAAACGGCATGGGAGATTTCAGTTTCAAAATCTCTGTGAAAAAGCGTCAGAGAAGCTTCTCCGTTTAGAATCCAGCATATCTCACTGAACCGAAGAAGTGGTAGTTAGAAGGGAGTTAGAGCTGCAAGCAGTTTGGTTTGGGAAATTAGACGCGAAATGAAACTGCAAATGCCTTCCAACAGGCTTGGAAAAGTGTGTTCTATATCTCTGCCAAACAAACTCCCCGGAGGTTGAGCTTTCAGAAGCTAGTTTAACTCTAAGGGAGGAAGCAGCAGAATGTGCCTCTCACATCTAGCCTGTAGGAATTCAGGTTGGCAAGTTCTATGGGGAAGCCCATTGGCGCCTTCGTTGGAAACGGGTTTGGAAATTTCAGTTTCAAAATCTCTGTGAAAAAGCGTCAGAGAAGCTTCTCCGTTTAGAATCCAGCATATCTCACTGAACCGAAGAAGTGGTAGTTAGAAGGGAGTTAGAGCTGCAAGGAGTTTGGTTTGGGAAATTAGATGCGAAATGACACTGCAAAGGCCTTCCAACAGGCTTGGAAAAGTGTGTTCTATATCTCTGCCAAACAGACTCCCCGGACGTTGAGCTTTCAGAAGCAAGCTTAACTCTTAGGGAGGAAGCAGCAGAATGTGCCTCTCACATCTAGCCTGTAGGAATTCAGGTTGGCAAGTTCTATGGGGAAGCCCATTGCTGCCTATGGTGGAAACGGCATGGGAGATTTCAGTTTCAAAATCTCTGTGAAAAAGCGTCAGAGAAGCTTCTCCGTTTAGAATCCAGCATATCTCACTGAACCCAAGAAGTGGTAGTTAGAAGGGAGTTAGAGCTGCAAGCAGTTTGGTTTGGGAAATTAGATGCGAAATGACACTGCAAAGGCCTTCCAACAGGCTTGGAAAAGTGTGTTCTATATCTCTGCCAAACAGACTCCCCGGAGGTTGAGCTTTCAGAAGCAAGCTTAACTCTTAGAGAGGAAGCAGCAGAATGTGCCTCTCACATCTAGCCTGTAGGAATTCAGGTTGGCAAGTTCTATGGGGAAGCCCATTGCTGCCTATGGTGGAAACGGCATGGGAGATTTCAGTTTCAAAATCTCTGTGAAAAAGCGTCAGAGAAGCTTCTCCGTTTAGAATCCAGCATATCTCACTGAACCGAAGAAGTGGTAGTTAGAAGGGAGTTAGAGCTGCAACCAGTTTGGTTTGGGAAATTAGATGCGAAATGACACTGCAAAGGCCTTCCAACAGGCTTGGAAAAGTGTGTTCTATATCTCTGCCAAACAGACTCCCCGCAGGTTGAGCTTTCAGAAGCAAGCTTAACTCTTAGGGAGGAAGCAGCAGAATGTGCCTCTCACATCTAGCCTGTAGGAATTCAGGTTGGCAAGTTCTAAGGGGAAGCCCATTGCTGCCTATGGTGGAAACGGCATGGGAGATTTCAGTTTAAAAATCTCTGTGAAAAAGCGTCAGAGAAGCTTCTCCGTTTAGAATCCAGCATATCTCACTGAACCGAAGAAGTGGTAGTTAGAAGGCAGTTAGAGCTGCAAGCAGTTTGGTTTGGGAAATTAGACGCGAAATGAAACTGCAAATGCCTTCCAACAGGCTTGGAAAAGTGTGTTCTATATCTCTGCCAAACGGACTCCCTGGAGGTTGAGCTTTCAGAAGCTAGTTTAACTCTAAGGGAGGAAGCAGCAGAATGTGCCTCTCACATCTAGCCTGTAGGAATTCAGGTTGGCAAGTTCTATGGGGAAGCCCATTGCTGCCTATGGTGGAAACGGCATGGGAGATTTCAGTTTCAAAATCTCTGTGAAAAAGCGTCAGAGAAGCTTCTCCGTTTAGAATCCAGCATATCTCACTGAACCCAAGAAGTGGTAGTTAGAAGGGAGTTAGAGCTGCAAGCAGTTTGGTTTGGGAAATTAGATGCGAAATGACACTGCAAAGGCCTTCCAACAGGCTTGGAAAAGTGTGTTCTATATCTCTGCCAAACAGACTCCCCGGAGGTTGAGCTTTCAGAAGCAAGCTTAACTCTTAGGGAGGAAGCAGCAGAATGTGCCTCTCACATCTAGCCTGTAGGAATTCAGGTTGGCAAGTTCTATGGGGAAGCCCATTGCTGCCTATGGTGGAAACGGCATGGGAGATTTCAGTTTCAAAATCTCTGTGAAAAAGCGTCAGAGAAGCTTCTCCGTTTAGAATCCAGCATATCTCACTGAACCGAAGAAGTGGTAGTTAGAAGGGAGTTAGAGCTGCAACCAGTTTGGTTTGGGAAATTAGATGCGAAATGACACTGCAAAGGCCTTCCAACAGGCTTGGAAAAGTGTGTTCTATATCTCTGCCAAACAGACTCCCCGCAGGTTGAGCTTTCAGAAGCAAGCTTAACTCTTAGGGAGGAAGCAGCAGAATGTGCCTCTCACATCTAGCCTGTAGGAATTCAGGTTGGCAAGTTCTAAGGGGAAGCCCATTGCTGCCTATGGTGGAAACGGCATGGGAGATTTCAGTTTAAAAATCTCTGTGAAAAAGCGTCAGAGAAGCTTCTCCGTTTAGAATCCAGCATATCTCACTGAACCGAAGAAGTGGTAGTTAGAAGGCAGTTAGAGCTGCAAGCAGTTTGGTTTGGGAAATTAGACGCGAAATGAAACTGCAAATGCCTTCCAACAGGCTTGGAAAAGTGTGTTCTATATCTCTGCCAAACGGACTCCCTGGAGGTTGAGCTTTCAGAAGCTAGTTTAACTCTAAGGGAGGAAGCAGCAGAATGTGCCTCTCACATCTAGCCTGTAGGAATTCAGGTTGGCAAGTTCTATGGGGAAGCCCATTGCTGCCTATGGTGGAAACGGCATGGGAGATTTCAGTTTCAAAATCTCTGTGAAAAAGCGTCAGAGAAGCTTCTCCGTTTAGAATCCAGCATATCTCACTGAACCGAAGAAGTGGTAGTTAGAAGGGAGTTAGAGCTACAAGCAGTTTGGTTTGGGATATTAGATGCGAAATGACACTGCAAAGGCCTTCCAACAGGCTTGGAAAAGTGTGTTCTATATCTCTGCCAAACAGACTCCCCGGAGGTTGAGCTTTCAGAAGCAAGCTTAACTCTTAGGGAGGAAGCAGCAGAATGTGCCTCTCACATCTAGCCTGTAGGAATTCAGGTTGGCAAGTTCTATGTGGAAGCCCATTGCTGCCTATGGTGGAAACGGCATGGGAGATTTCAGTTTCAAAATCTCTGTGAAAAAGCGTCAGAGAAGCTTCTCCGTTTAGAATCCAGCATATCTCACTGAACCAAAGAAGTGGTAGTTAGAAGGCAGTCAGAGCTGCAAGCAATTTGGTTTGGGAAATTAGACGCGAAATGAAACTGCAAATGCCTTCCAACAGGCTTGGAAAAGTGTGTTCTATATCTCTGCCAAACAGACTCCCTGGAGGTTGAGCTTTCAGAAGCTAGTTTAACTCTAAGGGAGGAAGCAGCAGAATGTGCCTCTCACATCTAGCCTGTAGGAATTCAGGTTGGCAAGTTCTATGGGGAAGCCCATTGCTGCCTATGGTGGAAACGGCATGGGAGATTTCAGTTTCAAAATCTCTGTGAAAAAGCGTCAGAGAAGCTTCTCCGTTTAGAATCCAGCATATCTCACTGAACCGAAGAAGTGGTAGTTAGAAGGGAGTTAGAGCTGCAAGGAGTTTGGTTTGGGAAATTAGATGCGAAATGACACTGCAAAGGCCTTCCAACAGGCTTGGAAAAGTGTGTTCTATATCTCTGCCAAACAGACTCCCCGGAGGTTGAGCTTTCAGAAGCAAGCTTAACTCTTAGGGAGGAAGCAGCAGAATGTGCCTCTCACATCTAGCCTGTAGGAATTCAGGTTGGCAAGTTCTATGGGGAAGCCCATTGCTGCCTATGGTGGAAACGGCATGGGAGATTTCAGTTTCAAAATCTCTGTGAAAAAGCGTCAGAGAAGCTTCTCCGTTTAGAATCCAGCATATCTCACTGAACCCAAGAAGTGGTAGTTAGAAGGGAGTTAGAGCTGCAAGCAGTTTGGTTTGGGAAATTAGATGCGAAATGACACTGCAAAGGCCTTCCAACAGGCTTGGAAAAGTGTGTTCTATATCTCTGCCAAACAGACTCCCCGGAGGTTGAGCTTTCAGAAGCAAGCTTAACTCTTAGGGAGGAAGCAGCAGAATGTGCCTCTCACATCTAGCCTGTAGGAATTCAGGTTGGCAAGTTCTATGGGGAAGCCCATTGCTGCCTATGGTGGAAACGGCATGGGAGATTTCAGTTTCAAAATCTCTGTGAAAAAGCGTCAGAGAAGCTTCTCCGTTTAGAATCCAGCATATCTCACTGAACCGAAGAAGTGGTAGTTAGAAGGGAGTTAGAGCTGCAACCAGTTTGGTTTGGGAAATTAGATGCGAAATGACACTGCAAAGGCCTTCCAACAGGCTTGGAAAAGTGTGTTCTATATCTCTGCCAAACAGACTCCCCGCAGGTTGAGCTTTCAGAAGCAAGCTTAACTCTTAGGGAGGAAGCAGCAGAATGTGCCTCTCACATCTAGCCTGTAGGAATTCAGGTTGGCAAGTTCTAAGGGGAAGCCCATTGCTGCCTATGGTGGAAACGGCATGGGAGATTTCAGTTTAAAAATCTCTGTGAAAAAGCGTCAGAGAAGCTTCTCCGTTTAGAATCCAGCATATCTCACTGAACCGAAGAAGTGGTAGTTAGAAGGCAGTTAGAGCTGCAAGCAGTTTGGTTTGGGAAATTAGACGCGAAATGAAACTGCAAATGCCTTCCAACAGGCTTGGAAAAGTGTGTTCTATATCTCTGCCAAACGGACTCCCTGGAGGTTGAGCTTTCAGAAGCTAGTTTAACTCTAAGGGAGGAAGCAGCAGAATGTGCCTCTCACATCTAGCCTGTAGGAATTCAGGTTGGCAAGTTCTATGGGGAAGCCCATTGCTGCCTATGGTGGAAACGGCATGGGAGATTTCAGTTTCAAAATCTCTGTGAAAAAGCGTCAGAGAAGCTTCTCCGTTTAGAATCCAGCATATCTCACTGAACCGAAGAAGTGGTAGTTAGAAGGGAGTTAGAGCTGCAAGCAGTTTGGTTTGGGATATTAGATGCGAAATGACACTGCAAAGGCCTTCCAACAGGCTTGGAAAAGTGTGTTCTATATCTCTGCCAAACAGACTCCCCGGAGGTTGAGCTATCAGAAGCAAGCTTAACTCTTAGGGAGGAAGCAGCAGAATGTGCCTCTCACATCTAGCCTTTAGGAATTCAGGTTGGCAAGTTCTATGTGGAAGCCCATTGCTGCCTATGGTGGAAACGGCATGGGAGATTTCAGTTTCAAAATCTCTGTGAAAAAGCGTCAGAGAAGCTTCTCCGTTTAGAATCCAGCATATCTCACTGAACCGAAGAAGTGGTAGTTAGAAGGGAGTTAGAGCTGCTAGCAGTTTGGTTTGGGAAATTAGACGCGAAATGAAACTGCAAATGCCTTCCAACAGGCTTGGAAAAGTGTGTTCTATATCTCTGCCAAACAGACTCCCCGGAGGTTGAGCTTTCAGAAGCAAGTTTAACTCTAAGGGAGGAAGCAGCAGAATGTGCCTCTCACATCTAGCCTGTAGGAATTCAGGTTGGCAAGTTCTATGTGGAAGCCCATTGCTGCCTATGGTGGAAACAGCATGGGAGATTTCAGTTTCAAAATCTCTGTGAAAAAGCGTCAGAGAAGCTTCTCCGTTTAGAATCCAGCATATCTCACTGAACCAAAGAAGTGGTAGTTAGAAGGCAGTCAGAGCTGCAAGCAATTTGGTTTGGGAAATTAGACGCGAAATGAAACTGCAAATGCCTTCCAACAGGCTTGGAAAAGTGTGTTCTATATCTCTGCCAAACAGACTCCCTGGAGGTTGAGCTTTCAGAAGCTAGTTTAACTCTAAGGGAGGAAGCAGCAGAATGTGCCTCTCACATCTAGCCTGTAGGAATTCAGGTTGGCAAGTTCTATGGGGAAGCCCATTGCTGCCTATGGTGGAAACGGCATGGGAGATTTCAGTTTCAAAATCTCTGTGAAAAAGCGTCAGAGAAGCTTCTCAGTTTAGAATCCAGCATATCTCACTGAACCGAAGAAGTGGTAGTTAGAAGGGAGTTAGAGCTGCAAGCAGTTTGGTTTGGGAAATTAGATGCGAAATGACACTGCAAAGGCCTTCCAACAGGCTTGGAAAAGTGTGTTCTATATCTCTGCCAAACAGACTCCCAGAAGGTTGAGCTTTCAGAAGCAAGCTTAACTCTTAGGGAGGAAGCAGCGGAATGTGCCTCTCACATCTAGCCTGTAGGAATTCAGGTTGGCAAGTTCTATGGGGAAGCCCATTGGCGCCTTCGTTGGAAACGGGTTTGGAAATTTCAGTTTCAAAATCTCTGTGAAAAAGCGTCAGAGAAGCTTCTCCGTTTAGAATCCAGCATATCTCACTGAACCGAAGAAGTGGTAGTTAGAAGGGAGTTAGAGCTGCAAGCAGTTTGGTTTGGGAAATTAGACGCGAAATGACACTGCAAATGCCTTCCAACAGGCTTGGAAAATTGTGTTCTATATCTCTGCCAAACAGACTACCCGGAGGCTGAGCTTTCAGAAGCTAGTTTAACTCTAAGGGAGGAAGCAGCAGAATGTGCCTCTCACATCTAGCCTGTAGGAATTCAGGTTTTCAAGTTCTATGGGGAAGCCCATTGCTGCCTATGGTGGAAACGGCATGGGAGATTTCAGTTTCAAAATCTCTGTGAAAAAGCGTCAGAGAAGCTTCTCCGTTTAGAATCCAGCATATCTCACTGAACCGAAGAAGTGGTAGTTAGAAGGGAGTTAGAGCTGCAAGCAGTTTGGTTTGGGAAATTAGACTCGAAATGAAACTGCAAATGCCTTCCAACAGGCTTGGAAAAGTGTGTTCTATATCTCTGCCAAACAGACTCCCTGGAGGTTGAGCTTTCAGAAGCTAGTTTAACTCTAAGGGAGGAAGCAGCAGAATGTGCCTCTCACATCTAGCCTGTAGGAATTCAGGTTGGCAAGTTCTATGGGGAAGCCCATTGCTGCCTATGGTGGAAACGGCATGGGAGATTTCAGTTTCAAAATCTCTGTGAAAAAGCGTCAGAGAAGCTTCTCAGTTTAGAATCCAGCATATCTCACTGAACCGAAGAAGTGGTAGTTAGAAGGGAGTTAGAGCTGCAAGCAGTTTGGTTTGGGAAATTAGATGCGAAATGACACTGCAAAGGCCTTCCAACAGGCTTGGAAAAGTGTGTTCTATATCTCTGCCAAACAGACTCCCAGAAGGTTGAGCTTTCAGAAGCAAGCTTAACTCTTAGGGAGGAAGCAGCAGAATGTGCCTCTCACATCTAGCCTGTAGGAATTCAGGTTGGCAAGTTCTATGGGGAAGCCCATTGGCGCCTTCGTTGGAAACGGGTTTGGAAATTTCAGTTTCAAAATCTCTGTGAAAAAGCGTCAGAGAAGCTTCTCCGTTTAGAATCCAGCATATCTCACTGAACCGAAGAAGTGGTAGTTAGAAGGGAGTTAGAGCTGCAAGCAGTTTGGTTTGGGAAATTAGACGCGAAATGACACTGCAAATGCCTTCCAACAGGCTTGGAAAATTGTGTTCTATATCTCTGCCAAACAGACTACCCGGAGGCTGAGCTTTCAGAAGCTAGTTTAACTCTAAGGGAGGAAGCAGCAGAATGTGCCTCTCACATCTAGCCTGTAGGAATTCAGGTTTTCAAGTTCTATGGGGAAGCCCATTGCTGCCTATGGTGGAAACGGCATGGGAGATTTCAGTTTCAAAATCTCTGTGAAAAAGCGTCAGAGAAGCTTCTCCGTTTAGAATCCAGCATATCTCACTGAACCGAAGAAGTGGTAGTTAGAAGGGAGTTAGAGCTGCAAGCAGTTTGGTTTGGGAAATTAGACTCGAAATGAAACTGCAAATGCCTTCCAACAGGCTTGGAAAAGTGTGTTCTATATCTCTGCCAAACAGACTCCCTGGAGGTTGAGCTTTCAGAAGCTAGTTTAACTCTAAGGGAGGAAGCAGCAGAATGTGCCTCTCACATCTAGCCTGTAGGAATTCAGGTTGGCAAGTTCTATGGGGAAGCCCATTGCTGCCTATGGTGGAAACGGCATGGGAGATTTCAGTTTCAAAATCTCTGTGAAAAAGCGTCAGAGAAGCTTCTCCGTTTAGAATCCAGCATATCTCACTGAACCGAAGAAGTGGTAGTTAGAAGGCAGTTAGAGCTGCAAGCAGTTTGGTTTGGGAAATTAGACGCGAAATGAAACTGCAAATGCCTTCCAACAGGCTTGGAAAAGTGTGTTCTATATCTCTGCCAAACAAACTCCCCGGAAGTTGAGCTTTCAGAAGCTAGTTTAACTCTAAGGGAGGAAGCAGCAGAATGTGCCTCTCACATCTAGCCTGTAGGAATTCAGGTTGGCAAGTTCTATGGGGAAGCCCATTGCTGCCTATGGTGGAAACGGCATGGGAGATTTCAGTTTCAAAATCTCTGTGAAAAAGCGTCAGAGAAGCTTCTCCGTTTAGAATCCAGCATATCTCACTGAACCCAAGAAGTGGTAGTTAGAAGGGAGTTAGAGCTGCAAGCAGTTTGGTTTGGGAAATTAGATGCGAAATGACACTGCAAAGGCCTTCCAACAGGCTTGGAAAAGTGTGTTCTATATCTCTGCCAAACAGACTCCCCGGAGGTTGAGCTTTCAGAAGCAAGCTTAACTCTTAGGGAGGAAGCAGCAGAATGTGCCTCTCACATCTAGCCTGTAGGAATTCAGGTTGGCAAGTTCTATGGGGAAGCCCATTGCTGCCTATGGTGGAAACGGCATGGGAGATTTCAGTTTCAAAATCTCTGTGAAAAAGCGTCAGAGAAGCTTCTCCGTTTAGAATCCAGCATATCTCACTGAACCGAAGAAGTGGTAGTTAGAAGGGAGTTAGAGCTGCAAGCAGTTTGGTTTGGGAAATTAGACGCGAAATGAAACTGCAAATGCCTTCCAACAGGCTTGGAAAATTGTGTTCTATATCTCTGCCAAACAAACTCCCCGGAGGTTGACCTTTCAGAAGCTAGTTTAACTCTAAGGGAGGAAGCAGCAGAATGTGCCTCTCACTTCTAACCTGTAGGAATTCAGGTTGGCAAGTTCTATGGGGAAGCCCATTGGCGCCTTCGTTGGAAACGGGTTTGGAAATTTCAGTTTCAAAATCTCTGTGAAAAAGCGTCAGAGAAGCTTCTCCGTTTAGAATCCAGCATATCTCACTGAACCGAAGAATTGGTAGTTAGAAGGGAGTTAGAGCTGCAATCAGTTTGGTTTGGGAAATTAGACGCGAAATGACACTGCAAAGGCCTTCCAACAGGCTTGGAAAAGTGTGTTCTATATCTCTGCCAAACAGACTCCCCGGAGGTTGAGCTTTCAGAAGCAAGTTTAACTCTAAGGGAGGAAGCAGCAGAATGTGCCTCTCACATCTAGCCTGTAGGAATTCAGGTTGGCAAGTTCTATGTGGAAGCCCATTGCTGCCTATGGTGGAAACGGCATGGGAGATTTCAGTTTCAAAATCTCTGTGAAAAAGCGTCAGAGAAGCTTCTCCGTTTAGAATCCAGCATATCTCACTGAACCGAAGAAGTGGTAGTTAGAAGGGAGTTAGAGCTGCAAGCAGTTTGGTTTGGGAAATTAGACGCGAAATGAAACTGCAAATGCCTTCCAACAGGCTTGGAAAAGTGTGTTCTATATCCCTGCCAAACAGAATCCCCGGAGGTTGAGCTTTCAGAAGCAAGTTTAACTCTAAGGGAGGAAGCAGCAGAATGTGCCTCTCACATCTAGCCTGTAGGAATTCAGGTTGGCAAGTTCTATGGGGAAGCCCATTGCTGCCTATGGTGGAAATGGCAGGGGAGATTTCAGTTTCAAAATCTCTGTGAAAAAGCGTCAGAGAAGCTTCTCCGTTTAGAATCCAGCATATCTCACTGAACCGAAGAAGTGGTAGTTAGAAGGGAGTTAGAGCTGCAAGGAGTTTGGTTTGGGAAATTAGATGCGAAATGACACTGCAAAGGCCTTCCAACAGGCTTGGAAAAGTGTGTTCTATATCTCTGCCAAACAGACTCCCCGGAGGTTGAGCTTTCAGAAGCAAGCTTAACTCTTAGGGAGGAAGCAGCAGAATGTGCCTCTCACATCTAGCCTGTAGGAATTCAGGTTGGCAAGTTCTATGGGGAAGCCCATTGCTGCCTATGGTGGAAACGGCATGGGAGATTTCAGTTTCAAAATCTCTGTGAAAAAGCGTCAGAGAAGCTTCTCCGTTTAGAATCCAGCATATCTCACTGAACCCAAGAAGTGGTAGTTAGAAGGGAGTTAGAGCTGCAAGCAGTTTGGTTTGGGAATTTAGATGCGAAATGACACTGCAAAGGCCTTCCAACAGGCTTGGAAAAGTGTGTTCTATATCTCTGCCAAACAGACTCCCCGGAGGTTGAGCTTTCAGAAGCAAGCTTAACTCTTAGGGAGGAAGCAGCAGAATGTGCCTCTCACATCTAGCCTGTAGGAATTCAGGTTGGCAAGTTCTATGGGGAAGCCCATTGCTGCCTATGGTGGAAACGGCATGGGAGATTTCAGTTTCAAAATCTCTGTGAAAAAGCGTCAGAGAAGCTTCTCCGTTTAGAATCCAGCATATCTCACTGAACCGAAGAAGTGGTAGTTAGAAGGGAGTTAGAGCTGCAACCAGTTTGGTTTGGGAAATTAGATGCGAAATGACACTGCAAAGGCCTTCCAACAGGCTTGGAAAAGTGTGTTCTATATCTCTGCCAAACAGACTCCCCGCAGGTTGAGCTTTCAGAAGCAAGCTTAACTCTTAGGGAGGAAGCAGCAGAATGTGCCTCTCACATCTAGCCTGTAGGAATTCAGGTTGGCAAGTTCTAAGGGGAAGCCCATTGCTGCCTATGGTGGAAACGGCATGGGAGATTTCAGTTTAAAAATCTCTGTGAAAAAGCGTCAGAGAAGCTTCTCCGTTTAGAATCCAGCATATCTCACTGAACCGAAGAAGTGGTAGTTAGAAGGCAGTTAGAGCTGCAAGCAGTTTGGTTTGGGAAATTAGACGCGAAATGAAACTGCAAATGCCTTCCAACAGGCTTGGAAAAGTGTGTTCTATATCTCTGCCAAACGGACTCCCTGGAGGTTGAGCTTTCAGAAGCTAGTTTAACTCTAAGGGAGGAAGCAGCAGAATGTGCCTCTCACATCTAGCCTGTAGGAATTCAGGTTGGCAAGTTCTATGGGGAAGCCCATTGCTGCCTATGGTGGAAACGGCATGGGAGATTTCAGTTTCAAAATCTCTGTGAAAAAGCGTCAGAGAAGCTTCTCCGTTTAGAATCCAGCATATCTCACTGAACCGAAGAAGTGGTAGTTAGAAGGGAGTTAGAGCTGCAAGCAGTTTGGTTTGGGATATTAGATGCGAAATGACACTGCAAAGGCCTTCCAACAGGCTTGGAAAAGTGTGTTCTATATCTCTGCCAAACAGACTCCCCGGAGGTTGAGCTTTCAGAAGCAAGCTTAACTCTTAGGGAGGAAGCAGCAGAATGTGCCTCTCACATCTAGCCTGTAGGAATTCAGGTTGGCAAGTTCTATGTGGAAGCCCATTGCTGCCTATGGTGGAAACGGCATGGGAGATTTCAGTTTCAAAATCTCTGTGAAAAAGCGTCAGAGAAGCTTCTCCGTTTAGAATCCAGCATATCTCACTGAACCAAAGAAGTGGTAGTTAGAAGGCAGTCAGAGCTGCAAGCAATTTGGTTTGGGAAATTAGACGCGAAATGAAACTGCAAATGCCTTCCAACAGGCTTGGAAAAGTGTGTTCTATATCTCTGCCAAACAGACTCCCTGGAGGTTGAGCTTTCAGAAGCTAGTTTAACTCTAAGGGAGGAAGCAGCAGAATGTGCCTCTCACATCTAGCCTGTAGGAATTCAGGTTGGCAAGTTCTATGGGGAAGCCCATTGCTGCCTATGGTGGAAACGGCATGGGAGATTTCAGTTTCAAAATCTCTGTGAAAAAGCGTCAGAGAAGCTTCTCCGTTTAGAATCCAGCATATCTCACTGAACCGAAGAAGTGGTAGTTAGAAGGGAGTTAGAGCTGCAAGGAGTTTGGTTTGGGAAATTAGATGCGAAATGACACTGCAAAGGCCTTCCAACAGGCTTGGAAAAGTGTGTTCTATATCTCTGCCAAACAGACTCCCCGGAGGTTGAGCTATCAGAAGCAAGCTTAACTCTTAGGGAGGAAGCAGCAGAATGTGCCTCTCACATCTAGCCTTTAGGAATTCAGGTTGGCAAGTTCTATGTGGAAGCCCATTGCTGCCTATGGTGGAAACGGCATGGGAGATTTCAGTTTCAAAATCTCTGTGAAAAAGCGTCAGAGAAGCTTCTCCGTTTAGAATCCAGCATATCTCACTGAACCGAAGAAGTGGTAGTTAGAAGGGAGTTAGAGCTGCTAGCAGTTTGGTTTGGGAAATTAGACGCGAAATGAAACTGCAAATGCCTTCCAACAGGCTTGGAAAAGTGTGTTCTATATCTCTGCCAAACAGACTCCCCGGAGGTTGAGCTTTCAGAAGCAAGTTTAACTCTAAGGGAGGAAGCAGCAGAATGTGCCTCTCACATCTAGCCTGTAGGAATTCAGGTTGGCAAGTTCTATGTGGAAGCCCATTGCTGCCTATGGTGGAAACAGCATGGGAGATTTCAGTTTCAAAATCTCTGTGAAAAAGCGTCAGAGAAGCTTCTCCGTTTAGAATCCAGCATATCTCACTGAACCAAAGAAGTGGTAGTTAGAAGGCAGTCAGAGCTGCAAGCAATTTGGTTTGGGAAATTAGACGCGAAATGAAACTGCAAATGCCTTCCAACAGGCTTGGAAAAGTGTGTTCTATATCTCTGCCAAACAGACTCCCTGGAGGTTGAGCTTTCAGAAGCTAGTTTAACTCTAAGGGAGGAAGCAGCAGAATGTGCCTCTCACATCTAGCCTGTAGGAATTCAGGTTGGCAAGTTCTATGGGGAAGCCCATTGCTGCCTATGGTGGAAACGGCATGGGAGATTTCAGTTTCAAAATCTCTGTGAAAAAGCGTCAGAGAAGCTTCTCAGTTTAGAATCCAGCATATCTCACTGAACCGAAGAAGTGGTAGTTAGAAGGGAGTTAGAGCTGCAAGCAGTTTGGTTTGGGAAATTAGATGCGAAATGACACTGCAAAGGCCTTCCAACAGGCTTGGAAAAGTGTGTTCTATATCTCTGCCAAACAGACTCCCAGAAGGTTGAGCTTTCAGAAGCAAGCTTAACTCTTAGGGAGGAAGCAGCGGAATGTGCCTCTCACATCTAGCCTGTAGGAATTCAGGTTGGCAAGTTCTATGGGGAAGCCCATTGGCGCCTTCGTTGGAAACGGGTTTGGAAATTTCAGTTTCAAAATCTCTGTGAAAAAGCGTCAGAGAAGCTTCTCCGTTTAGAATCCAGCATATCTCACTGAACCGAAGAAGTGGTAGTTAGAAGGGAGTTAGAGCTGCAAGCAGTTTGGTTTGGGAAATTAGACGCGAAATGACACTGCAAATGCCTTCCAACAGGCTTGGAAAATTGTGTTCTATATCTCTGCCAAACAGACTACCCGGAGGCTGAGCTTTCAGAAGCTAGTTTAACTCTAAGGGAGGAAGCAGCAGAATGTGCCTCTCACATCTAGCCTGTAGGAATTCAGGTTTTCAAGTTCTATGGGGAAGCCCATTGCTGCCTATGGTGGAAACGGCATGGGAGATTTCAGTTTCAAAATCTCTGTGAAAAAGCGTCAGAGAAGCTTCTCCGTTTAGAATCCAGCATATCTCACTGAACCGAAGAAGTGGTAGTTAGAAGGGAGTTAGAGCTGCAAGCAGTTTGGTTTGGGAAATTAGACTCGAAATGAAACTGCAAATGCCTTCCAACAGGCTTGGAAAAGTGTGTTCTATATCTCTGCCAAACAGACTCCCTGGAGGTTGAGCTTTCAGAAGCTAGTTTAACTCTAAGGGAGGAAGCAGCAGAATGTGCCTCTCACATCTAGCCTGTAGGAATTCAGGTTGGCAAGTTCTATGGGGAAGCCCATTGCTGCCTATGGTGGAAACGGCATGGGAGATTTCAGTTTCAAAATCTCTGTGAAAAAGCGTCAGAGAAGCTTCTCAGTTTAGAATCCAGCATATCTCACTGAACCGAAGAAGTGGTAGTTAGAAGGGAGTTAGAGCTGCAAGCAGTTTGGTTTGGGAAATTAGATGCGAAATGACACTGCAAAGGCCTTCCAACAGGCTTGGAAAAGTGTGTTCTATATCTCTGCCAAACAGACTCCCAGAAGGTTGAGCTTTCAGAAGCAAGCTTAACTCTTAGGGAGGAAGCAGCAGAATGTGCCTCTCACATCTAGCCTGTAGGAATTCAGGTTGGCAAGTTCTATGGGGAAGCCCATTGGCGCCTTCGTTGGAAACGGGTTTGGAAATTTCAGTTTCAAAATCTCTGTGAAAAAGCGTCAGAGAAGCTTCTCCGTTTAGAATCCAGCATATCTCACTGAACCGAAGAAGTGGTAGTTAGAAGGGAGTTAGAGCTGCAAGCAGTTTGGTTTGGGAAATTAGACGCGAAATGACACTGCAAATGCCTTCCAACAGGCTTGGAAAATTGTGTTCTATATCTCTGCCAAACAGACTACCCGGAGGCTGAGCTTTCAGAAGCTAGTTTAACTCTAAGGGAGGAAGCAGCAGAATGTGCCTCTCACATCTAGCCTGTAGGAATTCAGGTTTTCAAGTTCTATGGGGAAGCCCATTGCTGCCTATGGTGGAAACGGCATGGGAGATTTCAGTTTCAAAATCTCTGTGAAAAAGCGTCAGAGAAGCTTCTCCGTTTAGAATCCAGCATATCTCACTGAACCGAAGAAGTGGTAGTTAGAAGGGAGTTAGAGCTGCAAGCAGTTTGGTTTGGGAAATTAGACTCGAAATGAAACTGCAAATGCCTTCCAACAGGCTTGGAAAAGTGTGTTCTATATCTCTGCCAAACAGACTCCCTGGAGGTTGAGCTTTCAGAAGCTAGTTTAACTCTAAGGGAGGAAGCAGCAGAATGTGCCTCTCACATCTAGCCTGTAGGAATTCAGGTTGGCAAGTTCTATGGGGAAGCCCATTGCTGCCTATGGTGGAAACGGCATGGGAGATTTCAGTTTCAAAATCTCTGTGAAAAAGCGTCAGAGAAGCTTCTCCGTTTAGAATCCAGCATATCTCACTGAACCGAAGAAGTGGTAGTTAGAAGGGAGTTAGAGCTGCAAGCAGTTTGGTTTGGGAAATTAGACGCGAAATGAAACTGCAAATGCCTTCCATCAGGCTTGGAAAAGTGTGTCTATATCTCTGCCAAACAAACTCCCCGGAGGTTGAGCTTTCAGAAGCTAGTTTAACTCTAAGGGAGGAAGCAGCAGAATGTGCCTCTCACATCTAGCCTGTAGGAATTCAGGTTGGCAAGTTCTATGGGGAAGCCCATTGCTGCCTATGGTGGAAACGGCATGGGAGATTTCAGTTTCAAAATCTCTGTGAAAAAGCGTCAGAGAAGCTTCTCCGTTTAGAATCCAGCATATCTCACTGAACCGAAGAAGTCGTAGTTAGAAGGGAGTTAGAGCTGCAAGCAGTTTGGTTTGGGAAATTAGATGCGAAATGACACTGCAAAGGCCTTCCAACAGGCTTGGAAAAGTGTGTTCTATATCTCTGCCAAACAGACTCCCCGGAGGTTGAGCTTTCAGAAGCAAGCTTAACTCTTAGGGAGGAAGCAGCAGAATGTGCCTCTCACATCTAGCCTGTAGGAATTCAGGTTGGCAAGTTCTATGGGGAAGCCCATTGCTGCCTATGGTGGAAACGGCATGGGAGATTTCAGTTTCAAAATCTCTGTGAAAAAGCGTCAGAGAAGCTTCTCCGTTTAGAATCCAGCATATCTCACTGAACCGAAGAAGTGGTAGTTAGAAGGGAGTTAGAGCTGCAAGCAGTTTGGTTTGGGAAATTAGACGCGAAATGAAACTGCAAATGCCTTCCAACAGGCTTGGAAAAGTGTGTTCTATATCTCTGCCAAACAAACTCCCCGGAGGTTGACCTTTCAGAAGCTAGTTTAACTCTAAGGGAGGAAGCAGCAGAATGTGCCTCTCACTTCTAACCTGTAGGAATTCAGGTTGGCAAGTTCTATGGGGAAGCCCATTGGCGCCTTCGTTGGAAACGGGTTTGGAAATTTCAGTTTCAAAATCTCTGTGAAAAAGCGTCAGAGAAGCTTCTCCGTTTAGAATCCAGCATATCTCACTGAACCGAAGAATTGGTAGTTAGAAGGGAGTTAGAGCTGCAATCAGTTTGGTTTGGGAAATTAGACGCGAAATGACACTGCAAAGGCCTTCCAACAGGCTTGGAAAAGTGTGTTCTATATCTCTGCCAAACAGACTCCCCGGAGGTTGAGCTTTCAGAAGCAAGTTTAACTCTAAGGGAGGAAGCAGCAGAATGTGCCTCTCACATCTAGCCTGTAGGAATTCAGGTTGGCAAGTTCTATGTGGAAGCCCATTGCTGCCTATGGTGGAAACGGCATGGGAGATTTCAGTTTCAAAATCTCTGTGAAAAAGCGTCAGAGAAGCTTCTCCGTTTAGAATCCAGCATATCTCACTGAACCGAAGAAGTGGTAGTTAGAAGGGAGTTAGAGCTGCAAGCAGTTTGGTTTGGGAAATTAGACGCGAAATGAAACTGCAAATGCCTTCCAACAGGCTTGGAAAAGTGTGTTCTATATCCCTGCCAAACAGAATCCCCGGAGGTTGAGCTTTCAGAAGCAAGTTTAACTCTAAGGGAGGAAGCAGCAGAATGTGCCTCTCACATCTAGCCTGTAGGAATTCAGGTTGGCAAGTTCTATGGGGAAGCCCATTGGCGCCTTCGTTGGAAACGGGTTTGGAAATTTCAGTTTCAAAATCTCTGTGAAAACGCGTCAGAGAAGCTTCTCCGTTTAGAATCCAGCATATCTCACTGAACCGAAGAAGTGGTAGTTAGAAGGGAGTTAGAGCTGCAAGCAGTTTGGTTTGGGAAATTAGACGCGAAATGAAACTGCAATTGCCTTCCAACAGGCTTGGAAAAGTGTGTTCTATATCTCTGCCAAACAGACTCCCCGGAGGTTGAGCTTTCAGAAGCAAGTTTAACTCTAAGGGAGGAAGCAGCAGAATGTGCCTCTCACATCTAGCCTGTAGGAATTCAGGTTGGCAAGTTCTATGTGGAAGCCCATTGCTGCCTATGGTGGAAACGGCATGGGAGATTTCAGTTTCAAAATCTCTGTGAAAAAGCGTCAGAGAAGCTTCTCCGTTTAGAATCCAGCATATCTCACTGAACCGAAGAAGTGGTAGTTAGAAGGGAGTTAGAGCTGCAAGCAGTTTGGTTTGGGAAATTAGACGCGAAATGACACTGCAAATGCCTTCCAACAGGCTTGGAAAAGTGTGTTCTATATCCCTGCCAAACAGACTCCCCGGACGTTGAGCTTTCAGAAGCAAGTTTAACTCTAAGGGAGGAAGCAGCAGAATGTGCCTCTCACATCTAGACTGTAGGAATTCAGGTTGGCAAGTTCTATGGGGAAGCCCATTGCTGCCTATGGTAGAAACGGCATGGGAGATTTCAGCTTCAAAATCTCTGTGAAAAAGCGTCAGAGAAGCTTCTAAGTTTAGAATCCAGCATATCTCACTGAACCGAAGAAGTGGTAGTTAGAAGGCAGTTAGAGCTGCAAGCAGTTTGGTTTGGGAAATTAGATACGAAATGACACTGCAAAGGCCTTCCAACAGGCTTGGAAAAGTGTGTTCTATATCTCTGCCAAACAGACTCCTTGGAGGTTGAGCTTTCAGAAGCTAGTTTAACTCTAAGGGAGGAAGCAGCAGAATGTGCCTCTCACATCTAGCCTGTAGGAATTCAGGTTGGCAAGTTCTATGGGGAAGCCCATTGGCGCCTTCGTTGGAAACGGGTTTGGAAATTTCAGTTTCAAAATCTCTGTGAAAAAGCGTCAGAGAAGCTTCTCCGTTTAGAATCCAGCATATCTCACTGAACCGAAGAAGTGGTAGTTAGAAGGGAGTTAGAGCTGCAAGCAGTTTGGTTTGGGAAATTAGACGCGAAATGAAACTGCAAATGCCTTCCAACAGGCTTGGAAAAGTGTGTTCTATATCTCTGCCAAACAGACTCCCTGGAGGTTGAGCTTTCAGAAGCTAGTTTAACTCTAAGGGAGGAAGCAGCAGAATGTGCCTCTCACATCTAGCCTGTAGGAATTCAGGTTGCCAAGTTCTATGTGGAAGCCCATTGCTGCCTATGGTGGAAACGGCATGGGAGATTTCAGTTTCAAAATCTCTGTGAAAAAGCGTCAGAGAAGCTTCTCCGTTTAGAATCCAGCATATCTCACTGAACCGAAGAAGTGGTAGTTAGAAGGGAGTTAGAGCTGCAAGCAGTTTGGTTTGGGAAATTAGATGCGAAATGACACTGCAAAGGCCTTCCAACAGGCTTGGAAAAGTGTGTTCTATATCTCTGCCAAACAGACTCCCCGGAGGTTGAGCTTTCAGAAGCAAGCTTAACTCTTAGGGTGGAAGCAGCAGAATGTGCCTCTCACATCTAGCCTGTAGGAATTCAGGTTGGCAAGTTCTATGGGGAAGCCCATTGCTGCCTATGGTGGAAACGGCATGGGAGATTTCAGTTTCAAAATCTCTGTGAAAAAGCGTCAGAGAAGCTTCTCCGTTTAGAATCCAGCATATCTCACTGAACCGAAGAAGTGGTAGTTAGAAGGCAGTTAGAGCTGCAAGCAGTTTGGTTTGGGAAATTAGACGCGAAATGAAACTGCAAATGCCTTCCAACAGGCTTGGAAAAGTGTGTTCTATATCTCTGCCAAACAAACTCCCCGGAGGTTGGGCTTTCAGAAGCTAGTTTAACTCTAAGGGAGGAAGCAGCAGAATGTGCCTCTCACATCTAGCCTGTAGGAATTCAGGTTGGCAAGTTCTATGGGGAAGCCCATTGGCGCCTTCGTTGGAAACGGGTTTGGAAATTTCAGTTTCAAAATCTCTGTGAAAAAGCGTCAGAGAAGCTTCTCCGTTTAGAATCCAGCATATCTCACTGAACCGAAGAAGTGGTAGTTAGAAGGGAGTTAGAGATGCAAACAGTTTGGTTTGGGAAATTAGACGCGAAATGAAACTGCAAATGCCTTCCAACAGGCTTGGAAAAGTGTGTTCTATATCTCTGCCAAACAAACTCCCCGGAGGTTGAGCTTTCAGAAGCTAGTTTAACTCTAAGGGAGGAAGCAGCAGAATGTGCCTCTCACATCTAGCCTGTAGGAATTCAGGTTGGCAAGTTCTATGTGGAAGCCCATTGCTGCCTATGGTGGAAACGGCATGGGAGATTTCAGTTTCAAAATCTCTGTGAAAAAGCGTCAGAGAAGCTTCTCCGTTTAGAATCCAGCATATCTCACTGAACCAAAGAAGTGGTAGTTAGAAGGCAGTCAGAGCTGCAAGCAATTTGGTTTGGGAAATTAGACGCGAAATGAAACTGCAAATGCCTTCCAACAGGCTTGGAAAAGTGTGTTCTATATCTCTGCCAAACAGACTCCCTGGAGGTTTAGCTTTCAGAAGCTAGTTTAACTCTAAGGGAGGAAGCAGCAGAATGTGCCTCTCACATCTAGCCTGTAGGAATTCAGGTTGGCAAGTTCTATGTGGAAGCCCATTGCTGCCTATGGTGGAAACGGCATGGGAGATTTCAGTTTCAAAATCTCTGTGAAAAAGCGTCAGAGAAGCTTCTCCGTTTAGAATCCAGCATATCTCACTGAACCGAAGAAGTG
This sequence comes from Cynocephalus volans, assembly GCF_027409185.1. Taxonomy (NCBI): domain Eukaryota; kingdom Metazoa; phylum Chordata; class Mammalia; order Dermoptera; family Cynocephalidae; genus Cynocephalus; species Cynocephalus volans. The sequence continues at coordinate 250,987 of NW_026902382.1, forward strand.
GTAGTTAGAAGGGAGTTAGAGCTGCAAGCAGTTTGGTTTGGGAAATTAGATGCGAAATGACACTGCAAAGGCCTTCCAACAGGCTTGGAAAAGTGTGTTCTATATCTCTGCCAAACAGACTCCCCGGAGGTTGAGCTTTCAGAAGCAAGCTTAACTCTTAGGGTGGAAGCAGCAGAATGTGCCTCTCACATCTAGCCTGTAGGAATTCAGGTTGGCAAGTTCTATGGGGAAGCCCATTGCTGCCTATGGTGGAAACGGCATGGGAGATTTCAGTTTCAAAATCTCTGTGAAAAAGCGTCAGAGAAGCTTCTCCGTTTAGAATCCAGCATATCTCACTGAACCGAAGAAGTGGTAGTTAGAAGGCAGTTAGAGCTGCAAGCAGTTTGGTTTGGGAAATTAGACGCGAAATGAAACTGCAAATGCCTTCCAACAGGCTTGGAAAAGTGTGTTCTATATCTCTGCCAAACAAACTCCCCGGAGGTTGGGCTTTCAGAAGCTAGTTTAACACTAAGGGAGGAAGCAGCAGAATGTGCCTCTCACATCTAGCCTGTAGGAATTCAGGTTGGCAAGTTCTATGGGGAAGCCCATTGGCGCCTTCGTTGGAAACGGGTTTGGAAATTTCAGTTTCAAAATCTCTGTGAAAAAGCGTCAGAGAAGCTTCTCCGTTTAGAATCCAGCATATCTCACTGAACCGAAGAAGTGGTAGTTAGAAGGGAGTTAGAGCTGCAAGCAGTTTGGTTTGGGAAATTAGATGCGAAATGACACTGCAAATGCCTTCCAACAGGCTTGGAAAATTGTGTTCTATATCTCTGCCAAACAGACTACCCGGAGGCAGAGCTTTCAGAAGCTAGTTTAACTCTAAGGGAGGAAGCAGCAGAATGTGCCTCTCACATCTAGCCTGTAGGAATTCAGGTTTTCAAGTTCTATGGGGAAGCCCATTGCTGCCTATGGTGGAAACGGCATGGGAGATTACAGTTTCAAAATCTCTGTGAAAAAGCGTCAGAGAAGCTTCTCCGTTTAGAATCCAGCATATCTCACTGAACCGAAGAAGTGGTAGTTAGAAGGCAGTTAGAGCTGCAAGCAGTTTGGTTTGGGAAATTAGACGCGAAATGAAACTGCAAATGCCTTCCAACAGGCTTGGAAAAGTGTGTTCTATATCTCTGCCAAACAGACTCCCCGGAGGTTGAGCTTTCAGAAGCTAGTTTAACTCTAAGGGAGGAAGCAGCAGAATGTGCCTCTCACATCTAGCCTGTAGGAATTCAGGTTGGCAAGTTCTATGGGGAAGCCCAATGCTGCCTATGGTGGAAACGGCATGGGAGATTTCAGTTTCAAAATCTCTGTGAAAAAGCGTCAGAGAAGCTTCTCCGTTTAGAATCCAGCATATCTCACTGAACCGAAGAAGTGGTAGTTAGAAGGGAGTTAGAGCTGCAAGCAGTTTGGTTTGGGAAATTAGACGCGAAATGAAACTGCAAATGCCTTCCAACAGGCTTGGAAAAGTGTGTTCTATATCTCTGCCAAACAGACTCCCTGAAGGTTGAGCTTTCAGAAGCAAGTTTAACTCTAAGGGAGGAAGCAGCAGAATGTGCCTCTCACATCTAGCCTGTAGGAATTCAGGTTGGCAAGTTCTATGGGGAAGCCCATTGGCGCCTTCGTTGGAAACGGGTTTGGAAATTTCAGTTTCAAAATCTCTGTGAAAACGCGTCAGAGAAGCTTCTCCGTTTACAATCCAGCATATCTCACTGAACCGAAGAAGTGGTAGTTAGAAGGGAGTTAGAGCTGCAAGCAGTTTGGTTTGGGAAATTAGACGCGAAATGAAACTGCAAATGCCTTCCAACAGGCTTGGAAAAGTGTGTTCTATATCCCTGCCAAACAGACTCCCCGGAGGTTGAGCTTTCAGAAGCTAGTTTAACTCTAAAGGAGGAAGCAGCAGAATGTGCCTCTCACATCTAGCCTGTAGGAATTCAGGTTGGCAAGTTCTATGGGGAAGCCCATTGGCGCCTTCGTTGGAAACGGGTTTGGAAATTTCAGTTTCAAAATCTCTGTGAAAACGCGTCAGAGAAGCTTCTCCGTTTAGAATCCAGCATATCTCACGGAACCGAAGAAGTGGTAGTTAGAAGGGAGTTAGAGCTGCAAGCAGTTTGGTTTGGGAAATTAGACGCGAAATGAAACTGCAAATGCCTTCCAACAGGCTTGGAAAAGTGTGTTCTATATCTCTGCCAAACAAACTCCCCGGAGGTTGAGCTTTCAGAAGCTAGTTTAACTCTAAGGGAGGAAGCAGCAGAATGTGCCTCTCACATCTAGCCTGTAGGAATTCAGGTTGGCAAGTTCTATGTGGAAGCCCATTGCTGCCTATGGTGGAAACGGCATGGGAGATTTCAGTTTCAAAATCTCTGTGAAAAAGCGTCAGAGAAGCTTCTCCGTTTAGAATCCAGCATATCTCACTGAACCAAAGAAGTGGTAGTTAGAAGGCAGTCAGAGCTGCAAGCAATTTGGTTTGGGAAATTAGACGCGAAATGAAACTGCAAATGCCTTCCAACAGGCTTGGAAAAGTGTGTTCTATATCTCTGCCAAACAGACTCCCTGGAGGTTTAGCTTTCAGAAGCTAGTTTAACTCTAAGGGAGGAAGCAGCAGAATGTGCCTCTCACATCTAGCCTGTAGGAATTCAGGTTGGCAAGTTCTATGTGGAAGCCCATTGCTGCCTATGGTGGAAACGGCATGGGAGATTTCAGTTTCAAAATCTCTGTGAAAAAGCGTCAGAGAAGCTTCTCCGTTTAGAATCCAGCATATCTCACTGAACCGAAGAAGTGGTAGTTAGAAGGGAGTTAGAGCTGCAAGCAGTTTGGTTTGGGAAATTAGATGCGAAATGACACTGCAAAGGCCTTCCAACAGGCTTGGAAAAGTGTGTTCTATATCTCTGCCAAACAGACTCCCCGGAGGTTGAGCTTTCAGAAGCAAGCTTAACTCTTAGGGTGGAAGCAGCAGAATGTGCCTCTCACATCTAGCCTGTAGGAATTCAGGTTGGCAAGTTCTATGGGGAAGCCCATTGCTGCCTATGGTGGAAACGGCATGGGAGATTTCAGTTTCAAAATCTCTGTGAAAAAGCGTCAGAGAAGCTTCTCCGTTTAGAATCCAGCATATCTCACTGAACCGAAGAAGTGGTAGTTAGAAGGCAGTTAGAGCTGCAAGCAGTTTGGTTTGGGAAATTAGACGCGAAATGAAACTGCAAATGCCTTCCAACAGGCTTGGAAAAGTGTGTTCTATATCTCTGCCAAACAAACTCCCCGGAGGTTGGGCTTTCAGAAGCTAGTTTAACACTAAGGGAGGAAGCAGCAGAATGTGCCTCTCACATCTAGCCTGTAGGAATTCAGGTTGGCAAGTTCTATGGGGAAGCCCATTGGCGCCTTCGTTGGAAACGGGTTTGGAAATTTCAGTTTCAAAATCTCTGTGAAAAAGCGTCAGAGAAGCTTCTCCGTTTAGAATCCAGCATATCTCACTGAACCGAAGAAGTGGTAGTTAGAAGGGAGTTAGAGCTGCAAGCAGTTTGGTTTGGGAAATTAGATGCGAAATGACACTGCAAATGCCTTCCAACAGGCTTGGAAAATTGTGTTCTATATCTCTGCCAAACAGACTACCCGGAGGCAGAGCTTTCAGAAGCTAGTTTAACTCTAAGGGAGGAAGCAGCAGAATGTGCCTCTCACATCTAGCCTGTAGGAATTCAGGTTTTCAAGTTCTATGGGGAAGCCCATTGCTGCCTATGGTGGAAACGGCATGGGAGATTACAGTTTCAAAATCTCTGTGAAAAAGCGTCAGAGAAGCTTCTCCGTTTAGAATCCAGCATATCTCACTGAACCGAAGAAGTGGTAGTTAGAAGGCAGTTAGAGCTGCAAGCAGTTTGGTTTGGGAAATTAGACGCGAAATGAAACTGCAAATGCCTTCCAACAGGCTTGGAAAAGTGTGTTCTATATCTCTGCCAAACAGACTCCCCGGAGGTTGAGCTTTCAGAAGCTAGTTTAACTCTAAGGGAGGAAGCAGCAGAATGTGCCTCTCACATCTAGCCTGTAGGAATTCAGGTTGGCAAGTTCTATGGGGAAGCCCAATGCTGCCTATGGTGGAAACGGCATGGGAGATTTCAGTTTCAAAATCTCTGTGAAAAAGCGTCAGAGAAGCTTCTCCGTTTAGAATCCAGCATATCTCACTGAACCGAAGAAGTGGTAGTTAGAAGGGAGTTAGAGCTGCAAGCAGTTTGGTTTGGGAAATTAGACGCGAAATGAAACTGCAAATGCCTTCCAACAGGCTTGGAAAAGTGTGTTCTATATCTCTGCCAAACAGACTCCCTGAAGGTTGAGCTTTCAGAAGCAAGTTTAACTCTAAGGGAGGAAGCAGCAGAATGTGCCTCTCACATCTAGCCTGTAGGAATTCAGGTTGGCAAGTTCTATGGGGAAGCCCATTGGCGCCTTCGTTGGAAACGGGTTTGGAAATTTCAGTTTCAAAATCTCTGTGAAAACGCGTCAGAGAAGCTTCTCCGTTTACAATCCAGCATATCTCACTGAACCGAAGAAGTGGTAGTTAGAAGGGAGTTAGAGCTGCAAGCAGTTTGGTTTGGGAAATTAGACGCGAAATGAAACTGCAAATGCCTTCCAACAGGCTTGGAAAAGTGTGTTCTATATCCCTGCCAAACAGACTCCCCGGAGGTTGAGCTTTCAGAAGCTAGTTTAACTCTAAAGGAGGAAGCAGCAGAATGTGCCTCTCACATCTAGCCTGTAGGAATTCAGGTTGGCAAGTTCTATGGGGAAGCCCATTGGCGCCTTCGTTGGAAACGGGTTTGGAAATTTCAGTTTCAAAATCTCTGTGAAAACGCGTCAGAGAAGCTTCTCCGTTTAGAATCCAGCATATCTCACGGAACCGAAGAAGTGGTAGTTAGAAGGGAGTTAGAGCTGCAAGCAGTTTGGTTTGGGAAATTAGACGCGAAATGAAACTGCAATTGCCTTCCAACAGGCTTGGAAAAGTGTGTTCTATATCTCTGCCAAACAGACTCCCCGGAGGTTGAGCTTTCAGAAGCAAGTTTAACTCTAAGGGAGGAAGCAGCAGAATGTGCCTCTCACATCTAGCAGGTAGGAATTCAGGTTGGCAAGTTCTATGGGGAAGCCCATTGCTGCCTATGGTGGAAACGGCATGGGAGATTTCAGCTTCAAAATCTCTGTGAAAAAGCGTCAGAGAAGCTTCTCCGTTTAGAATCCAGCATATCTCACTGAACCGAAGAAGTGGTAGTTAGAAGGGAGTTAGAGCTGCAAGCAGTTTGGTTTGGGAAATTAGATGCGAAATGACACTGCAAAGGCCTTCCAACAGGCTTGGAAAAGTGTGTTCTATATCTCTGCCAAACAGACTCCCCGGAGGTTGAGTTTTCAGAAGCAAGCTTAACTCTTAGGGAGGAAGCAGCAGAATGTGCCTCTCACATCTAGCCTGTAGGAATTCAGGTTGGCAAGTTCTATGGGGAAGCCCATTGCTGCCTATGGTGGAAACGGCATGGGAGATTTCAGTTTCAAAATCTCTGTGAAAAAGCGTCAGAGAAGCTTCTCCGTTTAGAATCCAGCATATCTCACTGAACCGAAGAAGTGGTAGTTAGAAGGGAGTTAGAGCTCCAAGCAGTTTGGTTTGGGAAATTAGACGCGAAATGACACTGCAAATGCCTTCAAACAGGCTTGGAAAAGTGTGTTCTATATCTCTGCCAAACAGACTCCCCGGAGGCTGAGCTTTCAGAAGCTAGTTTAACTCTAAGGGAGGAAGCAGCAGAATGTGCCTCTCACATCTAGCCTGTAGGAATTCAGGTTGGCAAGTTCTATGGGGAAGCCCATTGCTGCCTATGGTGGAAACGGCATGGGAGATTTCAGTTTCAAAATCTCTGTGAAAAAGCGTCAGAGAAGCTTCTCCGTTTAGAATCCAGCATATCTCACTGAACCGAAGAAGTGGTAGTTAGAAGGCAGTTAGAGCTGCAAGCAGTTTGGTTTGGGAAATTAGATACGAAATGACACTGCAAAGGCCTTCCAACAGGCTTGGAAAAGTGTGTTCTATATCTCTGCCAAACAGACTCCTTGGAGGTTGAGCTTTCAGAAGCTAGTTTAACTCTAAGGGAGGAAGCAGCAGAATGTGCCTCTCACATCTAGCCTGTAGGAATTCAGGTTTTCAAGTTCTATGGGGAAGCCCATTGCTGCCTATGGTGGAAACGGCATGGGAGATTTCAGTTTCAAAATCTCTGTGAAAAAGCATCAGAGAAGCTTCTCCGTTTAGAATCCAGCATATCTCACTGAACCGAAGAAGTGGTAGTTAGAAGGGAGTTAGAGCTGCAAGCAGTTTGGTTTGGGAAATTAGACTCGAAATGAAACTGCAAATGCCTTCCAACAGGCTTGGAAAAGTGTGTTCTATATCTCTGCCAAACAGACTCCCTGGAGGTTGAGCTTTCAGAAGCTAGTTTAACTCTAAGGGAGGAAGCAGCAGAATGTGCCTCTCACATCTAGCCTGTAGGAATTCAGGTTGGCAAGTTCTATGGGGAAGCCCATTGCTGCCTATGGTGGAAACGGCATGGGAGATTTCAGTTTCAAAATCTCTGTGAAAAAGCGTCAGAGAAGCTTCTCCGTTTAGAATCCAGCATATCTCACTGAACCGAAGAAGTGGTAGTTAGAAGGCAGTTAGAGCTGCAAGCAGTTTGGTTTGGGAAATTAGACGCGAAATGAAACTGCAAATGCCTTCCAACAGGCTTGGAAAAGTGTGTTCTATATCTCTGCCAAACAAACTCCCCGGAGGTTGAGCTTTCAGAAGCTAGTTTAACTCTAAGGGAGGAAGCAGCAGAATGTGCCTCTCACATCTAGCCTGTAGGAATTCAGGTTGGCAAGTTCTATGGGGAAGCCCAGTGGCGCCTTCGTTGGAAACGGGTTTGGAAATTTCAGTTTCAAAATCTCTGTGAAAAAGCGTCAGAGAAGCTTCTCCGTTTAGAATCCAGCATATCTCACTGAACCGAAGAAGTGGTAGTTAGAAGGGAGTTAGAGCTGCAAGCAGTTTGGTTTGGGAAATTAGACGCGAAATGACACTGCAAATGCCTTCCAACAGGCTTGGAAAAGTGTGTTCTATATCCCTGCCAAACAGACTCCCCGGAGGTTGAGCTTTCAGAAGCAAGTTTAACTCTAAGGGAGGAAGCAGCAGAATGTGCCTCTCACATCTAGCCTGTAGGAATTCAGGTTGGCAAGTTCTATGGGGAAGCCCATTGGCGCCTTCGTTGGAAACGGGTTTGGAAATTTCAGTTTCAAAATCTCTGTGAAAAAGCGTCAGAGAAGCTTCTCCGTTTAGAATCCAGCATATCTCAGTGAACCGAAGAAGTGGTAGTTAGAAGGCAGTTAGAGCTGCAAGCAGTTTGGTTTGGGAAAGTAGATGCGAAATGACACTGCAAAGGCCTTCCAACAGGCTAGGAAAAGTGTGTTCTATATCTCTGCCAAACAGACTCCCCGGAAGTTGAGCTTTCAGAAGCAAGCTTAACTCTAAGGGAGGAAGCAGCAGAATGTGCCTCTCACATCTAGCCTGTAGGAATTCAGGTTGGCAAGTTCTATGGGGAAGCCCATTGCTGCCTATGGTGGAAACGGCATGGGAGATTTCAGCTTCAAAATCTCTGTGAAAAAGCGTCAGAGAAGCTTCTCCGTTTAGAATCCAGGATATCTCACTGAACCGAAGAAGTGGTAATTAGAAGGGAGTTAGAGCTGCAAGCAGTTTGGTTTGGGAAATTAGACGCGAAATGAAACTGCAAATGCCTTCCAACAGGCTTGGAAAAGTGTGTTCTATATCTCTGCCAAACAAACTCCCCGGAGGTTGAGCTTTCAGAAGCTAGTTTAACTCTAAGGGAGGAAGCAGCAGAATGTGCCTCTCACATCTAGCCTGTAGGAATTCAGGTTGGCAAGTTCTATGGGGAAGCCCATTGGCGCCTTCGTTGGAAACGGGTTTGGAAATTTCAGTTTCAAAATCTCTGTGAAAAAGCGTCAGAGAAGCTTCTCCGTTTAGAATCCAGCATATCTCACTGAACCGAAGAAGTGGTAGTTAGAAGGGAGTTAGAGCTGCAAGCAGTTTGGTTTGGGAAATTAGACGCGAAATGACACTGCAAATGCCTTCCAACAGGCTTGGAAAATTGTGTTCTATATCTCTGCCAAACAGACTACCCGGAGGTTGAGCTTTCAGAAGCTAGTTTAACTCTAAGGGAGGAAGCAGCAGAATGTGCCTCTCACATCTAGCCTGTAGGAATTCAGGTTGGCAAGTTCTATGGGGAAGCCCATTGGCGCCTTCGTTGGAAACGGGTTTGGAAATTTCAGTTTCAAAATCTCTGTGAAAACGCGTCAGAGAAGCTTCTCCGTTTAGAATCCAGCATATCTCACTGAACCGAAGAAGTGGTAGTTAGAAGGGAGTTAGAGCTGCAAGCAGTTTGGTTTGGGAAATTAGACGCGAAATGAAACTGCAATTGCCTTCCAACAGGCTTGGAAAAGTGTGTTCTATATCTCTGCCAAACAGACTCCCCGGAGGTTGAGCTTTCAGAAGCAAGGTTAACTCTAAGGGAGGAAGCAGCAGAATGTGCCTCTCACATCTAGCCTGTAGGAATTCAGGTTGGCAAGTTCTATGGGGAAGCCCATTGCTGCCTATGGTGGAAACGGCATGGGAGATTTCAGCTTCAAAATCTCTGTGAAAAAGCGTCAGAGAAGCTTCTCCGTTTAGAATCCAGCATATCTCACTGAACCGAAGAAGTGGTAGTTAGAAGGGAGTTAGAGCTGCAAGCAGTTTGGTTTGGGAAATTAGATGCGAAATGACACTGCAAAGGCCTTCCAACAGGCTTGGAAAAGTGTGTTCTATATCTCTGCCAAACAGCCTCGCCGGAGGTTGAGCTTTCAGAAGCAAGCTTAACTCTTAGGGAGGAAGCAGCAGAATGTGCCTCTCACATCTAGCCTGTAGGAATTCAGGTTGGCAAGTTCTATGGGGAAGCCCATTGCTGCCTATGGTGGAAACGGCATGGGAGATTTCAGTTTCAAAATCTCTGTGAAAAAGCGTCAGAGAAGCTTCTCCGTTTAGAATCCAGCATATCTCACTGAACCGAAGAAGTGGTAGTTAGAAGGGAGTTAGAGCTGCAAGCAGTTTGGTTTGGGAAATTAGACGCGAAATGACACTGCAAATGCCTTCCAACAGGCTTGGAAAAGTGTGTTCTATATCCCTGCCAAACAGACTCCCCGGAGGTTGAGCTTTCCGAAGCAAGTTTAACTCTAAGGGAGGAAGCAGCAGAATGTGCCTCTCACATCTAGCCTGTAGGAATTCAGGTTGGCAAGTTCTATGGGGAAGCCCATTGCTGCCTATGGTGGAAACGGCATGGGAGATTTCAGCTTCAAAATCTCTGTGAAAAAGCGTCAGAGAAGCTTCTCCGTTTAGAATCCAGCATATCTCACTGAACCGAAGAAGTGGTAGTTAGAAGGGAGTTAGAGCTGCAAGCAGTTTGGTTTGGGAAATTAGATGCGAAATGACACTGCAAAGGCCTTCCAACAGGCTTGGAAAAGTGTGTTCTATATCTCTGCCAAACAGACTCCCCGGAGGTTGAGTTTTCAGAAGCAAGCTTAACTCTTAGGGAGGAAGCAGCAGAATGTGCCTCTCACATCTAGCCTGTAGGAATTCAGGTTGGCAAGTTCTATGGGGAAGCCCATTGCTGCCTATGGTGGAAACGGCATGGGAGATTTCAGTTTCAAAATCTCTGTGAAAAAGCGTCAGAGAAGCTTCTCCGTTTAGAATCCAGCATATCTCACTGAACCGAAGAAGTGGTAGTTAGAAGGGAGTTAGAGCTCCAAGCAGTTTGGTTTGGGAAATTAGACGCGAAATGACACTGCAAATGCCTTCAAACAGGCTTGGAAAAGTGTGTTCTATATCTCTGCCAAACAGACTACCCGGAGGCTGAGCTTTCAGAAGATAGTTTAACTCTAAGGGAGGAAGCAGCAGAATGTGCCTCTCACATCTAGCCTGTAGGAATTCAGGTTGGCAAGTTCTATGGGGAAGCCCATTGCTGCCTATGGTGGAAACGGCATGGGAGATTTCAGTTTCAAAATCTCTGTGAAAAAGCGTCAGAGAAGCTTCTCCGTTTAGAATCCAGCATATCTCACTGAACCGAAGAAGTGGTAGTTAGAAGGCAGTTAGAGCTGCAAGCAGTTTGGTTTGGGAAATTAGATACGAAATGACACTGCAAAGGCCTTCCAACAGGCTTGGAAAAGTGTGTTCTATATCTCTGCCAAACAGACTCCTTGGAGGTTGAGCTTTCAGAAGCTAGTTTAACTCTAAGGGAGGAAGCAGCAGAATGTGCCTCTCACATCTAGCCTGTAGGAATTCAGGTTGGCAAGTTCTATGGGGAAGCCCATTGCTGCCAATGGTGGAAACGGCATGGGAGATTTCAGTTTCAAAATCTCTGTGAAAAAGCGTCAGAGAAGCTTCTCCGTTTAGAATCCAGCATATCTCACTGAACCAAAGAAGTGGTAGTTAGAAGGGAGTTAGAGCTGCAAGCAGTTTGGTTTGGGAAATTAGACGCGAAATGACACTGCAAAGGCCTTCCAACAGGCTTGGAAAAGTGTGTTCTATATCTCTGCCAAACAGACTCCCCGGAGGTTGAGCTTTCAGAAGCAAGTTTAACTCTAAGGGAGGAAGCAGCAGAATGTGCCTCTCACATCTAGCCTGTAGGAATTCAGGTTGGCAAGTTCTATGGGGAAGCCCATTGGCGCCTTCGTTGGAAACGGGTTTGGAAATTTCAGTTTCAAAATCTGTGTGAAAAAGCGTCAGAGAAGCTTCTCCGTTTAGAATCCAGCATATCTCACTGAACCGAAGAGTGGTAGTTAGAAGGGAGTTAGAGCTGCAAGCAGTTTGGTTTGGGAAATTAGACGCGAAATGAAACTCCAAATGCCTTCCAACAGGCTTGGAAAACTGTGTTCTATATCTCTGCCAAACCGACTCCCCGGAGGTTGAGCTTTCAGAAGCAAGTTTAATTCTAAGGGAGGAAGCAGCAGAATGTGCCTCTCACATCTAGCCTGTAGGAATTCAGGTTGGCAAGTTCTATGGGGAAGCCCATTGCTGCCTATGGTGGAAACAGCATGGGAGATTTCAGCTTCAAAATCTCTGTGAAAAAGCGTCAGAGAAGCTTCTCCGTTTAGAATCCAGCATATCTCACTGAACCGAAGAAGTGGTAGTTAGAAGGGAGTTAGAGCTGCAAGCAGTTTGGTTTGGGAAATTAGATGCGAAATGACACTGCAAAGGCCTTCCAACAGGCTTGGAATAGTGTGTTCTATATCTCTGCCAAACAGACTCCCCGGAGGTTGAGCTTTGAGAAGCTAGTTTAACTCTAAGGGAAGAAGCAGCAGAATGTGCCTCTCACATCTAGCCTGTAGGAATTCAGGTTGGCAAGTTCTATGGGGAAGCCCATTGCTGCCTATGGTGGAAACGGCATGGGAGATTTCAGTTTCAAAATCTCTGTGAAAAAGCGTCAGAGAAGCTTCTCCGTTTAGAATCCAGCATATCTCACTGAACCGAAGAAGTGGTATTTAGAAGGGAGTTAGAGCTGCAAGCAGTTTGGTTTGGGAAATTAGACGCGAAATGAAACTGCAAATGCCTTCCAACAGGCTTGGAAAAGTGTGTTCTATATCTCTGCCAAACAAACTCCCCGGAGGTTGAGCTTTCAGAAGCAAGTTTAACTCTAAGGGAGGAAGCAGCAGAATGTGCCTCTCACATCTAGCCTGTAGGAATTCAGGTTGGCAAGTTCTATGGGGAAGCCCATTGGCGCCTTCGTTGGAAACGGGTTTGGAAATTTCAGTTTCAAAATCTCTGTGAAAAAGCGTCAGAGAAGCTTCTCCGTTTAGAATCCAGCATATCTCACTGAACCGAAGAAGTGGTAGTTGGAAGGGAGTTAGAGCTGCAAGCAGTTTGGTTTGGGAAATTAGACGCGAAATGAAACTGCAAATGCCTTCCAACAGGCTTGGAAAAGTGTGTTCTATATCTCTGCCAAACAAACTCCCCGGAGGTTGAGCTTTCAGAAGCTAGTTTAACTCTAAGGGAGGAAGCAGCAGAATGTGCCTCTCACATCTAGCCTGTAGGAATTCAGGTTGGCAAGTTCTATGGGGAAGCCCATTGCTGCCTATGGTGGAAACGGCATGGGAGATTTCAGTTTCAAAATCTCTGTGAAAAAGCGTCAGAGAAGCTTCTCCGTTTAGAATCCAGCATATCTCACTGAACCGAAGAAGTGGTAGTTAGAAGGGAGTTAGAGCTGCAAGCAGTTTGGTTTGGGAAATTAGACGCGAAATGACACTGCAAATGCCTTCCAACAGGCTTGGAAAAGTGTGTTCTATATCCCTGCCAAACAGACTCCCCGGAGGTTGAGCTTTCAGAAGCAAGTTTAACTCTAAGGGAGGAAGCAGCAGAATGTGCCTCTCACATCTAGCCTGTAGGAATTCAGGTTGGCAAGTTCTATGGGGAAGCCCATTGCTGCCTATGGTGGAAACGGCATGGGAGATTTCAGCTTCAAAATCTCTGTGAAAAAGCGTCAGAGAAGCTTCTCCGTTTAGAATCCAGCATATCTCACTGAACCGAAGAAGTGGTAGTTAGAAGGGAGTTAGAGCTGCAAGCAGTTTGGTTTGGGAAAATAGATGCGAAATGACACTGCAAAGGCCTTCCAACAGGCTTGGAAAAGTGTGTTCTATATCTCTGCCAAACAGACTCCCCGGAGGTTGAGTTTTCAGAAGCAAGCTTAACTCTTAGGGAGGAAGCAGCAGAATGTGCCTCTCACATCTAGCCTGTAGGAATTCAGGTTGGCAAGTTCTATGGGGAAGCCCATTGCTGCCTATGGTGGAAACGGCATGGGAGATTTCAGTTTCAAAATCTCTGTGAAAAAGCGTCAGAGAAGCTTCTCCGTTTAGAATCCAGCATATCTCACTGAACCGAAGAAGTGGTAGTTAGAAGGGAGTTAGAGCTCCAAGCAGTTTGGTTTGGGAAATTAGACGCGAAATGACACTGCAAATGCCTTCAAACAGGCTTGGAAAAGTGTGTTCTATATCTCTGCCAAACAGACTACCCGGAGGCTGAGCTTTCAGAAGCTAGTTTAACTCTAAGGGAGGAAGCAACAGAATGTGCCTCTCACATCTAGCCTGTAGGAATTCAGGTTGGCAAGTTCTATGGGGAAGCCCATTGCTGCCTATGGTGGAAACGGCATGGGAGATTTCAGTTTCAAAATCTCTGTGAAAAAGCGTCAGAGAAGCTTCTCCGTTTAGAATCCAGCATATCTCACTGAACCGAAGAAGTGGTAGTTAGAAGGGAGTTAGAGCTGCAAGCAGTTTGGTTTGGGAAATTAGACGCGAAATGAAACTGCAATTGCCTTCCAACAGGCTTGGAAAAGTGTGTTCTATATCTCTGCCAAACAGACTCCCCGGAGGTTGAGCTTTCAGAAGCAAGGTTAACTCTAAGGGAGGAAGCAGCAGAATGTGCCTCTCACATCTAGCCTGTAGGAATTCAGGTTGGCAAGTTCTATGGGGAAGCCCATTGCTGCCTATGGTGGAAACGGCATGGGAGATTTCAGCTTCAAAATCTCTGTGAAAAAGCGTCAGAGAAGCTTCTCCGTTTAGAATCCAGCATATCTCACTGAACCGAAGAAGTGGTAGTTAGAAGGGAGTTAGAGCTGCAAGCAGTTTGGTTTGGGAAATTAGATGCGAAATGACACTGCAAAGGCCTTCCAACAGGCTTGGAAAAGTGTGTTCTATATCTCTGCCAAACAGCCTCGCCGGAGGTTGAGCTTTCAGAAGCAAGCTTAACTCTTAGGGAGGAAGCAGCAGAATGTGCCTCTCACATCTAGCCTGTAGGAATTCAGGTTGGCAAGTTCTATGGGGAAGCCCATTGCTGCCTATGGTGGAAACGGCATGGGAGATTTCAGTTTCAAAATCTCTGTGAAAAAGCGTCAGAGAAGCTTCTCCGTTTAGAATCCAGCATATCTCACTGAACCGAAGAAGTGGTAGTTAGAAGGGAGTTAGAGCTGCAAGCAGTTTGGTTTGGGAAATTAGACGCGAAATGACACTGCAAATGCCTTCCAACAGGCTTGGAAAAGTGTGTTCTATATCCCTGCCAAACAGACTCCCCGGAGGTTGAGCTTTCCGAAGCAAGTTTAACTCTAAGGGAGGAAGCAGCAGAATGTGCCTCTCACATCTAGCCTGTAGGAATTCAGGTTGGCAAGTTCTATGGGGAAGCCCATTGCTGCCTATGGTGGAAACGGCATGGGAGATTTCAGCTTCAAAATCTCTGTGAAAAAGCGTCAGAGAAGCTTCTCCGTTTAGAATCCAGCATATCTCACTGAACCGAAGAAGTGGTAGTTAGAAGGGAGTTAGAGCTGCAAGCAGTTTGGTTTGGGAAATTAGATGCGAAATGACACTGCAAAGGCCTTCCAACAGGCTTGGAAAAGTGTGTTCTATATCTCTGCCAAACAGACTCCCCGGAGGTTGAGTTTTCAGAAGCAAGCTTAACTCTTAGGGAGGAAGCAGCAGAATGTGCCTCTCACATCTAGCCTGTAGGAATTCAGGTTGGCAAGTTCTATGGGGAAGCCCATTGCTGCCTATGGTGGAAACGGCATGGGAGATTTCAGTTTCAAAATCTCTGTGAAAAAGCGTCAGAGAAGCTTCTCCGTTTAGAATCCAGCATATCTCACTGAACCGAAGAAGTGGTAGTTAGAAGGGAGTTAGAGCTCCAAGCAGTTTGGTTTGGGAAATTAGACGCGAAATGACACTGCAAATGCCTTCAAACAGGCTTGGAAAAGTGTGTTCTATATCTCTGCCAAACAGACTACCCGGAGGCTGAGCTTTCAGAAGCTAGTTTAACTCTAAGGGAGGAAGCAGCAGAATGTGCCTCTCACATCTAGCCTGTAGGAATTCAGGTTGGCAAGTTCTATGGGGAAGCCCATTGCTGCCTATGGTGGAAACGGCATGGGAGATTTCAGTTTCAAAATCTCTGTGAAAAAGCGTCAGAGAAGCTTCTCCGTTTAGAATCCAGCATATCTCACTGAACCGAAGAAGTGGTAGTTAGAAGGCAGTTAGAGCTGCAAGCAGTTTGGTTTGGGAAATTAGATACGAAATGACACTGCAAAGGCCTTCCAACAGGCTTGGAAAAGTGTGTTCTATATCTCTGCCAAACAGACTCCTTGGAGGTTGAGCTTTCAGAAGCTAGTTTAACTCTAAGGGAGGAAGCAGCAGAATGTGCCTCTCACATCTAGCCTGTAGGAATTCAGGTTGGCAAGTTCTATGGGGAAGCCCATTGCTGCCTATGGTGGAAACGGCATGGGAGATTTCAGTTTCAAAATCTCTGTGAAAAAGCGTCAGAGAAGCTTCTCCGTTTAGAATCCAGCATATCTCACTGAACCAAAGAAGTGGTAGTTAGAAGGGAGTTAGAGCTGCAAGCAGTTTGGTTTAGGAAATTAGACGCGAAATGACACTGCAAAGGCCTTCCAACAGGCTTGGAAAAGTGTGTTCTATATCTCTGCCAAACAGACTCCCCGGAGGTTGAGCTTTCAGAAGCAAGTTTAACTCTAAGGGAGGAAGCAGCAGAATGTGCCTCTCACATCTAGCCTGTAGGAATTCAGGTTGGCAAGTTCTATGGGGAAGCCCATTGCTGCCTATGGTGGAAACGGCATGGGAGATTTCAGCTTCAAAATCTCTGTGAAAAAGCGTCAGAGAAGCTTCTCCGTTTAGAATCCAGCATATCTCACTGAACCGAAGAAGTGGTAGTTAGAAGGGAGTTAGAGCTGCAAGCAGTTTGGTTTGGGAAATTAGATGCGAAATGACACTGCAAAGGCCTTCCAACAGGCTTGGAAAAGTGTGTTCTATATCTCTGCCAAACAGACTCCCCGGAGGTTGAGTTTTCAGAAGCAAGCTTAACTCTTAGGGAGGAAGCAGCAGAATGTGCCTCTCACATCTAGCCTGTAGGAATTCAGGTTGGCAAGTTCTATGGGGAAGCCCATTGCTGCCTATGGTGGAAACGGCATGGGAGATTTCAGTTTCAAAATCTCTGTGAAAAAGCGTCAGAGAAGCTTCTCCGTTTAGAATCCAGCATATCTCACTGAACCGAAGAAGTGGTAGTTAGAAGGGAGTTAGAGCTCCAAGCAGTTTGGTTTGGGAAATTAGACGCGAAATGACACTGCAAATGCCTTCAAACAGGCTTGGAAAAGTGTGTTCTATATCTCTGCCAAACAGACTACCCGGAGGCTGAGCTTTCAGAAGCTAGTTTAACTCTAAGGGAGGAAGCAGCAGAATGTGCCTCTCACATCTAGCCTGTAGGAATTCAGGTTGGCAAGTTCTATGGGGAAGCCCATTGCTGCCTATGGTGGAAACGGCATGGGAGATTTCAGTTTCAAAATCTCTGTGAAAAAGCGTCAGAGAAGCTTCTCCGTTTAGAATCCAGCATATCTCACTGAACCGAAGAAGTGGTAGTTAGAAGGCAGTTAGAGCTGCAAGCAGTTTGGTTTGGGAAATTAGATACGAAATGACACTGCAAAGGCCTTCCAACAGGCTTGGAAAAGTGTGTTCTATATCTCTGCCAAACAGACTCCTTGGAGGTTGAGCTTTCAGAAGCTAGTTTAACTCTAAGGGAGGAAGCAGCAGAATGTGCCTCTCACATCTAGCCTGTAGGAATTCAGGTTGGCAAGTTCTATGGGGAAGCCCATTGCTGCCTATGGTGGAAACGGCATGGGAGATTTCAGTTTCAAAATCTCTGTGAAAAAGCGTCAGAGAAGCTTCTCCGTTTAGAATCCAGCATATCTCACTGAACCAAAGAAGTGGTAGTTAGAAGGGAGTTAGAGCTGCAAGCAGTTTGGTTTGGGAAATTAGACGCGAAATGACACTGCAAAGGCCTTCCAACAGGCTTGGAAAAGTGTGTTCTATATCTCTGCCAAACAGACTCCCCGGAGGTTGAGCTTTCAGAAGCAAGTTTAACTCTAAGGGAGGAAGCAGCAGAATGTGCCTCTCACATCTAGCCTGTAGGAATTCAGGTTGGCAAGTTCTATGGGGAAGCCCATTGCTGCCTATGGTGGAAACGGCATGGGAGATTTCAGCTTCAAAATCTCTGTGAAAAAGCGTCAGAGAAGCTTCTCCGTTTAGAATCCAGCATATCTCACTGAACCGAAGAAGTGGTAGTTAGAAGGGAGTTAGAGCTGCAAGCAGTTTGGTTTGGGAAATTAGATGCGAAATGACACTGCAAAGGCCTTCCTACAGGCTTGGAAAAGTGTGTTCTATATCTCTGCCAAACAGACTCCCCGGAGGTTGAGCTTTCAGAAGCAAGCTTAACTCTTAGGGAGGAAGCAGCAGAATGTGCCTCTCACATCTAGCCTGTAGGAATTCAGGTTTTCAAGTTCTATGGGGAAGCCCATTGCTGCCTATGGTGGAAACGGCATGGGAGATTTCAGTTTCAAAATCTCTGTGAAAAAGTATCAGAGAAGCTTCTCCGTTTAGAATCCAGCATATCTCACTGAACCGAAGAAGTGGTAGTTAGAAGGCAGTTAGAGCTGCAAGCAGTTTGGTTTGGGAAATTAGATACGAAATGACACTGCAAAGGCCTTCCAACAGGCTTGGAAAAGTGTGTTCTATATCTCTGCCAAACAGACTCCCCGGAGGTTGAGCTTTCAGAAGCAAGCTTAACTCTTAGGGAGGAAGCAGCAGAATGTGCCTCTCACATCTAGCCTGTAGGAATTCAGGTTGGCAAGTTCTATGGGGAAGCCCATTGCTGCCTATGGTGGAAACGGCATGGGAGATTTCAGTTTCAAAATCTCTGTGAAAAAGCGTCAGAGAAGCTTCTCCGTTTAGAATCCAGCATATCTCACTGAACCGAAGAAGTGGTAGTTAGAAGGGAGTTAGAGCTGCAAGCAGTTTGGTTTGGGAAATTAGACGCGAAATGAAACTGCAAATGCCTTCCAACAGGCTTGGAAAAGTGTGTTCTATATCCCTGCCAAACAGACTCCCTGGAGGTTGAGCTTTCAGAAGCAAGTTTAACTCTAAGGGAGGAAGCAGCAGAATGTGCCTCTCACATCTAGCCTGTAGGAATTCAGGTTGGCAAGTTCTATGGGGAAGCCCATTGGCGCCTTCGTTGGAAACGGGTTTGGAAATTTCAGTTTCAAAATCTGTGTGAAAAAGCGTCAGAGAAGCTTCTCCGTTTAGAATCCAGCATATCTCACTGAACCGAAGAGTGGTAGTTAGAAGGGAGTTAGAGCTGCAAGCAGTTTGGTTTGGGAAATTAGACGCGAAATGAAACTCCAAATGCCTTCCAACAGGCTTGGAAAAGTGTGTTCTATATCTCTGCCAAACCGACTCCCCGGAGGTTGAGCTTTCAGAAGCAAGTTTAATTCTAAGGGAGGAAGCAGCAGAATGTGCCTCTCACATCTAGCCTGTAGGAATTCAGGTTGGCAAGTTCTATGGGGAAGCCCATTGCTGCCTATGGTGGAAACAGCATGGGAGATTTCAGCTTCAAAATCTCTGTGAAAATGCGTCAGAGAAGCTTCTCCGTTTAGAATCCAGCATATCTCACTGAACCGAAGAAGTGGTAGTTAGAAGGGAGTTAGAGCTGCAAGCAGTTTGGTTTGGGAAATTAGATGCGAAATGACACTGCAAAGGCCTTCCAACAGGCTTGGAATAGTGTGTTCTATATCTCTGCCAAACAGACTCCCCGGAGGTTGAGCTTTGAGAAGCTAGTTTAACTCTAAGGGAAGAAGCAGCAGAATGTGCCTCTCACATCTAGCCTGTAGGAATTCAGGTTGGCAAGTTCTATGGGGAAGCCCATTGCTGCCTATGGTGGAAACGGCATGGGAGATTTCAGTTTCAAAATCTCTGTGAAAAAGCGTCAGAGAAGCTTCTCCGTTTAGAATCCAGCATATCTCACTGAACCGAAGAAGTGGTATTTAGAAGGGAGTTAGAGCTGCAAGCAGTTTGGTTTGGGAAATTAGACGCGAAATGAAACTGCAAATGCCTTCCAACAGGCTTGGAAAAGTGTGTTCTATATCTCTGCCAAACAAACTCCCCGGAGGTTGAGCTTTCAGAAGCAAGTTTAACTCTAAGGGAGGAAGCAGCAGAATGTGCCTCTCACATCTAGCCTGTAGGAATTCAGGTTGGCAAGTTCTATGGGGAAGCCCATTGGCGCCTTCGTTGGAAACGGGTTTGGAAATTTCAGTTTCAAAATCTCTGTGAAAAAGCGTCAGAGAAGCTTCTCCGTTTAGAATCCAGCATATCTCACTGAACCGAAGAAGTGGTAGTTGGAAGGGAGTTAGAGCTGCAAGCAGTTTGGTTTGGGAAATTAGACGCGAAATGAAACTGCAAATGCCTTCCAACAGGCTTGGAAAAGTGTGTTCTATATCTCTGCCAAACAAACTCCCCGGAGGTTGAGCTTTGAGAAGCTAGTTTAACTCTAAGGGAAGAAGCAGCAGAATGTGCCTCTCACATCTAGCCTGTAGGAATTCAGGTTGGCAAGTTCTATGGGGAAGCCCATTGCTGCCTATGGTGGAAACGGCATGGGAGATTTCAGTTTCAAAATCTCTGTGAAAAAGCGTCAGAGAAGCTTCTCCGTTTAGAATCCAGCATATCTCACTGAACCGAAGAAGTGGTATTTAGAAGGGAGTTAGAGCTGCAAGCAGTTTGGTTTGGGAAATTAGACGCGAAATGAAACTGCAAATGCCTTCCAACAGGCTTGGAAAAGTGTGTTCTATATCTCTGCCAAACAAACTCCCCGGAGGTTGAGCTTTCAGAAGCAAGTTTAACTCTAAGGGAGGAAGCAGCAGAATGTGCCTCTCACATCTAGCCTGTAGGAATTCAGGTTGGCAAGTTCTATGGGGAAGCCCATTGGCGCCTTCGTTGGAAACGGGTTTGGAAATTTCAGTTTCAAAATCTCTGTGAAAAAGCGTCAGAGAAGCTTCTCCGTTTAGAATCCAGCATATCTCACTGAACCGAAGAAGTGGTAGTTGGAAGGGAGTTAGAGCTGCAAGCAGTTTGGTTTGGGAAATTAGACGCGAAATGAAACTGCAAATGCCTTCCAACAGGCTTGGAAAAGTGTGTTCTATATCTCTGCCAAACAAACTCCCCGGAGGTTGAGCTTTCAGAAGCTAGTTTAACTCTAAGGGAGGAAGCAGCAGAATGTGCCTCTCACATCTAGCCTGTAGGAATTCAGGTTGGCAAGTTCTATGGGGAAGCCCATTGCTGCCTATGGTGGAAACGGCATGGGAGATTTCAGTTTCAAAATCTCTGTGAAAAAGCGTCAGAGAAGCTTCTCCGTTTAGAATCCAGCATATCTCACTGAACCGAAGAAGTGGTAGTTAGAAGGGAGTTAGAGCTGCAAGCAGTTTGGTTTGGGAAATTAGACGCGAAATGACACTGCAAATGCCTTCCAACAGGCTTGGAAAAGTGTGTTCTATATCCCTGCCAAACAGACTCCCCGGAGGTTGAGCTTTCAGAAGCAAGTTTAACTCTAAGGGAGGAAGCAGCAGAATGTGCCTCTCACATCTAGCCTGTAGGAATTCAGGTTGGCAAGTTCTATGGGGAAGCCCATTGCTGCCTATGGTGGAAACGGCATGGGAGATTTCAGCTTCAAAATCTCTGTGAAAAAGCGTCAGAGAAGCTTCTCCGTTTAGAATCCAGCATATCTCACTGAACCGAAGAAGTGGTAGTTAGAAGGGAGTTAGAGCTGCAAGCAGTTTGGTTTGGGAAAATAGATGCGAAATGACACTGCAAAGGCCTTCCAACAGGCTTGGAAAAGTGTGTTCTATATCTCTGCCAAACAGACTCCCCGGAGGTTGAGTTTTCAGAAGCAAGCTTAACTCTTAGGGAGGAAGCAGCAGAATGTGCCTCTCACATCTAGCCTGTAGGAATTCAGGTTGGCAAGTTCTATGGGGAAGCCCATTGCTGCCTATGGTGGAAACGGCATGGGAGATTTCAGTTTCAAAATCTCTGTGAAAAAGCGTCAGAGAAGCTTCTCCGTTTAGAATCCAGCATATCTCACTGAACCGAAGAAGTGGTAGTTAGAAGGGAGTTAGAGCTCCAAGCAGTTTGGTTTGGGAAATTAGACGCGAAATGACACTGCAAATGCCTTCAAACAGGCTTGGAAAAGTGTGTTCTATATCTCTGCCAAACAGACTACCCGGAGGCGGAGCTTTCAGAAGCTAGTTTAACTCTAAGGGAGGAAGCAACAGAATGTGCCTCTCACATCTAGCCTGTAGGAATTCAGGTTGGCAAGTTCTATGGGGAAGCCCATTGCTGCCTATGGTGGAAACGGCATGGGAGATTTCAGTTTCAAAATCTCTGTGAAAAAGCGTCAGAGAAGCTTCTCCGTTTAGAATCCAGCATATCTCACTGAACCGAAGAAGTGGTAGTTAGAAGGGAGTTAGAGCTGCAAGCAGTTTGGTTTGGGAAATTAGACGCGAAATGAAACTGCAATTGCCTTCCAACAGGCTTGGAAAAGTGTGTTCTACATCTCTGCCAAACAGACTCCCCGGAGGTTGAGCTTTCAGAAGCAAGGTTAACTCTAAGGGAGGAAGCAGCAGAATGTGCCTCTCACATCTAGCCTGTAGGAATTCAGGTTGGCAAGTTCTATGGGGAAGCCCATTGCTGCCTATGGTGGAAACGGCATGGGAGATTTCAGCTTCAAAATCTCTGTGAAAAAGCGTCAGAGAAGCTTCTCCGTTTAGAATCCAGCATATCTCACTGAACCGAAGAAGTGGTAGTTAGAAGGGAGTTAGAGCTGCAAGCAGTTTGGTTTGGGAAATTAGATGCGAAATGACACTGCAAAGGCCTTCCAACAGGCTTGGAAAAGTGTGTTCTATATCTCTGCCAAACAGCCTCGCCGGAGGTTGAGCTTTCAGAAGCAAGCTTAACTCTTAGGGAGGAAGCAGCAGAATGTGCCTCTCACATCTAGCCTGTAGGAATTCAGGTTGGCAAGTTCTATGGGGAAGCCCATTGCTGCCTATGGTGGAAACGGCATGGGAGATTTCAGTTTCAAAATCTCTGTGAAAAAGCGTCAGAGAAGCTTCTCCGTTTAGAATCCAGCATATCTCACTGAACCGAAGAAGTGGTAGTTAGAAGGGAGTTAGAGCTGCAAGCAGTTTGGTTTGGGAAATTAGACGCGAAATGACACTGCAAATGCCTTCCAACAGGCTTGGAAAAGTGTGTTCTATATCCCTGCCAAACAGACTCCCCGGAGGTTGAGCTTTCCGAAGCAAGTTTAACTCTAAGGGAGGAAGCAGCAGAATGTGCCTCTCACATCTAGCCTGTAGGAATTCAGGTTGGCAAGTTCTATGGGGAAGCCCATTGCTGCCTATGGTGGAAACGGCATGGGAGATTTCAGCTTCAAAATCTCTGTGAAAAAGCGTCAGAGAAGCTTCTCCGTTTAGAATCCAGCATATCTCACTGAACCGAAGAAGTGGTAGTTAGAAGGGAGTTAGAGCTGCAAGCAGTTTGGTTTGGGAAATTAGATGCGAAATGACACTGCAAAGGCCTTCCAACAGGCTTGGAAAAGTGTGTTCTATATCTCTGCCAAACAGACTCCCCGGAGGTTGAGTTTTCAGAAGCAAGCTTAACTCTTAGGGAGGAAGCAGCAGAATGTGCCTCTCACATCTAGCCTGTAGGAATTCAGGTTGGCAAGTTCTATGGGGAAGCCCATTGCTGCCTATGGTGGAAACGGCATGGGAGATTTCAGTTTCAAAATCTCTGTGAAAAAGCGTCAGAGAAGCTTCTCCGTTTAGAATCCAGCATATCTCACTGAACCGAAGAAGTGGTAGTTAGAAGGGAGTTAGAGCTCCAAGCAGTTTGGTTTGGGAAATTAGACGCGAAATGACACTGCAAATGCCTTCAAACAGGCTTGGAAAAGTGTGTTCTATATCTCTGCCAAACAGACTACCCGGAGGCTGAGCTTTCAGAAGCTAGTTTAACTCTAAGGGAGGAAGCAGCAGAATGTGCCTCTCACATCTAGCCTGTAGGAATTCAGGTTGGCAAGTTCTATGGGGAAGCCCATTGCTGCCTATGGTGGAAACGGCATGGGAGATTTCAGTTTCAAAATCTCTGTGAAAAAGCGTCAGAGAAGCTTCTCCGTTTAGAATCCAGCATATCTCACTGAACCGAAGAAGTGGTAGTTAGAAGGCAGTTAGAGCTGCAAGCAGTTTGGTTTGGGAAATTAGATACGAAATGACACTGCAAAGGCCTTCCAACAGGCTTGGAAAAGTGTGTTCTATATCTCTGCCAAACAGACTCCTTGGAGGTTGAGCTTTCAGAAGCTAGTTTAACTCTAAGGGAGGAAGCAGCAGAATGTGCCTCTCACATCTAGCCTGTAGGAATTCAGGTTGGCAAGTTCTATGGGGAAGCCCATTGCTGCCTATGGTGGAAACGGCATGGGAGATTTCAGTTTCAAAATCTCTGTGAAAAAGCGTCAGAGAAGCTTCTCCGTTTAGAATCCAGCATATCTCACTGAACCAAAGAAGTGGTAGTTAGAAGGGAGTTAGAGCTGCAAGCAGTTTGGTTTGGGAAATTAGACGCGAAATGACACTGCAAAGGCCTTCCAACAGGCTTGGAAAAGTGTGTTCTATATCTCTGCCAAACAGACTCCCCGGAGGTTGAGCTTTCAGAAGCAAGTTTAACTCTAAGGGAGGAAGCAGCAGAATGTGCCTCTCACATCTAGCCTGTAGGAATTCAGGTTGGCAAGTTCTATGGGGAAGCCCATTGCTGCCTATGGTGGAAACGGCATGGGAGATTTCAGCTTCAAAATCTCTGTGAAAAAGCGTCAGAGAAGCTTCTCCGTTTAGAATCCAGCATATCTCACTGAACCGAAGAAGTGGTAGTTAGAAGGGAGTTAGAGCTGCAAGCAGTTTGGTTTGGGAAATTAGATGCGAAATGACACTGCAAAGGCCTTCCAACAGGCTTGGAAAAGTGTGTTCTATATCTCTGCCAAACAGACTCCCCGGAGGTTGAGTTTTCAGAAGCAAGCTTAACTCTTAGGGAGGAAGCAGCAGAATGTGCCTCTCACATCTAGCCTGTAGGAATTCAGGTTGGCAAGTTCTATGGGGAAGCCCATTGCTGCCTATGGTGGAAACGGCATGGGAGATTTCAGTTTCAAAATCTCTGTGAAAAAGCGTCAGAGAAGCTTCTCCGTTTAGAATCCAGCATATCTCACTGAACCGAAGAAGTGGTAGTTAGAAGGGAGTTAGAGCTCCAAGCAGTTTGGTTTGGGAAATTAGACGCGAAATGACACTGCAAATGCCTTCAAACAGGCTTGGAAAAGTGTGTTCTATATCTCTGCCAAACAGACTACCCGGAGGCTGAGCTTTCAGAAGCTAGTTTAACTCTAAGGGAGGAAGCAGCAGAATGTGCCTCTCACATCTAGCCTGTAGGAATTCAGGTTGGCAAGTTCTATGGGGAAGCCCATTGCTGCCTATGGTGGAAACGGCATGGGAGATTTCAGTTTCAAAATCTCTGTGAAAAAGCGTCAGAGAAGCTTCTCCGTTTAGAATCCAGCATATCTCACTGAACCGAAGAAGTGGTAGTTAGAAGGCAGTTAGAGCTGCAAGCAGTTTGGTTTGGGAAATTAGATACGAAATGACACTGCAAAGGCCTTCCAACAGGCTTGGAAAAGTGTGTTCTATATCTCTGCCAAACAGACTCCTTGGAGGTTGAGCTTTCAGAAGCTAGTTTAACTCTAAGGGAGGAAGCAGCAGAATGTGCCTCTCACATCTAGCCTGTAGGAATTCAGGTTGGCAAGTTCTATGGGGAAGCCCATTGCTGCCTATGGTGGAAACGGCATGGGAGATTTCAGTTTCAAAATCTCTGTGAAAAAGCGTCAGAGAAGCTTCTCCGTTTAGAATCCAGCATATCTCACTGAACCAAAGAAGTGGTAGTTAGAAGGGAGTTAGAGCTGCAAGCAGTTTGGTTTGGGAAATTAGACGCGAAATGACACTGCAAAGGCCTTCCAACAGGCTTGGAAAAGTGTGTTCTATATCTCTGCCAAACAGACTCCCCGGAGGTTGAGCTTTCAGAAGCAAGTTTAACTCTAAGGGAGGAAGCAGCAGAATGTGCCTCTCACATCTAGCCTGTAGGAATTCAGGTTGGCAAGTTCTATGGGGAAGCCCATTGCTGCCTATGGTGGAAACGGCATGGGAGATTTCAGCTTCAAAATCTCTGTGAAAAAGCGTCAGAGAAGCTTCTCCGTTTAGAATCCAGCATATCTCACTGAACCGAAGAAGTGGTAGTTAGAAGGGAGTTAGAGCTGCAAGCAGTTTGGTTTGGGAAATTAGATGCGAAATGACACTGCAAAGGCCTTCCTACAGGCTTGGAAAAGTGTGTTCTATATCTCTGCCAAACAGACTCCCCGGAGGTTGAGCTTTCAGAAGCAAGCTTAACTCTTAGGGAGGAAGCAGCAGAATGTGCCTCTCACATCTAGCCTGTAGGAATTCAGGTTTTCAAGTTCTATGGGGAAGCCCATTGCTGCCTATGGTGGAAACGGCATGGGAGATTTCAGTTTCAAAATCTCTGTGAAAAAGTATCAGAGAAGCTTCTCCGTTTAGAATCCAGCATATCTCACTGAACCGAAGAAGTGGTAGTTAGAAGGCAGTTAGAGCTGCAAGCAGTTTGGTTTGGGAAATTAGATACGAAATGACACTGCAAAGGCCTTCCAACAGGCTTGGAAAAGTGTGTTCTATATCTCTGCCAAACAGACTCCCCGGAGGTTGAGCTTTCAGAAGCAAGCTTAACTCTTAGGGAGGAAGCAGCAGAATGTGCCTCTCACATCTAGCCTGTAGGAATTCAGGTTGGCAAGTTCTATGGGGAAGCCCATTGCTGCCTATGGTGGAAACGGCATGGGAGATTTCAGTTTCAAAATCTCTGTGAAAAAGCGTCAGAGAAGCTTCTCCGTTTAGAATCCAGCATATCTCACTGAACCGAAGAAGTGGTAGTTAGAAGGGAGTTAGAGCTGCAAGCAGTTTGGTTTGGGAAATTAGACGCGAAATGAAACTGCAAATGCCTTCCAACAGGCTTGGAAAAGTGTGTTCTATATCCCTGCCAAACAGACTCCCTGGAGGTTGAGCTTTCAGAAGCAAGTTTAACTCTAAGGGAGGAAGCAGCAGAATGTGCCTCTCACATCTAGCCTGTAGGAATTCAGGTTGGCAAGTTCTATGGGGAAGCCCATTGGCGCCTTCGTTGGAAACGGGTTTGGAAATTTCAGTTTCAAAATCTGTGTGAAAAAGCGTCAGAGAAGCTTCTCCGTTTAGAATCCAGCATATCTCACTGAACCGAAGAGTGGTAGTTAGAAGGGAGTTAGAGCTGCAAGCAGTTTGGTTTGGGAAATTAGACGCGAAATGAAACTCCAAATGCCTTCCAACAGGCTTGGAAAAGTGTGTTCTATATCTCTGCCAAACCGACTCCCCGGAGGTTGAGCTTTCAGAAGCAAGTTTAATTCTAAGGGAGGAAGCAGCAGAATGTGCCTCTCACATCTAGCCTGTAGGAATTCAGGTTGGCAAGTTCTATGGGGAAGCCCATTGCTGCCTATGGTGGAAACAGCATGGGAGATTTCAGCTTCAAAATCTCTGTGAAAAAGCGTCAGAGAAGCTTCTCCGTTTAGAATCCAGCATATCTCACTGAACCGAAGAAGTGGTTGTTAGAAGGGAGTTAGAGCTGCAAGCAGTTTGGTTTGGGAAATTAGATGCGAAATGACACTGCAAAGGCCTTCCAACAGGCTTGGAATAGTGTGTTCTATATCTCTGCCAAACAGACTCCCCGGAGGTTGAGCTTTGAGAAGCTAGTTTAACTCTAAGGGAAGAAGCAGCAGAATGTGCCTCTCACATCTAGCCTGTAGGAATTCAGGTTGGCAAGTTCTATGGGGAAGCCCATTGCTGCCTATGGTGGAAACGGCATGGGAGATTTCAGTTTCAAAATCTCTGTGAAAAAGCGTCAGAGAAGCTTCTCCGTTTAGAATCCAGCATATCTCACTGAACCGAAGAAGTGGTATTTAGAAGGGAGTTAGAGCTGCAAGCAGTTTGGTTTGGGAAATTAGACGCGAAATGAAACTGCAAATGCCTTCCAACAGGCTTGGAAAAGTGTGTTCTATATCTCTGCCAAACAAACTCCCCGGAGGTTGAGCTTTCAGAAGCAAGTTTAACTCTAAGGGAGGAAGCAGCAGAATGTGCCTCTCACATCTAGCCTGTAGGAATTCAGGTTTTCAAGTTCTATGGGGAAGCCCATTGCTGCCTATGGTGGAAACGGCATGGGAGATTTCAGTTTCAAAATCTCTGTGAAAAAGCGTCAGAGAAGCTTCTCCGTTTAGAATCCAGCATATCTCACTGAACCGAAGAAGTGGTAGTTAGAAGGCAGTTAGAGCTGCAAGCAGTTTGGTTTGGGAAATTAGACGCGAAATGAAACTGCAAATGCCTTCCAACAGGCTTGGAAAAGTGTGTTCTATATCTCTGCCAAACAGACTCCCCGGAGGTTGAGCTTTCAGAAGCTAGTTTAACTCTAAGGGAGGAAGCAGCAGAATGTGCCTCTCACATCTAGCCTGTAGGAATTCAGGTTGGCAAGTTCTATGGGGAAGCCCATTGCTGCCTATGGTGGAAACGGCATGGGAGATTTCAGTTTCAAAATCTCTGTGAAAAAGCGTCAGAGAAGCTTCTCCGTTTAGAATCCAGCATATCTCACTGAACCGAAGAAGTGGTAGTTAGAAGGGAGTTAGAGCTGCAAGCAGTTTGGTTTGGGAAATTAGACGCGAAATGAAACTGCAAATGCCTTCCAACAGGCTTGGAAAAGTGTGTTCTATATCCCTGCCAAACAGACTCCCCGGAGGTTGAGCTTTCAGAAGCTAGTTTAACTCTAAGGGAGGAAGCAGCAGAATGTGCCTCTCACATCTAGCCTGTAGGAATTCAGGTTGGCAAGTTCTATGGGGAAGCCCATTGGCGCCTTCGTTGGAAACGGGTTTGGAAATTTCAGTTTCAAAATCTCTGTGAAAACGCGTCAGATAAGCTTCCCCGTTTAGAATCCAGCATATCTCACGGAACCGAAGAAGTGGTAGTTAGAAGGGAGTTAGAGCTGCAAGCAGTTTGGTTTGGGAAATTAGACGCGAAATGAAACTGCAATTGCCTTCCAACAGGCTTGGAAAAGTGTGTTCTATATCTCTGCCAAACAGACTCCCCGGAGGTTGAGCTTTCAGAAGCAAGTTTAACTCTAAGGGAGGAAGCAGCAGAATGTGCCTCTCACATCTAGCAGGTAGGAATTCAGGTTGGCAAGTTCTATGGGGAAGCCCATTGCTGCCTATGGTGGAAACGGCATGGGAGATTTCAGCTTCAAAATCTCTGTGAAAAAGCGTCAGAGAAGCTTCTCCGTTTAGAATCCAGCATATCTCACTGAACCGAAGAAGTGGTAGTTAGAAGGGAGTTAGAGCTGCAAGCAGTTTGGTTTGGGAAATTAGACGCGAAATGAAACTGCAAATGCCTTCCAACAGGCTTGGAAAAGTGTGTTCTATATCTCTGCCAAACAAACTCCCCGGAGGTTGAGCTTTCAGAAGCTAGTTTAACTCTAAGGGAGGAAGCAGCAGAATGTGCCTCTCACATCTAGCCTGTAGGAATTCAGGTTGGCAAGTTCTATGTGGAAGCCCATTGCTGCCTTTGGTGGAAACGGCATGGGAGATTTCAGTTTCAAAATCTCTGTGAAAAAGCGTCAGAGAAGCTTCTCCGTTTAGAATCCAGCATATCTCACTGAACCGAAGAAGTGGTAGTTAGAAGGGAGTTAGAGCTGCAAGCAGTTTGGTTTGGGAAATTAGATGCGAAATGACACTGCAAATGCCTTCCAACAGGCTTGGAAAATTGTGTTCTATATCTCTGCCAAACAGACTACCCGGAGGCTGAGCTTTCAGAAGCTAGTTTAACTCTAAGGGAGGAAGCAGCAGAATGTGCCTCTCACATCTAGCCTGTAGGAATTCAGGTTTTCAAGTTCTATGGGGAAGCCCATTGCTGCCTATGGTGGAAACGGCATGGGAGATTTCAGTTTCAAAATCTCTGTGAAAAAGCGTCAGAGAAGCTTCTCCGTTTAGAATCCAGCATATCTCACTGAACCGAAGAAGTGGTAGGTAGAAGGCAGTTAGAGCTGCAAGCAGTTTGGTTTGGGAAATTAGACGCGAAATGAAACTGCAAATGCCTTCCAACAGGCTTGGAAAAGTGTGTTCTATATCTCTGCCAAACAGACTCCCCGGAGGTTGAGCTTTCAGAAGCTAGTTTAACTCTAAGGGAGGAAGCAGCAGAATGTGCCTCTCACATCTAGCCTGTAGGAATTCAGGTTGGCAAGTTCTATGGGGAAGCCCATTGCTGCCTATGGTGGAAACGGCATGGGAGATTTCAGTTTCAAAATCTCTGTGAAAAAGCGTCAGAGAAGCTTCTCCGTTTAGAATCCAGCATATCTCACTGAACCGAAGAAGTGGTAGTTAGAAGGGAGTTAGAGCTGCAAGCAGTTTGGTTTGGGAAATTAGACGCGAAATGAAACTGCAAATGCCTTCCAACAGGCTTGGAAAAGTGTGTTCTATATCCCTGCCAAACAGACTCCCCGGAGGTTGAGCTTTCAGAAGCTAGTTTAACTCTAAGGGAGGAAGCAGCAGAATGTGCCTCTCACATCTAGCCTGTAGGAATTCAGGTTGGCAAGTTCTATGGGGAAGCCCATTGGCGCCTTCGTTGGAAACGGGTTTGGAAATTTCAGTTTCAAAATCTCTGTGAAAACGCGTCAGATAAGCTTCTCCGTTTAGAATCCAGCATATCTCACGGAACCGAAGAAGTGGTAGTTAGAAGGGAGTTAGAGCTGCAAGCAGTTTGGTTTGGGAAATTAGACGCGAAATGAAACTGCAATTGCCTTCCAACAGGCTTGGAAAAGTGTGTTCTATATCTCTGCCAAACAGACTCCCCGGAGGTTGAGCTTTCAGAAGCAAGTTTAACTCTAAGGGAGGAAGCAGCAGAATGTGCCTCTCACATCTAGCAGGTAGGAATTCAGGTTGGCAAGTTCTATGGGGAAGCCCATTGCTGCCTATGGTGGAAACGGCATGGGAGATTTCAGCTTCAAAATCTCTGTGAAAAAGCGTCAGAGAAGCTTCTCCGTTTAGAATCCAGCATATCTCACTGAACCGAAGAAGTGGTAGTTAGAAGGGAGTTAGAGCTCCAAGCAGTTTGGTTTGGGAAATTAGACGCGAAATGACACTGCAAATGCCTTCCAACAGGCTTGGAAAAGTGTGTTCTATATCCCTGCCAAACAGACTCCCCGGAGGTTGAGCTTTCAGAAGCAAGTTTAACTCTAAGGGAGGAAGCAGCAGAATGTGCCTCTCACATCTAGCCTGTAGGAATTCAGGTTGGCAAGTTCTATGGGGAAGCCCATTGCTGCCTATGGTGGAAACGGCATGGGAGATTTCAGTTTCAAAATCTCTGTGAAAAAGCGTCAGAGAAGCTTCTCCGTTTAGAATCCAGCATATCTCACTGAACCGAAGAAGTGGTAGTTAGAAGGCAGTTAGAGCTGCAAGCAGTTTGGTTTGGGAAATTAGATACGAAATGACACTGCAAAGGCCTTCCAACAGGCTTGGAAAAGTGTGTTCTATATCTCTGCCAAACAGACTCCTTGGAGGTTGAGCTTTCAGAAGCTAGTTTAACTCTAAGGGAGGAAGCAGCAGAATGTGCCTCTCACATCTAGCCTGTAGGAATTCAGGTTGGCAAGTTCTATGTGGAAGCCCATTGCTGCCTATGGTGGAAACGGCATGGGAGATTTCAGTTTCAAAATCTCTGTGAAAAAGCGTCAGAGAAGCTTCTCCGTTTAGAATCCAGCATATCTCACTGAACCAAAGAAGTGGTAGTTAGAAGGCAGTCAGAGCTGCAAGCAATTTGGTTTGGGAAATTAGACGCGAAATGAAACTGCAAATGCCTTCCAACAGGCTTGGAAAAGTGTGTTCTATATCTCTGCCAAACAGACTCCCTGGAGGTTTAGCTTTCAGAAGCTAGTTTAACTCTAAGGGAGGAAGCAGCAGAATGTGCCTCTCACATCTAGCCTGTAGGAATTCAGGTTGGCAAGTTCTATGTGGAAGCCCATTGCTGCCTATGGTGGAAACGGCATGGGAGATTTCAGTTTCAAAATCTCTGTGAAAAAGCGTCAGAGAAGCTTCTCCGTTTAGAATCCAGCATATCTCACTGAACCGAAGAAGTGGTAGTTAGAAGGGAGTTAGAGCTGCAAGCAGTTTGGTTTGGGAAATTAGATGCGAAATGACACTGCAAAGGCCTTCCAACAGGCTTGGAAAAGTGTGTTCTATATCTCTGCCAAACAGACTCCCCGGAGGTTGAGCTTTCAGAAGCAAGCTTAACTCTTAGGGTGGAAGCAGCAGAATGTGCCTCTCACATCTAGCCTGTAGGAATTCAGGTTGGCAAGTTCTATGGGGAAGCCCATTGCTGCCTATGGTGGAAACGGCATGGGAGATTTCAGTTTCAAAATCTCTGTGAAAAAGCGTCAGAGAAGCTTCTCCGTTTAGAATCCAGCATATCTCACTGAACCGAAGAAGTGGTAGTTAGAAGGCAGTTAGAGCTGCAAGCAGTTTGGTTTGGGAAATTAGACGCGAAATGAAACTGCAAATGCCTTCCAACAGGCTTGGAAAAGTGTGTTCTATATCTCTGCCAAACAAACTCCCCGGAGGTTGGGCTTTCAGAAGCTAGTTTAACTCTAAGGGAGGAAGCAGCAGAATGTGCCTCTCACATCTAGCCTGTAGGAATTCAGGTTGGCAAGTTCTATGGGGAAGCCCATTGGCGCCTTCGTTGGAAACGGGTTTGGAAATTTCAGTTTCAAAATCTCTGTGAAAAAGCGTCAGAGAATCTTCTCCGTTTAGAATCCAGCATATCTCACTGAACCGAAGAAGTGGTAGTTAGAAGGGAGTTAGAGCTGCAAGCAGTTTGGTTTGGGAAATTAGATGCGAAATGACACTGCAAATGCCTTCCAACAGGCTTGGAAAATTGTGTTCTATATCTCTGCCAAACAGACTACGCGGAGGCTGAGCTTTCAGAAGCTAGTTTAACTCTAAGGGAGGAAGCAGCAGAATGTGCCTCTCACATCTAGCCTGTAGGAATTCAGGTTTTCAAGTTCTATGGGGAAGCCCATTGCTGCCTATGGTGGAAACGGCATGGGAGATTTCAGTTTCAAAATCTCTGTGAAAAAGCGTCAGAGAAGCTTCTCCGTTTAGAATCCAGCATATCTCACTGAACCGAAGAAGTGGTAGTTAGAAGGCAGTTAGAGCTGCAAGCAGTTTGGTTTGGGAAATTAGACGCGAAATGAAACTGCAAATGCCTTCCAACAGGCTTGGAAAAGTGTGTTCTATATCTCTGCCAAACAGACTCCCCGGAGGTTGAGCTTTCAGAAGCTAGTTTAACTCTAAGGGAGGAAGCAGCAGAATGTGCCTCTCACATCTAGCCTGTAGGAATTCAGGTTGGCAAGTTCTATGGGGAAGCCCATTGCTGCCTATGGTGGAAACGGCATGGGAGATTTCAGTTTCAAAATCTCTGTGAAAAAGCGTCAGAGAAGCTTCTCCGTTTAGAATCCAGCATATCTCACTGAACCGAAGAAGTGGTAGTTAGAAGGGAGTTAGAGCTGCAAGCAGTTTGGTTTGGGAAATTAGACGCGAAATGAAACTGCAAATGCCTTCCAACAGGCTTGGAAAAGTGTGTTCTATATCTCTGCCAAACAGACTCCCTGGAGGTTGAGCTTTCAGAAGCAAGTTTAACTCTAAGGGAGGAAGCAGCAGAATGTGCCTCTCACATCTAGCCTGTAGGAATTCAGGTTGGCAAGTTCTATGGGGAAGCCCATTGGCGCCTTCGTTGGAAACGGGTTTGGAAATTTCAGTTTCAAAATCTCTGTGAAAAAGCGTCAGAGAAGCTTCTCCGTTTAGAATCCAGCATATCTCACTGAACCGAAGAAGTGGTAGTTAGAAGGGAGTTAGAGCTGCAAGCAGTTTGGTTTGGGAAATTAGACGCGAAATGAAACTGCAAATGCCTTCCAACAGGCTTGGAAAAGTGTGTTCTATATCTCTGCCAAACAGACTCCCCGGAGGTTGAGCTTTCAGAAGCTAGTTTAACTCTAAGGGAGGAAGCAGCAGAATGTGCCTCTCACATCTAGCCTGTAGGAATTCAGGTTGGCAAGTTCTATGGGGAAGCCCATTGGCGCCTTCGTTGGAAACGGGTTTGGAAATTTCAGTTTCAAAATCTCTGTGAAAACGCGTCAGATAAGCTTCTCCGTTTAGAATCCAGCATATCTCACGGAACCGAAGAAGTGGTAGTTAGAAGGGAGTTAGAGCTGCAAGCAGTTTGGTTTGGGAAATTAGACGCGAAATGAAACTGCAATTGCCTTCCAACAGGCTTGGAAAAGTGTGTTCTATATCTCTGCCAAACAGACTCCCCGGAGGTTGAGCTTTCAGAAGCAAGTTTAACTCTAAGGGAGGAAGCAGCAGAATGTGCCTCTCACATCTAGCAGGTAGGAATTCAGGTTGGCAAGTTCTATGGGGAAGCCCATTGCTGCCTATGGTGGAAACGGCATGGGAGATTTCAGCTTCAAAATCTCTGTGAAAAAGCGTCAGAGAAGCTTCTCCGTTTAGAATCCAGCATATCTCACTGAACCGAAGAAGTGGTAGTTAGAAGGGAGTTAGAGCTGCAAGCAGTTTGGTTTGGGAAATTAGACGCGAAATGACACTGCAAATGCCTTCCAACAGGCTTGGAAAAGTGTGTTCTATATCCCTGCCAAACAGACTCCCCGGAGGTTGAGCTTTCAGAAGCAAGTTTAACTCTAAGGGAGGAAGCAGCAGAATGTGCCTCTCACATCTAGCCTGTAGGAATTCAGGTTGGCAAGTTCTATGGGGAAGCCCATTGCTGCCTATGGTGGAAACGGCATGGGAGATTTCAGCTTCAACATCTCTGTGAAAAAGCGTCAGAGAAGCTTCTCCGTTTAGAATCCAGCATATCTCACTGAACCGAAGAAGTGGTAGTTAGAAGGGAGTTAGAGCTGCAAGCAGTTTGGTTTGGGAAATTAGATGCGAAATGACACTGCAAAGGCCTTCCAACAGGCTTGGAAAAGTGTGTTCTATATCTCTGCCAAACAGACTCCCCGGAGGTTGAGTTTTCAGAAGCAAGCTTAACTCTTAGGGAGGAAGCAGCAGAATGTGCCTCTCACATCTAGCCTGTAGGAATTCAGGTTGGCAAGTTCTATGGGGAAGCCCATTGCTGCCTATGGTGGAAACGGCATGGGAGATTTCAGTTTCAAAATCTCTGTGAAAAAGCGTCAGAGAAGCTTCTCCGTTTAGAATCCAGCATATCTCACTGAACCGAAGAAGTGGTAGTTAGAAGGGAGTTAGAGCTCCAAGCAGTTTGGTTTGGGAAATTAGACGCGAAATGACACTGCAAATGCCTTCAAACAGGCTTGGAAAAGTGTGTTCTATATCTCTGCCAAACAGACTACCCGGAGGCTGAGCTTTCAGAAGCTAGTTTAACTCGAAGGGAGGAAGCAGCAGAATGTGCCTCTCACATCTAGCCTGTAGGAATTCAGGTTGGCAAGTTCTATGGGGAAGCCCATTGGTGCCTATGGTGGAAACGGCATGGGAGATTTCAGTTTCAAAATCTCTGTGAAAAAGCGTCAGAGAAGCTTCTCCGTTTAGAATCCAGCATATCTCACTGAACCGAAGAAGTGGTAGTTAGAAGGCAGTTAGAGCTGCAAGCAGTTTGGTTTGGGAAATTAGATACGAAATGACACTGCAAAGGCCTTCCAACAGGCTTGGAAAAGTGTGTTCTATATCTCTGCCAAACAGACTCCTTGGAGGTTGAGCTTTCAGAAGCTAGTTTAACTCTAAGGGAGGAAGCAGCAGAATGTGCCTCTCACATCTAGCCTGTAGGAATTCAGGTTGGCAAGTTCTATGGGGAAGCCCATTGCTGCCTATGGTGGAAACGGCATGGGAGATTTCAGTTTCAAAATCTCTGTGAAAAAGCGTCAGAGAAGCTTCTCCGTTTAGAATCCAGCATATCTCACTGAACCAAAGAAGTGGTAGTTAGAAGGGAGTTAGAGCTGCAAGCAGTTTGGTTTGGGAAATTAGACGCGAAATGACACTGCAAATGCCTTCCAACAGGCTTGGAAAAGTGTGTTCTATATCTCTGCCAAACAGACTCCCCGGAGGTTGAGCTTTCAGAAGCAAGTTTAACTCTAAGGGAGGAAGCAGCAGAATGTGCCTCTCACATCTAGCCTGTAGGAATTCAGGTTGGCAAGTTCTATGGGGAAGCCCATTGGCGCCTTCGTTGGAAACGGGTTTGGAAATTTCAGTTTCAAAATCTCTGTGAAAAAGCGTCAGAAAAGCTTCTCCGTTTAGAATCCAGCATATCTCACTGAACCGAAGAAGTGGTAGTTAGAAGGGAGTTAGAGCTGCAAGCAGTTTGGTTTGGGAAATTAGACGCGAAATGACACTGCAAATGCTTTCCAACAGGCTTGGAAAATTGTGTTCTATATCTCTGCCAAACAGACTACCCGGAGGCTGAGCTTTCAGAAGCTAGTTTAACTCTAAGGGAGGAAGCAGCAGAATGTGCCTCTCACATCTAGCCTGTAGGAATTCAGGTTTTCAAGTTCTATGGGGAAGCCCATTGCTGCCTATGGTGGAAACGGCATGGGAGATTTCAGTTTCAAAATCTCTGTGAAAAAGCATCAGAGAAGCTTCTCCGTTTAGAATCCAGCATATCTCACTGAACCGAAGAAGTGGTAGTTAGAAGGGAGTTAGAGCTGCAAGCAGTTTGGTTTGGGAAATTAGACTCGAAATGAAACTGCAAATGCCTTCCAACAGGCTTGGAAAAGTGTGTTCTATATCTCTGCCAAACAGACTCCCTGGAGGTTGAGCTTTCAGAAGCTAGTTTAACTCTAAGGGAGGAAGCAGCAGAATGTGCCTCTCACATCTAGCCTGTAGGAATTCAGGTTGGCAAGTTCTATGGGGAAGCCCATTGCTGCCTATGGTGGAAACGGCATGGGAGATTTCAGTTTCAAAATCTCTGTGAAAAAGCGTCAGAGAAGCTTCTCCGTTTAGAATCCAGCATATCTCACTGAACCGAAGAAGTGGTAGTTAGAAGGGAGTTAGAGCTGCAAGCAGTTTGGTTTGGGAAATTAGACGCGAAATGAAACTGCAAATGCCTTCCAACAGGCTTGGAAAAGTGTGTTCTATATCTCTGCCAAACAAACTCCCCGGAGGTTGAGCTTTCAGAAGCTAGTTTAACTCTAAGGGAGGAAGCAGCAGAATGTGCCTCTCACATCTAGCCTGTAGGAATTCAGGTTGGCAAGTTCTATGGGGAAGCCCATTGGCGCCTTCGTTGGAAACGGGTTTGGAAATTTCAGTTTCAAAATCTCTGTGAAAAAGCGTCAGAGAAGCTTCTCCGTTTAGAATCCAGCATATCTCACTGAACCGAAGAAGTGGTAGTTAGAAGGGAGTTAGAGCTGCAAGCAGTTTGGTTTGGGAAATTAGACGCGAAATGACACTGCAAATGCCTTCCAACAGGCTTGGAAAAGTGTGTTCTATATCCCTGCCAAACAGACTCCCCGGAGGTTGAGCTTTCAGAAGCAAGTTTAACTCTAAGGGAGGAAGCAGCAGAATGTGCCTCTCACATCTAGCCTGTAGGAATTCAGGTTGGCAAGTTCTATGGGGAAGCCCATTGGCGCCTTCGTTGGAAACGGGTTTGGAAATTTCAGTTTCAAAATCTCTGTGAAAAAGCGTCAGAGAAGCTTCTCCGTTTAGAATCCAGCATATCTCACTGAACCGAAGAAGTGGTAGTTAGAAGGCAGTTAGAGCTGCAAGCAGTTTGGTTTGGGAAAGTAGATGCGAAATGACACTGCAAAGGCCTTCCAACAGGCTAGGAAAAGTGTGTTCTATATCTCTGCCAAACAGACTCCCCGGAAGTTGAGCTTTCAGAAGCAAGCTTAACTCTAAGGGAGGAAGCAGCAGAATGTGCCTCTCACATCTAGCCTGTAGGAATTCAGGTTGGCAAGTTCTATGGGGAAGCCCATTGCTGCCTATGGTGGAAACGGCATGGGAGATTTCAGCTTCAAAATCTCTGTGAAAAAGCGTCAGAGAAGCTTCTCCGTTTAGAATCCAGGATATCTCACTGAACCGAAGAAGTGGTAGTTAGAAGGGAGTTAGAGCTGCAAGCAGTTTGGTTTGGGAAATTAGACGCGAAATGAAACTGCAAATGCCTTCCAACAGGCTTGGAAAAGTGTGTTCTATATCTCTGCCAAACAAACTCCCCGGAGGTTGAGCTTTCAGAAGCTAGTTTAACTCTAAGGGAGGAAGCAGCAGAATGTGCCTCTCACATCTAGCCTGTAGGAATTCAGGTTGGCAAGTTCTATGGGGAAGCCCATTGGCGCCTTCGTTGGAAACGGGTTTGGAAATTTCAGTTTCAAAATCTCTGTGAAAAGGCGTCAGAGAAGCTTCTCCGTTTAGAATCCAGCATATCTCACTGAATCGAAGAAGTGGTAGTTAGAAGGGAGTTAGAGCTGCAAGCAGTTTGGTTTGGGAAATTAGACGCGAAATGACACTGCAAATGCCTTCCAACAGGCTTGGAAAATTGTGTTCTATATCTCTGCCAAACAGACTACCCGGAGGTTGAGCTTTCAGAAGCTAGTTTAACTCTAAGGGAGGAAGCAGCAGAATGTGCCTCTCACATCTAGCCTGTAGGAATTCAGGTTAGCAAGTTCTATGTGGAAGCCCATTGCTGCCTATGGTGGAAACGGCATGGGAGATTTCAGTTTCAAAATCTCTGTGAAAAAGCGTCAGAGAAGCTTCTCCGTTTAGAATCCAGCATATCTCACTGAACCAAAGAAGTGGTAGTTAGAAGGCAGTTAGAGCTGCAAGCAGTTTGGTTTGGGAAATTAGACGCGAAATGAAACTGCAAATGCCTTCCAACAAGCTTGGAAAAGTGTGTTCTATATCTCTGCCAAACAGACTCCCTGGAGGTTGAGCTTTCAGAAGCTAGTTTAACTCTAAGGGAGGAAGGAGCAGAATGTGCCTCTCACATCTAGCCTGTAGGAATTCAGGTTGGCAAGTTCTATGGGGAAGCCCATTGCTGCCTATGGTGGAAACGGCATGGGAGATTTCAGTTTCAAAATCTCTGTGAAAAAGCGTCAGAGAAGCTTCTCCGTTTAGAATCCAGCATATCTCACTGAACCGAAGAAGTGGTAGTTAGAAGGGAGTTAGAGCTGCAAGCAGTTTGGTTTGGGAAATTAGACGCGAAATGAAACTGCAAATGCCTTCCAACAGGCTTGGAAAAATGTGTTCTATATCCCTGCCAAACAGACTCCCCGGAGGTTGAGCTTTCAGAAGCAAGTTTAACTCTAAGGGAGGAAGCAGCAGAATGTGCCTCTCACATCTAGCCTGTAGGAATTCAGGTTGGCAAGTTCTATGGGGAAGCCCATTGGCGCCTTCGTTGGAAACGGGATTGGAAATTTCAGTTTCAAAATCTCTGTGAAAACGCGTCAGAGAAGCTTCTCCGTTTAGAATCCAGCATATCTCACTGAACCGAAGAAGTGGTAGTTAGAAGGGAGTTAGAGCTGCAAGCAGTTTGGTTTGGGAAATTAGACGCGAAATGAAACTGCAATTGCCTTCCAACAGGCTTGGAAAAGTGTGTTCTATATCCCTGCCAAACAGACTCCCCGGAGGTTGAGCTTTCCGAAGCAAGTTTAACTCTAAGGGAGGAAGCAGCAGAATGTGCCTCTCACATCTAGCCTGTAGGAATTCAGGTTGGCAAGTTCTATGGGGAAGCCCATTGCTGCCTATGGTGGAAACGGCATGGGAGATTTCAGCTTCAAAATCTCTGTGAAAAAGCGTCAGAGAAGCTTCTCCGTTTAGAATCCAGCATATCTCACTGAACCGAAGAAGTGGTAGTTAGAAGGGAGTTAGAGCTGCAAGCAGTTTGGTTTGGGAAATTAGATGCGAAATGACACTGCAAAGGCCTTCCAACAGGCTTGGAAAAGTGTGTTCTATATCTCTGCCAAACAGACTCCCCGGAGGTTGAGTTTTCAGAAGCAAGCTTAACTCTTAGGGAGGAAGCAGCAGAATGTGCCTCTCACATCTAGCCTGTAGGAATTCAGGTTGGCAAGTTCTATGGGGAAGCCCATTGCTGCCTATGGTGGAAACGGCATGGGAGATTTCAGTTTCAAAATCTCTGTGAAAAAGCGTCAGAGAAGCTTCTCCGTTTAGAATCCAGCATATCTCACTGAACCGAAGAAGTGGTAGTTAGAAGGGAGTTAGAGCTCCAAGCAGTTTGGTTTGGGAAATTAGACGCGAAATGACACTGCAAATGCCTTCAAACAGGCTTGGAAAAGTGTGTTCTATATCTCTGCCAAAC
This sequence comes from Cynocephalus volans, assembly GCF_027409185.1. Lineage (NCBI taxonomy): Eukaryota > Metazoa > Chordata > Mammalia > Dermoptera > Cynocephalidae > Cynocephalus > Cynocephalus volans. The sequence goes on from NW_026902382.1 coordinate 290,412, forward strand.
AGACTACCCGGAGGCTGAGCTTTCAGAAGCTAGTTTAACTCTAAGGGAGGAAGCAGCAGAATGTGCCTCTCACATCTAGCCTGTAGGAATTCAGGTTGGCAAGTTCTATGGGGAAGCCCATTGCTGCCTATGGTGGAAACGGCATGGGAGATTTCAGTTTCAAAATCTCTGTGAAAAAGCGTCAGAGAAGCTTCTCCGTTTAGAATCCAGCATATCTCACTGAACCGAAGAAGTGGTAGTTAGAAGGCAGTTAGAGCTGCAAGCAGTTTGGTTTGGGAAATTAGATACGAAATGACACTGCAAAGGCCTTCCAACAGGCTTGGAAAAGTGTGTTCTATATCTCTGCCAAACAGACTCCTTGGAGGTTGAGCTTTCAGAAGCTAGTTTAACTCTAAGGGAGGAAGCAGCAGAATGTGCCTCTCACATCTAGCCTGTAGGAATTCAGGTTGGCAAGTTCTATGGGGAAGCCCATTGCTGCCTATGGTGGAAACGGCATGGGAGATTTCAGTTTCAAAATCTCTGTGAAAAAGCGTCAGAGAAGCTTCTCCGTTTAGAATCCAGCATATCTCACTGAACCAAAGAAGTGGTAGTTAGAAGGGAGTTAGAGCTGCAAGCAGTTTGGTTTGGGAAATTAGACGCGAAATGACACTGCAAAGGCCTTCCAACAGGCTTGGAAAAGTGTGTTCTATATCTCTGCCAAACAGACTCCCCGGAGGTTGAGCTTTCAGAAGCAAGTTTAACTCTAAGGGAGGAAGCAGCAGACTGTGCCTCTCACATCTAGCCTGTAGGAATTCAGGTTGGCAAGTTCTATGGGGAAGCCCATTGCTGCCTATGGTGGAAACGGCATGGGAGATTTCAGCTTCAAAATCTCTGTGAAAAAGCGTCAGAGAAGCTTCTCCGTTTAGAATCCAGCATATCTCACTGAACCGAAGAAGTGGTAGTTAGAAGGGAGTTAGAGCTGCAAGCAGTTTGGTTTGGGAAATTAGATGCGAAATGACACTGCAAAGGCCTTCCTACAGGCTTGGAAAAGTGTGTTCTATATCTCTGCCAAACAGACTCCCCGGAGGTTGAACTTTCAGAAGCAAGCTTAACTCTTAGGGAGGAAGCAGCAGAATGTGCCTCTCACATCTAGCCTGTAGGAATTCAGGTTTTCAAGTTCTATGGGGAAGCCCATTGCTGCCTATGGTGGAAACGGCATGGGAGATTTCAGTTTCAAAATCTCTGTGAAAAAGTATCAGAGAAGCTTCTCCGTTTAGAATCCAGCATATCTCACTGAACCGAAGAAGTGGTAGTTAGAAGGCAGTTAGAGCTGCAAGCAGTTTGGTTTGGGAAATTAGATACGAAATGACACTGCAAAGGCCTTCCAACAGGCTTGGAAAAGTGTGTTCTATATCTCTGCCAAACAGACTCCCCGGAGGTTGAGCTTTCAGAAGCAAGCTTAACTCTTAGGGAGGAAGCAGCAGAATGTGCCTCTCACATCTAGCCTGTAGGAATTCAGGTTGGCAAGTTCTATGGGGAAGCCCATTGCTGCCTATGGTGGAAACGGCATGGGAGATTTCAGTTTCAAAATCTCTGTGAAAAAGCGTCAGAGAAGCTTCTCCGTTTAGAATCCAGCATATCTCACTGAACCGAAGAAGTGGTAGTTAGAAGGGAGTTAGAGCTGCAAGCAGTTTGGTTTGGGAAATTAGACGCGAAATGAAACTGCAAATGCCTTCCAACAGGCTTGGAAAAGTGTGTTCTATATCCCTGCCAAACAGACTCCCTGGAGGTTGAGCTTTCAGAAGCAAGTTTAACTCTAAGGGAGGAAGCAGCAGAATGTGCCTCTCACATCTAGCCTGTAGGAATTCAGGTTGGCAAGTTCTATGGGGAAGCCCATTGGCGCCTTCGTTGGAAACGGGTTTGGAAATTTCAGTTTCAAAATCTTTGTGAAAAAGCCTCAGAGAAGCTTCTCCGTTTAGAATCAAGCATATCTCACTGAACCGAAGAAGTGTTAGTTAGAAGGGAGTTAGAGCTGCAAGCACTTTGGTTTGGGAAATTAGACGCGAAATGACACTGCAAATGCCTTCCAACAGGCTTGGAAAAGTGTGTTCTATATCTCTGCCAAACAGACTCCCCGGAGGTTGAGCTTTCAGACGCAAGTTTAACTCTAAGGGAGGAAGCAGCAGAATGTGCCTCTCACATCTAGCCTGTAGGAATTCAGGTTGGCAAGTTCTATGGGGAAGCCCATTGCTGCCTATGGTGGAAACGGCATGGGAGATTTCAGCTTCAAAATCTCTGTGAAAAAGCGTCAGAGAAGCTTCTCCGTTTAGAATACAGCATATCTCACTGAACCGAAGAAGTGGTAGTTAGAAGGGAGTTAGAGCTGCAAGCAGTTTGGTTTGGGAAATTAGACGCGAAATGACACTGCAAATGCCTTCAAACAGGCTTGGAAAATTGTGTTCTATATCTCTGCCAAACAGACTCCCCGGAGGCTGAGCTTTCAGAAGCTAGTTTAACTCTAAGGGAGGAAGCAGCAGAATGTGCCTCTCACATCTAGCCTGTAGGAATTCAGGGTGGCAAGTTGTATGGGGAAGCCCTTTGGCGCCTTCGTTGGAAACGGGTTTGGAAATTTCAGTTTCAAAATCTCTGTGAAAAAGCGTCAGAGAAGCTTCTCCGTTTAGAATCCAGCATATCTCACTGAACCGAAGAAGTGGTAGTTAGAAGGGAGTTAGAGCTGCAAGCAGTTTGGTTTGGGAAATTAGATGCGAAATGACACTGCAAAGGCCTTCCAACAGGCTTGGAAAAGTGTGTTCTATATCTCTGCCAAACAGACTCCCCGGAAGTTGAGCTTTCAGAAGCAAGCTTAACTCTTAGGGAGGAAGCAGCAGAATGAGCCTCTCACATCTAGCCTGTAGGAATTCAGGTTGGCAAGTTCTATGGGGAAGCCCATTGCTGCCTATGGTGGAAACGGCATGGGAGATTTCAGTTTCAAAATCTCTGTGAAAAAGCGTCAGAGAAGCTTCTCCGTTTAGAATCCAGCATATCTCACTGAACCGAAGAAGTGGTAGTTAGAAGGGAGTTAGAGCTGCAAGCAGTTTGGTTTGGGAAATTAGACGCGAAATGAAACTGCAAATGCCTTCCAACAGGCTTGGAAAAGTGTGTTCTATATCTCTGCCAAACAGACTCCCCGGAGGTTGAGCTTTCAGAAGCAAGTTTAACTCTAAGGGAGGAAGCAGCAGAATGTGCCTCTCACATCTAGCCTGTAGGAATTCAGGTTGGCAAGTTCTATGGGGAAGCCCATTGCTGCCTATGGTGGAAACGGCATGGGAGATTTCAGTTTCAAAATCTCTGTGAAAAAGCGTCAGAGAAGCTTCTCCGTTTAGAATCCAGCATATCTCACTGAACCGAAGAAGTGGTAGTTAGAAGGGAGTTAGAGCTGCAAGCAGTTTGGTTTGGGAAATTAGATGCGAAATGACACTGCAAAGGCCTTCCAACAGGCTTGGAAAAGTGTGTTCTATATCTCTGCCAAACAGACTCCCCGGAGGTTGAGCTTTCAGAAGCAAGCTTAACTCTTAGGGAGGAAGCAGCAGAATGTGCCTCTCACATCTAGCCTGTAGGAATTCAGGTTGGCAAGTTCTATGGGGAAGCCCATTGCTGCCTATGGTGGAAACGGCATGGGAGATTTCAGTTTCAAAATCTCTGTGAAAAAGCGTCAGAGAAGTTTCTCCGTTTAGAATCCAGCATATCTCACTGAACCGAAGAAGTGGTAGTTAGAAGGGAGTTAGAGCTGCAAGCAGTTTGGTTTGGGAAATTAGACGCGAAATGAAACTGCAAATGCCTTCCAACAGGCTTGGAAAACTGTGTTCTATATCCCTGCCAAACAGAATCCCCGGAGGTTGAGCTTTCAGAAGCAAGTTTAACTCTAAGGGAGGAAGCAGCAGAATGTGCCTCTCACATCTAGCCTGTAGGAATTCAGGTTGGCAAGTTCTATGGGGAAGCCCATTGGCGCCTTCGTTGGAAACGGGTTTGGAAATTTCAGTTTCAAAATCTTTGTGAAAAAGCCTCAGAGAAGCTTCTCCGTTTAGAATCAAGCATATCTCACTGAACCGAAGAAGTGTTAGTTAGAAGGGAGTTAGAGCTGCAAGCACTTTGGTTTGGGAAATTAGACGCGAAATGACACTGCAAATGCCTTCCAACAGGCTTGGAAAAGTGTGTTCTATATCTCTGCCAAACAGACTCCCCGGAGGTTGAGCTTTCAGACGCAAGTTTAACTCTAAGGGAGGAAGCAGCAGAATGTGCCTCTCACATCTAGCCTGTAGGAATTCAGGTTGGCAAGTTCTATGGGGAAGCCCATTGCTGCCTATGGTGGAAACGGCATGGGAGATTTCAGCTTCAAAATCTCTGTGAAAAAGCGTCAGAGAAGCTTCTCCGTTTAGAATACAGCATATCTCACTGAACCGAAGAAGTGGTAGTTAGAAGGGAGTTAGAGCTGCAAGCAGTTTGGTTTGGGAAATTAGACGCGAAATGACACTGCAAATGCCTTCGAACAGGCTTGGAAAATTGTGTTCTATATCTCTGCCAAACAGACTCCCCGGAGGCTGAGCTTTCAGAAGCTAGTTTAACTCTAAGGGAGGAAGCAGCAGAATGTGCCTCTCACATCTAGCCTGTAGGAATTCAGGGTGGCAAGTTGTATGGGGAAGCCCTTTGGCGCCTTCGTTGGAAACGGGTTTGGAAATTTCAGTTTCAAAATCTCTGCGAAAAAGCGTCAGAGAAGCTTCTCCGTTTAGAATCCAGCATATCTCACTGAACCGAAGAAGTGGTAGTTAGAAGGGAGTTAGAGCTGCAAGCAGTTTGGTTTGGGAAATTAGACGCGAAATGACACTGCAAATGCCTTCCAACAGGCTTGGAAAAGTGTGTTCTATATCCCTGCCAAACAGACTCCCCGGAGGTTGAGCTTTCAGAAGCAAGTTTAACTCTAAGGGAGGAAGCAGCAGAATGTGCCTCTCACATCTAGCCTGTAGGAATTCAGGTTGGCAAGTTCTATGGGGAAGCCCATTGGCGCCTTCGTTGGAAACGGGTTTGGAAATTTCAGTTTCAAAATCTCTGTGAAAAAGCGTCAGAGAAGCTTCTCCGTTTAGAATCCAGCATATCTCACTGAACCGAAGAAGTGGTAGTTAGAAGGCAGTTAGAGCTGCAAGCAGTTTGGTTTGGGAAAGTAGATGCGAAATGACACTGCAAAGGCCTTCCAACAGGCTAGGAAAAGTGTGTTCTATATCTCTGCCAAACAGACTCCCCGGAGGTTGAGCTTTCAGAAGCAAGCTTAACTCTAAGGGAGGAAGCAGCAGAATGTGCCTCTCACATCTAGCCTGTAGGAATTCAGGTTGGCAAGTTCTATGGGGAAGCCCATTGCTGCCTATGGTGGACACGGCATGGGAGATTTCAGCTTCAAAATCTCTGTGAAAAAGCGTCAGAGAAGCTTCTCTGTTTAGAATCCAGGATATCTCACTGAACCGAAGAAGTGGTAGTTAGAAGGGAGTTAGAGCTGCAAGCAGTTTGGTTTGGGAAATTAGACGCGAAATGAAACTGCAAATGCCTTCCAACAGGCTTGGAAAAGTGTGTTCTATATCTCTGCCAAACAAACTCCCCGGAGGTTGAGCTTTCAGAAGCTAGTTTAACTCTAAGGGAGGAAGCAGCAGAATGTGCCTCTCACATCTAGCCTGTAGGAATTCAGGTTGGCAAGTTCTATGGGGAAGCCCATTGGCGCCTTCGTTGGAAACGGGTTTGGAAATTTCAGTTTCAAAATCTCTGTGAAAAAGCGTCAGAGAAGCTTCTCCGTTTAGAATCCAGCATATCTCACTGAACCGAAGAAGTGTTAGTTAGAAGGGAGTTAGAGCTGCAAGCACTTTGGTTTGGGAAATTAGACGCGAAATGAAACTGCAAATGCCTTCCAACAGGCTTGGAAAAGTGTGTTCTATATCTCTGCCAAACAGACTCCCCGGAGGTTGAGCTTTCAGAAGCAAGTTTAACTCTAAGGGAGGAAGCAGCAGAATGTGCCTCTCACATCTAGCCTGTAGGAATTCAGGTTGGCAAGTTCTATGGGGAAGCCCATTGCTGTCTATGGTGGAAACGGCATGGGAGATTTCAGCTTCAAAATCTCTGTGAAAAAGCGTCAGAGAAGCTTCTCCGTTTAGAATCCAGCATATCTCACTGAACCGAAGAAGTGGTAGTTAGAAGGCAGTTAGAGCTGCAAGCAGTTTGGTTTGGGAAATTAGACGCGAAATGAAACTGCAAATGCCTTCCAACAGGCTTGGAAAAGTGTGTTCTATATCTCTGCCAAACAAACTCCCCGGAGGTTGAGCTTTCAGAAGCTAGTTTAACTCTAAGGGAGGAAGCAGCAGAATGTGCCTCTCACATCTAGCCTGTAGGAATTCAGGTTGGCAAGTTCTATGGGGAAGCCCATTGGCGCCTTCGTTGGAAACGGGTTTGGAAATTTCAGTTTCAAAATCTCTGTGAAAAAGCGTCAGAGAAGCTTCTCCGTTTAGAATCCAGCATATCTCACTGAACCGAAGAAGTGTTAGTTAGAAGGGAGTTAGAGCTGCAAGCACTTTTGTTTGGGAAATTAGACGCGAAATGAAACTGCAAATGCCTTCCAACAGGCTTGGAAAAGTGTGTTCTATATCTCTGCCAAACAGACTCCCCGGAGGTTGAGCTTTCAGAAGCAAGTTTAACTCTAAGGGAGGAAGCAGCAGAATGTGCCTCTCACATCTAGCCTGTAGGAATTCAGGTTGGCAAGTTCTATGGGGAAGCCCATTGCTGCCTATGGTGGAAACGGCATGGGAGATTTCAGTTTCAAAATCTCTGTGAAAAAGCGTCAGAGAAGCTTCTCCGTTTAGAATCCAGCATATCTCATTGAACCGAAGAAGTGGTAGTTAGAAGGCAGTTAGAGCTGCAAGCAGTTTGGTTTGGGAAATTAGACGCGAAATGAAACTGCAAATGCCTTCCAACAGGCTTGGAGAAGTGTGTTCTATATCTCTGCCAAACAGACTCCCCGGAGGTTGAGCTTTCAGAAGCAAGTTTAACTCTAAGGGAAGAAGCAGCAGAATGTGCCTCTCACATCTAGCCTGTAGGAATTCAGGTTGGCAAGTTCTATGGGGAAGCCCATTGCTGCCTATGGTGGAAACGGCATGGGAGATTTCAGTTTCAAAATCTCTGTGAAAAAGCATCAGAGAAGCTTCTCCGTTTAGAATCCAGCATATCTCACTGAACCGAAGAAGTGGTAGTTAGAAGGGAGTTAGAGCTGCAAGCAGTTTGGTTTGGGAAATTAGACGCGAAATGAAACTGCAAATGCCTTCCAACAGGCTTGGAAAAGTGTGTTCTGTATCTCTGCCAAACAGACTCCCCGGAGGTTGAGCTTTCAGAAGCAAGTTTAACTCTAAGGGAGGAAGCAGCAGAATGTGCCTCTCACATCTAGCCTGTAGGAATTCAGGTTGGCAAGTTCTATGGGGAAGCCCTTTGCTGCCTATGGTGGAAACGGCATGGGAGATTTCAGTTCCAAAATCTCTGTGAAAAAGCGTCAGAGAAGCTTCTCCGTTTAGAATCCAGCATTTCTCACTGAACCGAAGAAGTGGTAGTTAGAAGGGAGTTAGAGCTGCAAGCAGTTTGGTTTGGGAAATTAGACGCGAAATGAAACTGCAAATGCCTTCCAACAGGCTTGGAAAACTGTGTTCTATATCCCTGCCAAACAGAATCCCCGGAGGTTGAGCTTTCAGAAGCAAGTTTAACTCTAAGGGAGGAAGCAGCAGAATGTGCCTCTCACATCTAGCCTGTAGGAATTCAGGTTGGCAAGTTCTATGGGGAAGCCCATTGGCGCCTTCGTTGGAAACGGGTTTGGAAATTTCAGTTTCAAAATCTCTGTGAAAAAGCTTCAGAGAAGCTTCTCCGTTTAGAATCAAGCATATCTCACTGAACCGAAGAAGTGTTAGTTAGAAGGGAGTTAGAGCTGCAAGCACTTTGGTTTGGGAAATTAGACGCGAAATGAAACTGCAAATGCCTTCCAACAGGCTTGGAAAAGTGTGTTCTATATCTCTGCCAAACAGACTCCCCGGAGGTTGAGCTTTCAGAAGCAAGTTTAACTCTAAGGGAGGAAGCAGCAGAATGTGCCTCTCACATCTAGCCTGTAGGAATTCAGGTTGGCAAGTTCTATGGGGAAGCCCATTGCTGCCTATGGTGGAAACGGCATGGGAGATTTCAGCTTCAAAATCTCTGTGAAAAAGCGTCAGAGAAGCTTCTCCGTTTAGAATACAGCATATCTCACTGAACCGAAGAAGTGGTAGTTAGAAGGGAGTTAGAGCTGCAAGCAGTTTGGTTTGGGAAATTAGACGCGAAATGACACTGCAAATGCCTTCAAACAGGCTTGGAAAATTGTGTTCTATATCTCTGCCAAACAGACTCCCCGGAGGCTGAGCTTTCAGAAGCTAGTTTAACTCTAAGGGAGGAAGCAGCAGAATGTGCCTCTCACATCTAGCCTGTAGGAATTCAGGGTGGCAAGTTGTATGGGGAAGCCCTTTGGCGCCTTCGTTGGAAACGGGTTTGGAAATTTCAGTTTCAAAATCTCTGTGAAAAAGCGTCAGAGAAGCTTCTCCGTTTAGAATCCAGCATATCTCACTGAACCGAAGAAGTGGTAGTTAGAAGGGAGTTAGAGCTGCAAGCAGTTTGGTTTGGGAAATTAGACGCGAAATGACACTGCAAATGCCTTCCAACAGGCTTGGAAAAGTGTGTTCTATATCCCTGCCAAACAGACTCCCCGGAGGTTGAGCTTTCAGAAGCAAGTTTAACTCTAAGGGAGGAAGCAGCAGAATGTGCCTCTCACATCTAGCCTGTAGGAATTCAGGTTGGCAAGTTCTATGGGGAAGCCCATTGGCGCCTTCGTTGGAAACGGGTTTGGAAATTTCAGTTTCAAAATCTCTGTGAAAAAGCGTCAGAGAAGCTTCTCCGTTTAGAATCCAGCATATCTCACTGAACCGAAGAAGTGGTAGTTAGAAGGGAGTTAGAGCTGCAAGCAGTTTGGTTTGGGAAATTAGACGCGAAATGAAACTGCAAATGCCTTCCAACAGGCTTGGAAAAGTGTGTTCTATATCTCTGCCAAACAGACTCCCCGGAGGTTGAGCTTTCAGAAGCAAGTTTAACTCTAAGGGAGGAAGCAGCAGAATGTGCCTCTCACATCTAGCCTGTAGGAATTCAGGTTGGCAAGTTCTATGGGGAAGCCCATTGCTGCCTATGGTGGAAACGGCATGGGAGATTTCAGTTTCAAAATCTCTGTGAAAAAGCGTCAGAGAAGCTTCTCCGTTTAGAATCCAGCATATCTCACTGAACCGAAGAAGTGGTAGTTAGAAGGCAGTTAGAGCTGCAAGCAGTTTGGTTTGGGAAATTAGATGCGAAATGACACTGCAAAGGCCTTCCAACAGGCTTGGAAAAGTGTGTTCTATATCTCTGCCAAACAGACTCCCCGGAGGTTGAGCTTTCAGAAGCAAGTTTAACTCTAAGGGAGGAAGCAGCAGAATGTGCCTCTCACATCTAGCCTGTAGGAATTCAGGTTGGCAAGTTCTATGGGGAAGCCCATTGGCGCCTTCGTTGGAAACGGGTTTGGAAATTTCAGTTTCAAAATCTCTGTGAAAAAGCGTCAGAGAAGCTTCTCCGTTTAGAATCCAGCATATCTCACTGAACCGAAGAAGTGGTAGTTAGAAGGCAGTTAGAGCTGCAAGCAGTTTGGTTTGGGAAAGTAGATGCGAAATGACACTGCAAAGGCCTTCCAACAGGCTAGGAAAAGTGTGTTCTATATCTCTGCCAAACAGACTCCCCGGAGGTTGAGCTTTCAGAAGCAAGCTTAACTCTAAGGGAGGAGGCAGCAGAATGTGCCTCTCACATCTAGCCTGTAGGAATTCAGGTTGGCAAGTTCTATGGGGAAGCCCATTGCTGCCTATGGTGGAAACGGCATGGGAGATTTCAGCTTCAAAATCTCTGTGAAAAAGCGTCAGAGAAGCTTCTCCGTTTAGAATCCAGGATATCTCACTGAACCGAAGAAGTGGTAGTTAGAAGGGAGTTAGAGCTGCAAGCAGTTTGGTTTGGGAAATTAGACGCGAAATGAAACTGCAAATGCCTTCCAACAGGCTTGGAAAAGTGTGTTCTATATCTCTGCCAAACAAACTCCCCGGAGGTTGAGCTTTCAGAAGCTAGTTTAACTCTAAGGGAGGAAGCAGCAGAATGTGCCTCTCACATCTAGCCTGTAGGAATTCAGGTTGGCAAGTTCTATGGGGAAGCCCATTGGCGCCTTCGTTGGAAACGGGTTTGGAAATTTCAGTTTCAAAATCTCTGTGAAAAAGCGTCAGAGAAGCTTCTCCGTTTAGAATCCAGCATATCTCACTGAACCGAAGAAGTGTTAGTTAGAAGGGAGTTAGAGCTGCAAGCACTTTGGTTTGGGAAATTAGACGCGAAATGAAACTGCAAATGCCTTCCAACAGGCTTGGAAAAGTGTGTTCTATATCTCTGCCAAACAGACTCCCCGGAGGTTGAGCTTTCAGAAGCAAGTTTAACTCTAAGGGAGGAAGCAGCAGAATGTGCCTCTCACATCTAGCCTGTAGGAATTCAGGTTGGCAAGTTCTATGGGCAAGCCCATTGCTGTCTATGGTGGAAACGGCATGGGAGATTTCAGCTTCAAAATCTCTGTGAAAAAGCGTCAGAGAAGCTTCTCCGTTTAGAATCCAGCATATCTCACTGAACCGAAGAAGTGGTAGTTAGAAGGCAGTTAGAGCTGCAAGCAGTTTGGTTTGGGAAATTAGACGCGAAATGAAACTGCAAATGCCTTCCAACAGGCTTGGAAAAGTGTGTTCTATATCTCTGCCAAACAAACTCCCCGGAGGTTGAGCTTTCAGAAGCTAGTTTAACTCTAAGGGAGGAAGCAGCAGAATGTGCCTCTCACATCTAGCCTGTAGGAATTCAGGTTGGCAAGTTCTATGGGGAAGCCCATTGGCGCCTTCGTTGGAAACGGGTTTGGAAATTTCAGTTTCAAAATCTCTGTGAAAAAGCGTCAGAGAAGCTTCTCCGTTTAGAATCCAGCATATCTCACTGAACCGAAGAAGTGGTAGTTAGAAGGGAGTTAGAGCTGCAAGCAGTTTGGTTTGGGAAATTAGATGCGAAATGACACTGCAAAGGCCTTCCAACAGGCTTGGAAAAGTGTGTTCTATATCTCTGCCAAACAGACTCCCCGGAAGTTGAGCTTTCAGAAGCAAGCTTAACTCTTAGGGAGGAAGCAGCAGAATGAGCCTCTCACATCTAGCCTGTAGGAATTCAGGTTGGCAAGTTCTATGGGGAAGCCCATTGCTGCCTATGGTGGAAACGGCATGGGAGATTTCAGTTTCAAAATCTCTGTGAAAAAGCGTCAGAGAAGCTTCTCCGTTTAGAATCCAGCATATCTCACTGAACCGAAGAAGTGGTAGTTAGAAGGGAGTTAGAGCTGCAAGCAGTTTGGTTTGGGAAATTAGACGCGAAATGAAACTGCAAATGCCTTCCAACAGGCTTGGAAAAGTGTGTTCTATATCTCTGCCAAACAGACTCCCCGGAGGTTGAGCTTTCAGAAGCAAGTTTAACTCTAAGGGAGGAAGCAGCAGAATGTGCCTCTCACATCTAGCCTGTAGGAATTCAGGTTGGCAAGTTCTATGGGGAAGCCCATTGCTGCCTATGGTGGAAACGGCATGGGAGATTTCAGCTTCAAAATCTCTGTGAAAAAGCGTCAGAGAAGCTTCTCCGTTTAGAATCCAGCATATCTCACTGAACCGAAGAAGTGGTAGTTAGAAGGGAGTTAGAGCTGCAAGCAGTTTGGTTTGGGAAATTAGATGCGAAATGACACTGCAAAGGCCTTCCAACAAGCTTGGAATAGTGTGTTCTATATCTCTGCCAAACAGACTCCCCGGAGGTTGAGCTTTCAGAAGCTAGTTTAACTCTAAGGGAAGAAGCAGCAGAATGTGCCTCTCACATCTAGCCTGTAGGAATTCAGGTTGGCAAGTTCTATGGGGAAGCCCATTGCTGCCTATGGTGGAAACGGCATGGGAGATTTCAGTTTCAAAATCTCTGTGAAAAAGCGTCAGAGAAGCTTCTCCGTTTAGAATCCAGCATATCTCACTGAACCGAAGAAGTGGTAGTTAGAAGGGAGTTAGAGCTGCAAGCAGTTTGGTTTGGGAAATTAGACGCGAAATGAAACTGCAAATGCCTTCCAACAGGCTTGGAAAAGTGTGTTCTATATCTCTGCCAAACAGACTCCCCGGAGGTTGAGCTTTCAGAAGCAAGTTTAACTCTAAGGGAGGAAGCAGCAGAATGTGCCTCTCACATCTAGCCTGTAGGAATTCAGGTTGGCAAGTTCTATGGGGAAGCCCATTGGCGCCTTCGTTGGAAACGGGTTTGGAAATTTCAGTTTCAAAATCTCTGTGAAAAAGCGTCAGAGAAGCTTCTCCGTTTAGAATCCAGCATATCTCACTGAACCGAAGAAGTGGTAGTTAGAAGGGAGTTAGAGCTGCAAGCAGTTTGGTTTGGGAAATTAGACGCGAAATGAAACTGCAAATGCCTTCCAACAGGCTTGGAAAAGTGTGTTCTATATCTCTGCCAAACAGACTCCCCGGAGGTTGAGCTTTCAGAAGCAAGTTTAACTCTACGGGAGGAAGCAGCAGAATGTACCTCTCACATCTAGCCTGTAGGAATTCAGGTTGGCAAGTTCTATGGGGAAGCCCTTTGCTGCCTATGGTGGAAACGGCATGGGAGATTTCAGTTCCAAAATCTCTGTGAAAAAGCGTCAGAGAAGCTTCTCCGTTTAGAATCCAGCATTTCTCACTGAACCGAAGAAGTGGTAGTTAGAAGGGAGTTAGAGCTGCAAGCCGTTTGGTTTGGGAAATTAGACGCGAAATGAAACTGCAAATGCCTTCCAACAGGCTTGGAAAACTGTGTTCTATATCCCTGCCAAACAGAATCCCCGGAGGTTGAGCTTTCAGAAGCAAGTTTAACTCTAAGGGAGGAAGCAGCAGAATGTGCCTCTCACATCTAGCCTGTAGGAATTCAGGTTGGCAAGTTCTATGGGGAAGCCCATTGGCGCCTTCGTTGGAAACGGGTTTGGAAATTTCAGTTTCAAAATCTCTGTGAAAAAGCGTCAGAGAAGCTTCTCCGTTTAGAATCCAGCATATCTCACTGAACCGAAGAAGTGTTAGTTAGAAGGGAGTTAGAGCTGCAAGCACTTTGGTTTGGGAAATTAGACGCGAAATGAAACTGCAAATGCCTTCCAACAGGCTTGGAAAAGTGTGTTCTATATCTCTGCCAAACAGACTCCCCGGAGGTTGAGCTTTCAGAAGCAAGTTTAACTCTAAGGGAGGAAGCAGCAGAATGTGCCTCTCACATCTAGCCTGTAGGAATTCAGGTTGGCAAGTTCTATGGGGAAGCCCATTGCTGCCTATGGTGGAAACGGCATGGGAGATTTCAGCTTCAAAATCTCTGTGAAAAAGCGTCAGAGAAGCTTCTCCGTTTAGAATCCAGCATATCTCACTGAACCGAAGAAGTGGTAGTTAGAAGGGAGTTAGAGCTGCAAGCAGTTTGGTTTGGGAAATTAGACGCGAAATGACACTGCAAATGCCTTCAAACAGGCTTGGAAAATTGTGTTCTATATCTCTGCCAAACAGACTCCCCGGAGGCTGAGCTTTCAGAAGCTAGTTTAACTCTAAGGGAGGAAGCAGCAGAATGTGCCTCTCACATCTAGCCTGTAGGAATTCAGGTTGGCAAGTTCTATGGGGAAGCCCTTTGGCGCCTTCGTTGGAAACGGGTTTGGAAATTTCAGTTTCAAAATCTCTGTGAAAAAGCGTCAGAGAAGCTTCTCCGTTTAGAATCCAGCATATCTCACTGAACCGAAGAAGTGGTAGTTAGAAGGGAGTTAGAGCTGCAAGCAGTTTGGTTTGGGAAATTAGACGCGAAATGACACTGCAAATGCCTTCCAACAGGCTTGGAAAAGTGTGTTCTATATCCCTGCCAAACAGACTCCCCGGAGGTTGAGCTTTCAGAAGCAAGTTTAACTCTAAGGGAGGAAGCAGCAGAATGTGCCTCTCACATCTAGCCTGTAGGAATTCAGGTTGGCAAGTTCTATGGGGAAGCCCATTGGCGCCTTCGTTGGATACGGGTTTGGAAATTTCAGTTTCAAAATCTCTGTGAAAAAGCGTCAGAGAAGCTTCTCCGTTTAGAATCCAGCATATCTCACTGAACCGAAGAAGTGGTAGTTAGAAGGGAGTTAGAGCTGCAAGCAGTTTGGTTTGGGAAATTAGACGCGAAATGAAACTGCAAATGCCTTCCAACAGGCTTGGAAAAGTGTGTTCTATATCTCTGCCAAACAGACTCCCCGGAGGTTGAGCTTTCAGAAGCAAGTTTAACTCTAAGGGAGGAAGCAGCAGAATGTGCCTCTCACATCTAGCCTGTAGGAATTCAGGTTGGCAAGTTCTATGGGGAAGCCCATTGCTGCCTATGGTGGAAACGGCATGGGAGATTTCAGTTTCAAAATCTCTGTGAAAAAGCATCAGAGAAGCTTCTCCGTTTAGAATCCAGCATATCTCACTGAACCGAAGAAGTGGTAGTTAGAAGGCAGTTAGAGCTGCAAGCAGTTTGGTTTGGGAAATTAGATGCGAAATGACACTGCAAAGGCCTTCCAACAGGCTTGGAAAAGTGTGTTCTATATCTCTGCCAAACAGACTCCCCGGAGGTTGAGCTTTCAGAAGCAAGCTTAACTCTAAGGGAGGAAGCAGCAGAATGTGCCTCTTACATCTAGCCTGTAAGAATTCAGGTTGGCAAGTTCTATGGGGAAGCCCATTGCTGCCTATGGTGGAAACGGCATGGGAGATTTCAGCTTCAAAATCTCTGTGAAAAAGCGTCAGAGAAGCTTCTCCGTTTAGAATCCAGCATATCTCACTGAACCCAAGAAGTGGTAGTTAGAAGGGAGTTAGAGCTGCAAGCAGTTTGGTTTGGGAAATTAGACGCGAAATGAAACTGCAAATGCCTTCCAACAGGCTTGGAAATGTGTGTTCTATATCTCTGCCAAACAAACTCCCCGGAGGTTGAGCTTTCAGAAGCTAGTTTAACTCTAAGGGAGGAAGCAGCAGAATGTGCCTCTCACATCTAGCCTGTAGGAATTCAGGTTGGCAAGTTCTATGGGGAAGCCCATTGGCGCCTTCGTTGGAAACGGGTTTGGAAATTTCAGTTTCAAAATCTCTGTGAAAAAGCGTCAGAGAAGCTTCTCTGTTTAGAATCCAGCATATCTCACTGAACCGAAGAAGTGTTAGTTTAGAAGGGAGTTAGAGCTGCAAGTACTTTGGTTTGGGAAATTAGACGCGAAATGAAACTGCAAATGCCTTCCAACAGGCTTGGAAAAGTGTGTTCTATATCTCTGCCAAACAGACTCCCCGGAGGTTGAGCTTTCAGAAGCAAGTTTAACTCTAAGGGAGGAAGCAGCAGAATGTGCCTCTCACATCTAGCCTGTAGGAATTCAGGTTGGCAAGTTCTATGGGGAAGCCCATTGCTGTCTATGGTGGAAACGGCATGGGAGATTTCAGCTTCAAAATCTCTGTGAAAAAGCGTCAGAGAAGCTTTTCCGTTTAGAATCCAGCATATCTCACTGAACCGAAGAAGTGGTAGTTAGAAGGGAGTTAGAGCTGCAAGCAGTTTGGTTTGGGAAATTAGACGCGAAATGAAACTGCAAATGCCTTCCAACAGGCTTGGAAAAGTGTGTTCTATATCTCTGCCAAACAAACTCCCCGGAGGTTGAGCTTTCAGAAGCTAGTTTAACTCTAAGGGAGGAAGCAGCAGAATGTGCCTCTCACATCTAGCCTGTAGGAATTCAGGTTGGCAAGTTCTATGGGGAAGACCATTGCTGCCTATGGTGGAAACGGCATGGGAGATTTCAGTTTCAAAATCTCTGTGAAAAAGCGTCAGAGAAGCTTCTCCGTTTAGAATCCAGCATATCTCACTGAACCGAAGAAGTGGTAGTTAGAAGGGAGTTAGAGCTGCAAGCAGTTTGGTTTGGGAAATTAGATGCGAAATGACACTGCAAAGGCCTTCCAACAGGCTTGGAAAAGTGTGTTCTATATCTCTGCCAAACAGACTCCCCGGAGGTTGAGCTTTCAGAAGCAAGCTTAACTCTTAGGGAGGAAGCAGCAGAATGAGCCTCTCACATCTAGCCTGTAGGAATTCAGGTTGGCAAGTTCTATGGGGAAGCCCATTGCTGCCTATGGTGGAAACGGCATGGGAGATTTCAGTTTCAAAATCTCTGTGAAAAAGCGTCAGAGAAGCTTCTCCGTTTAGAATCCAGCATATCTCACTGAACCGAAGAAGTGGTAGTTAGAAGGGAGTTAGAGCTGCAAGCAGTTTGGTTTGGGAAATTAGACGCGAAATGAAACTGCAAATGCCTTCCAACAGGCTTGGAAAAGTGTGTTCTATATCTGTGCCAAACAGACTCCCCGGAGGTTGAGCTTTCAGAAGCAAGTTTAACTCTAAGGGAGGAAGCAGCAGAATGTGCCTCTCACATCTAGCCTGTAGGAATTCAGGTTGGCAAGTTCTATGGGGAAGCCCTTTGCTGCCTATGGTGGAAACGGCATGGGAGATTTCAGTTTCAAAATCTCTGTGAAAAAGCGTCAGAGAAGCTTCTCCGTTTAGAATCCAGCATTTCTCACTGAACCGAAGAAGTGGTAGTTAGAAGGGAGTTAGAGCTGCAAGCAGTTTGGTTTGGGAAATTAGACGCGAAATGACACTGCAAATGCCTTCAAACAGGCTTGGAAAATTGTGTTCTATATCTCTGCCAAACAGACTCCCCGGAGGCTGAGCTTTCAGAAGCTAGTTTAACTCTAAGGGAGGAAGCAGCAGAATGTGCCTCTCACATCTAGCCTGTAGGAATTCAGGGTGGCAAGTTGTATGGGGAAGCCCTTTGGCGCCTTCGTTGGAAACGGGTTTGGAAATTTCAGTTTCAAAATCTCTGTGAAAAAGCGTCAGAGAAGCTTCTCCGTTTAGAATCCAGCATATCTCACTGAACCGAAGAAGTGTTAGTTAGAAGGGAGTTAGAGCTGCAAGCAGTTTGGTTTGGGAAATTAGACGCGAAATGAAACTGCAAAGGCCTTCCAACAGGCTTGGAAAAGTGTGTTCTATATCTCTGCCAAACAGACTCCCCGGAGGTTGAGCTTTCAGAAGCAAGTTTAACTCTAAGGGAGGAAGCAGCAGAATGTGCCTCTCACATCTAGCCTGTAGGAATTCAGGTTGGCAAGTTCTATGGGGAAGCCCATTGCTGCCTATGGTGGAAATGGCATGGGAGATTTCATTTTCAAAATCTCTGTGAAAAAGCGTCAGAGAAGCTTCTCCGTTTAGAATCCAGCATATCTCACTGAACCGAAGAAGTGGTAGTTAGAAGGCAGTTAGAGCTGCAAGCAGTTTGGTTTGGGAAATTAGATGCGAAATGACACTGCAAAGGCCTTCCAACAGGCTTGGAAAAGTGTGTTCTATATCTCTGCCAAACAGACTCCCCGGAGGTTGAGCTTTCAGAAGCAAGCTTAACTCTTAGGGAGGAAGCAGCAGAATGTGCCTCTCACATCTAGCCTGTAGGAATTCAGGTTGGCAAGTTCTATGGGGAAGCCCATTGCTGCCTATGGTGGAAACGGCATGGGAGATTTCAGTTTCAAAATCTCTGTGAAAAAGCGTCAGAGAAGCTTCTCCGTTTAGAATCCAGCATATCTCACTGAACCGAAGAAGTGGTAGTTAGAAGGGAGATAGAGCTGCAAGCACTTTGGTTTGGGAAATTAGACGCGAAATGAAACTGAAAATGCCTTCCAACAGGCTTGGAAAAGTGTGTTCTATATCTCTGCCAAACAGACTCCCCGGAGGTTGAGCTTTCAGAAGCAAGTTTAACTCTAAGGGAGGAAGCAGCAGAATGTGCCTCTCACATCTAGCCTGTAGGAATTCAGGTTGGCAAGTTCTATGGGGAAGCCCATTGCTGCCTATGGTGGAAACGGCATGGGAGATTTCAGCTTCAAAATCTCTGTGAAAAAGCGTCAGAGAAGCTTCTCCGTTTAGAATCCAGCATATCTCACTGAACCGAAGAAGTGGTAGTTAGAAGGGAGTTAGAGCTGCAAGCAGTTTGGTTTGGGAAATTAGACGCGAAATGAAACTGCAAATGCCTTCCAACAGGCTTGGAAAAGTGTGTTCTATATCTCTGCCAAACAAACTCCCCGGAGGTTGAGCTTTCAGAAGCTAGTTTAACTCTAAGGGAGGAAGCAGCAGAATGTGCCTCTCACATCTAGCCTGTAGGAATTCAGGTTGGCAAGTTCTATGGGGAAGCCCATTGGCGCCTTCGTTGGAAACGGGTTTGGAAATTTCAGTTTCAAAATCTCTGTTAAATAATCGTCAGAGAAGCTTCTCCGTTTAGAATCCAGCATATCTCACTGAACCGAAGAAGTGTTAGTTAGAAGGGAGTTAGAGCTGCAAGCACTTTGGTTTGGGAAATTAGACGCGAAATGAAACTGCAAATGCCTTCCAACAGGCTTGGAAAAGTGTGTTCTATATCTCTGCCAAACAGACTCCCCGGAGGTTGAGCTTTCAGAAGCAAGTTTAACTCTAAGGGAGGAAGCAGCAGAATGTGCCTCTCACATCTAGCCTGTAGGAATTCAGGTTGGCAAGTTCTATGGGGAAGCCCATTGCTGCCTATGGTGGAAACGGCATGGGAGATTTCAGCTTCAAAATCTCTGTGAAAAAGCGTCAGAGAAGCTTCTCCGTTTAGAATCCAGCATATCTCACTGAACCGTAGAAGTGGTAGTTAGAAGGCAGTTAGAGCTCCAAGCAGTTTGGTTTGGGAAATTAGACGCGAAATGAAACTGCAAATGCCTTCCAACAGGCTTGGAAAAGTGTGTTCTATATCTCTGCGAAACAGACTCCCCGGA